>NC_062970.1:39793546-39901356 GCF_023119035.1 Salvia hispanica
TGCATGATATGGGGATCGATCTCGGGGACGACGATACTCCCGTTCCAGCCACGCCGGCCGCGCCGAAGAAGAAGACGAGGGGGAAGGGGAAGGGCAAGGCGGTCGGCGAGTCATCGCAGCCCGCTGCCACTGGCCGGAGGAAGTGGACGGAGGATGAGTACGTCGCGGTGGCCAAGGGGTGGTTGGAGGTGTGCGACGATCCACTGGTTGCGAACAACCAGCGGGTCGTCAACATGTGGGCGAAGATCAAAGCTGCCTATAAGAGGCACTGCCCGCGTGGGAAGGACTTCAGCAACGAGGAGGTCCGGAAGGGGTGGGAGCGCACCAGGGCCGCGGTTGGCCGTTTTCGGGTTATGCGCCAACGCCCTCCGTCGGCTCACTAGTGGGCAGAATGAGGAGGACGACGCCCGGAGGATAGCCGCGAGTCAGTTCCCCTTGGAGGGGAGGTATAAGGAGTTCACCTTCTGGGAGTGCTTCTTGTTGCTGAAGGACTCCGAGAAGTTCCGGGGTGGGCCGTTTTGCGAATTTGTACGCCAACGCCCTCCGTCAGCTCAGAAGTGGGCAGACTGAGGACGACGCCCGGAGGATAGCCGCGAGTCAGTTCCCCTTGGAGGGGAAGTATATGGAGTTCACCTTCCTCGGGAGTGCTTCTTGTTGTTGAAGGACTCCGAGAAGTTCCTGGCGGGGTGCGACGCTGGGTGGCCTAAGAAGCAGCTCGACTCGAACCATAGCGGCGACTACACCGGCAGCAGCGGCGGATCCCACGACCCTCCCCCTGACAAGCTGAGAGGAGTTTCCATCCCACTCCTTCATTTACTGTGGTCGCCCCCGTCCGGTTGGACAGAAGCGCCCCACTCGAGTACACTCTCCATTCGCGTAACCAAACGCGGGCTCAGATGTTACAGGTCTTCCGAGAGTGGAAGAACGCCACTGACCCCACGGAGAAGAGGTTTCTTTACGAGATGCTCGAGAGCATGCGTGCTGATTTAGAGATCGCGAGGTCACGGCTGGGGGGTTCCGACGTGGGCTCGATACCACGGGTGGCGGCGGCGCGCGGCGGCGACGGCAGGACGACGGCGACGGCGATGAGGGAGTAGAGAGTGGCGGGGCTCGTGTGTTGAAGCCCATTTATTTTTTTAAAAAAATCATGTATTTTTTTTTAAAATCTCTGTACTTTTTTTTTATGAAATGGATTATTTTCCCGTATATGCGTCGTAAATTTAATTCCGTATATCGCAATTTTTAATTCCGTAAATGTAGTATATTTTGAATTATTTTTATTGCGGGCTGGCCTATGGCTGGCCTAAATCTGATGTGGCAGGTGGTTTTTTAGTGTTGCTGACGTGGCAGGGAAGAGAATGGCTGGCCTATGACTGACCTATTTGCAATTGCAGATGCTCTAATAGCATTGGAGATGCTCTTATGTAATTAAATATCAACCTGTCCCATGAATTATCCTTTTTCGTGAATACACAAGCAAATATACTTTCACATCAAATACACAAATAAATGAAATGATAAACAACTTATAAATATTTCACTAGGATTATTTATAAGCATATCCCACGTAGTAATCTTTTATCCATTCATGCATCAAATTAATTATGCACAAAATCATTCACTGCAGGCAGCTGCAACGAATCTACCTAAAAACAAAGGAGAAGATTCACAGGATTCGTCACAGAAACATGTTTTCAATCAGAAAAAAAAAAACCGAACAATTGAGAAACAATAAGCATTGTATAGACTACGCTTATTTCATACAGACAAAGTTATAGACCACATCAGAATCATAGAGAAAAAACAAGTAGAGGATGACATTTCCAGTCCAAAGCGGCATTGCCCATACATTCTTAACAATAGATAGCCACGCTTCTTTCCGGCTGTCACAAGCAAATAATAGACGAACACACCAAGAATTTGTTTCAACACTATCATGTATAAGAAAATACAATGGAGATTTACACACTAATTGTACAAACAAGAGAACTAAGAAAGTGCAGGGTGAGAGAGATCGAAATCAAAATCAAAATCAATGAATTTCTTTTGCTAGCCTCACTGGTTTGTCTTTCAAAAATGCTATGTCACTGCTTGCTGTGGTAATCAGATGGTGGTCTAGTTCCTCCTCTTCGCTTTCTCCTGTTGCATATGATGCACCAGGGTCGGTACCATCATCTGTTCATAAAACACATGTTGAAATTGTTATTAGGACTTGATCAACAAGCACCACCCCAAACAAATAAAAAGAAAAAAAAAGGACTTGATCTAATCAAATCATGTTATTGAAGAGCTGCAGTGATGACAAGTCTATTTGAATATTTCTAAAACCTGAAGCAAACTTCGGGAGCCAGATAGCATGTCACAAATTTCTATGGTGAAGTGTATGCAGTATTCAAAAAATCACTCCAATCAATTTATACATTTGCTGATAATTGGCTTCTAGCATATCAACCATTCAGAAAACCATGTTAAGGCCTTTGGCTCTTTCCTATGCACTGATCGAAACTTGAAGAAAAATGAGGTGTCACCAACTAACAAAACTCAAGTAGCAGTAAAATTTTACTTTGATTCAGAAAAGGAGATAAGACTTATCCTCTGGAACCTGTATTCGGTCACAAAATTCTAATAGGCAAAAGACCATGGAACAGTAACTGCTAAAGAATCTAAGCCAAAAACAAATTGCTGCCAATTTCTAATTATAATATTTACATGACTAAAAACGACTGCCTTTTAGCTCTGTTATTCATGACTAATTTTATAAAGGGATTAGAAATGATCATATAAATGAGAGTAAAAAATTTCTAATGAATGCATGAACAACAGATACAATCCAATGTTATTTGGTGATTTATGATTGATAGCTAGTGGAGATGCTGGATTTGTCTATTTCTCCTAAGTACTATAGCAGTTTATTTATTTTCACTCCTGCATCATGGGAGTAGCCTAAGCTTTTCGGACATTTCAATCTAGTTAACAATAAATGATGAATTGCATGATAAAGCTCATATACCATCTAGTCTGATCTTATAAAACTTGCCTGAACACATTTCAACATCAGGAAGCTGTGTCACTTGAGTAGCCTGGATACTTTCAGGCAGCAGACAGTTACAGAAAGAGCCTGAAATTAGAAATTATGATGTAAGAGTGGAAGGCAGGAAAGATTTATACATCATTTGAAAAGAATTTATTTCAAGCATGTATCCCATAAGTTTGTTTCTCAAATGGATATTCAAAGTGCTTCATAGGTGTTTGGTTTAAATGGTTTAAACATAACTTAATCCAGAACTACTTGGGACCATGCAAAAATAAGGAAAAAGAAGAAATGGACTTAATGTAGAACTACTTGGGAGTTGGGACCACCAAAACCACAGTTTAGCATGTTCGCAAATAGACTTGTTACTTTTTTATAGCATAAATTTAACGTCAATGACAACGAAATATTTTTACAAAATAGGCTTGCTTACATGTTAAGAACTCGAGTAAAAAATGGGGTTTCTCTCTCTCTCTCTCTCTCTCTCTCTCTCTCTCTCTCGTGTGTGTGTGTGTGTGAGAGAGAGAGAGAGAGAGTTGTGTTTTACTTTGGCTCAGAAAATCAGAAGTATTCCTAGATATTTGAAAATATATACAGTAGATGATACAGAAGACTATCCTGATAAAAGGATATCATTTTAACCTAGGACTAGAAACATATCAAACAGCTTAACTCCATATTGACATAAGAAATACAAGAAAAATCACATGATGCATTATTGTTTTCATATCGGAGAGGTCACTGCTGATCTACTTATGGCTGGACAGATAAATGTTTGGATTTCTTAATTGGGGGTTCTGAACATAAAAAGCTTATTCCACATAATCCTATTCAACTCTTACCTAATCGTGCCAATCGATTAACCCACCCAGGTATAGGTTTTCCAGTGAGTTGTTGACAAACTTCTTCAGTGAAATGATTGCAATTCTTAGAAATTAGATTGTATGTGTCACCATGATAGTCGCTGGAGAGATGTTCCATAAATGACCGAAATTCTGAACGAGACATGTCGGTACTTCCCAAATGGATAGCACGTCTAAAGATAAAACCAGGGCAACCTCTGGGTTCAACCTCAAACACTCCACTTGTTGGGTACTCATGAGCTCCAAATCCATATTCCAGACCATGTGCTATTTCATAAAATTGAGAAAACAGATTACAAAAGATAGTTAACTACAAAAGGAAGAGAAATTATCTAAGAGATACATCACATAAATATGACAAAACTAACAGGTCAAG
This sequence comes from Salvia hispanica, assembly GCF_023119035.1. Taxonomy (NCBI): domain Eukaryota; kingdom Viridiplantae; phylum Streptophyta; class Magnoliopsida; order Lamiales; family Lamiaceae; genus Salvia; species Salvia hispanica. The sequence goes on from NC_062970.1 coordinate 39,797,817, forward strand.
ACGTCATTACAAATGGCATGTCCTGTGTCAAAATAAAAATAAAAAAAAAAGGCTGGGCAGTTTCATTGCCAGTCTTATATATGATTCACGGGTCATTAATGTAATGCCAGGAATAAGATTACACTTTGGATACCGAAAAGGAAACAAGATTGAGCAAATTGGTTGACTGGTTAATTTATAAATGAAAACTGAATCGTCAAGCAGAAATTTTAGTCATGCAGACTATATACTCATGATTGCAGAGTTATGGTGGACGATACGACTATCATATATAAGCCTCTCCAAAATTCAAGGGGTTGTAAATAATGGAGCAAATAATATCTATCAATTATCATCAGCAAAAAATTAGTACTACATAAAATACAAGCACTTGACCTAGTCTAGCAGTGAATGTTCCTTCTCTGTTGTCAGTGTCCAGCTAAAACAGGAATATGAAAATTATCATTATCACATATGCAAATTATCATTATCACTCAGCTTTCACAAGAAATGAATAGATCTTTGATAAATGTCCCAACCCTTTTTGGCTAAGTTAGTTTCCCATTGATAACAGATTAATTAACCAAATAGCAACAGATTACCAGCATTACAAATTATGCAGAACAATGTAACTGTTTAGAAAAATACTGTAAGGTACAGTTGATGATACCTTCAATGCCAGAGTGAAAAATCCCACATCCGAACCAGTAAAGATAGTTGTTTATGGGAGTGAGATCATATATATTTAGGTAAATCGGCGACTGACTTTTCTCCGAATTCCGCTCCCTTGGTGAACTATCTGAGCTCGTAGAAATTGGAAACAATCGCATTGTATCAATCACCTCCACCACACCAGAAAATGCTCCAGACTAAACGTATATCAATATGAATATCCACACTTGTTTGATAAATCTCAAGAACTCAGCAGAACTCCACTATCCCTGGCGAAATAGAATAAAATTAGGGATGCAATTATATTAGGTTGTCAGCCAATTCACTTCAATTGCAAAATAAATCACACGAACATTTCTGGTTTTCACGCAATCTATAGATCAGTAGTATTGCAAAAACAGAGTTCGATTCACAACCAAAAATCAAAATAAAATAAATCAAAATGGTGATTAGGCGATTTGTGAGACTAGGGCTAATGTGCACAGTTTCCACATACCTTCAATGGAGCCAGTGCGATAAATTCGTGAACACATACAGCTGTATATATGAAAATCTTGAGAGAGGAGAGAAGTTATAGAAATTTGAAGGGAAATTCGCAGATGTGATATTTGGGATGATTACAGCTTCGCAATCCCATGATGGAGGAGAGAGAGAGGTTGATATTTTTAAAAGGCTTTTTTTTTCACAATTATTTAGTTTAATTTGACTACTACTCTTTTTTAACTCTAATTGTTTATGAATGAATATTCACTCGAGTACAATTGTGGATAAAATATCATCCGAATTAAGATCATGCTTTGACCATAATATTCAAATTTTCTTGAAATTTGATGGTAAAAATATTTATTATCATTTTTACCATATTCTTCCCAATTTTTTTTGGTATTTAATGATAAAATTATTTTATCATCCGAATTAATATCATGTTTTTACCATATTGTTCCAATTTTCTTGGCATTTGTATGCTTTCTTTATTTCTGTTTAGTTCGAACTTATGAAAAAGCATGTTTATTTCATTCTTTTTGTGGTAATGGTTGCGTGTTGTATAAGCTTATTTTAAAAATTCACGGATTAATTAAAATAAGAACAAAAGGTTAAAACCAATAGTCTTAAAAAAATACTCCCTTATTCATTTCCATATTTACGTGTCATCTTTCATTAATGTGCTTATGAATTCATAATTAAATATGCTGGCAAAATTCTCCTTTTAGGAGATACGGCAAAAAGTTCTCAGACTAGAAAAGATACCAATTGCATTGGCGTGAATAATAAAAGGCAGGGGTGTTCAAGTTTCTTCAAATGAAATGGGCAGAATTTAATCTGATCCAGATTTCCTACTGTTCCATCACGTTATATTCCAAGTGTTTCTAGTGTTCAAGATGTCAGAAATGAAGGCGGATATGGACTTTTCATTATTTTTCCCTTTTTATTTGAAGGGTCCATTTTGTATACTTCCTAAAATGCCCTCAAAAATTTTTAAGCCCGCCACCGCAAATTTTCTATGCGGCAAACCTTTTTCAATTTCAATTCAATTTGGGGATAAATAAATGGGCGCTGCTATTGTCTGCAAATTGAGGAAGCCAAACGGAACAATGCAGTTGGGACACCCCCAAATCAGACTTGAGCTCCGCCGCGGAATCAATTTCTGCAAATCTAGCGGAGAAAGTAAGCAACGGAAATTTTCAGTACACCCCAAAATCAGACTTGAGCTCCGCCGCATAATTGATTTATGCAAATCTGGGTCTGACATTTATTTGTAAGCCGGAAAATGGTGAGGGCTCTCTATTTTGGGGTTGATTTGAAAATCGCAGGGGCTAAATGGTAATCTTCAACTCATTTCTGGATCCGAATTTCTAGGCAAGAAAAATAACGCAACTCCTTCGGTCATTTAGAACTAGGCGTATTTCAGAGTCAAACGCGGGCTCGGATTTGTACAGCGGGCTTCAGTAGGTTAAAAATCATGAAACTTGAACGGCTACTAAGACCAAGAAATAAGCCCATATCTACTCATTTCGTGAAACTTGAACAGGCTAATGCCAATGACAATGGCGTGTTTGAACTCGCCAACAGATTGGCCATAACAGAAGCCCTTCTTCCTCTCTCATCTCTCACAAAAAATCCTATCCGACGATCCAGATTTGTCAATGAACATGATTTCATAAGCTAGATACTCGACGTTACATTTAAACAATACATGTACACAAAGGATTTCACATGATGATGATGATACAAAACAGACGTTTGAAATATATTTCGAATACAACTGCTGCAAAAAAAAAAATAAGAACACTTTATCTTGAAATGACTTTCATGAAACGATTGAACGAGGAGAAGATGCCAGCTGCTTGATCAAACAGAGATGGTCCATTCTCCGACTTATCTTGTCCACCAAAAATAATCTGCCAAAATTCACCATAAACCAAACACATTATCATTATATATTGCTTTAAGTGTGTGGTTCGAACACCGTAGCATTAGCAATTCACTAATCATCACAGAAAAGAACAAGAGGAAGCAGCCACTGTTTGATTATCTGATTGGTTTCGGCTTTTGACATGGGAGAGAAACCAACCTCGAGATCCTCTATATCAGGACGTCGTATCAATTCCTCAGCGAGCAGATACCTGTTGGGCCTCTCCTTATCATCATAAAAAACCTTCCACATCCTGATAAAATAAAAGTAAAAGTATCCCCATTCAATTGAAACCAGAATAATAGTTCATTATCTTTGAATAATAATTTCAAGGTAAGATCTTTTATTGTAAATACTACCATAAGTTAAAGCATCATAATATTTTCACGGCCTCTCATAATTCTTGTGGATACATCATACAAGGGTTTTAATATGAAGATCTATGACTGACCATATGGGAATTCCATGGAATTGTTAAAAGCTTACCCAGGGTAACATCTAAATACGGCACCTGTTGGAAGAGGCTTCATTGAGTAGACAGTTGTAAATGTGCTGTAGAGAAATCATGCATGAGTACCAATATATTAACAACTTCTGACGGCCAACTCCAAACAGAACAATTTCAGGGTGACAAAGATAGACGGCCAAAAAGACTAAAAGTACCTTAAAAAGTTTCGTCGTAACTGGCGAACATTGATCCCAACTCCAACATCCTCGCTAATAAGGCGGGGGTTCCACATGATAAGAGGCCTAGGCTAACAAAATATGGGAACCTAGTCTTAGATGAGTGCAGTATGCTAGAATCAGTTTAAGCTTGGTTCAGAACCATGGAAGAGAATCAGATCAGTACCGGATCATCTGAAAGCTCAGATGCGACCTTTTCAACATATGATAACATCTGATAGTCAGGAACCACCATCACAATGATCTCGTCTTCACTGCTCACAGGCTTCCGGTCACCTAGACTGGATAATTAGCTGGAATCACATAACGATAGGGACACAGAGAGGGTATAAGAGGAAAGTATAGGTGTGCTGTTACAGAACTTTTATTTAAGTTCGCCAATCACTTCTTCATGTCAAGACTAATGACCCTTCTTTATTTATATGTTGAAAATTCAAGTTATCTTGGCTAGATCTCTTCTTCTTCTTCTTTTTTTTTTTTAATCGACAGAATATATAAGCACTGTGGATACTCAATGTTTCAAGGCTATATTTAAAAGACAGTCAGAATAATAAACAATGATTTACGTTTCACTTTAAAATGAATGAAATGGATACATTTACAACGGTCCAACCTAAGAAGCTGCAATCAGATTCAAGGACACAACCAAACTTCATAGTAAACAATGTTTCCACTGATGTTAAAAAATAATGCTTGTGCACCATTTACCTGGAGAAACCAAATGCAGCATCTTTCCACTGATACTTTAGCAGTGCAGCAGCACCAGCATCTGGAAATATGGCTTTAACTCTCTGTATACAGAATTTTACATCTCATTCTGAAAATTTTACTTGATTAAACTAGGAGAAAGTGGCACGTGGAAGAAAAAACACTTCAAAACAAGGGTGGTCATGCGAACAAAACAAGGCACAAAAATATATATTAAGAAGTGGAAGAAAGCCCATAGCAAAGAGTCAGCTCAAATATATTAAAGGATATGGATATATTGGTATATAGATCCTATATATATATCCACACTGGTTAGCTATGAGCTTTCTCTATCTATAGACTTATGGATATCCATATTTATATGTATATATGTACCTAAGCATGTACATATGCAGAAAAGTACATACAAAGTTCATAGATATGTACATGTGGATATAATAATTCCTTGCAAGCTAACAAAGTCTGTAACCAGGACCATGTGAGTTTCAGGATACGTAACATAACTCTAACACATGACAAACCAACCTGGCCCCCTGTTTCTTCAATAAGTGTTTCCAAGAAGATCCTTGAAAGCCCCCAAAGCTCAGCTTGTGCTCCTTCATCGTCAAGAAATTGCAACTGTGGAATTAAAAGCTCCACCTACAGCGTAAAGGAGAAAATCACATGGAAGATGGTTTACTATGAAAATTTATACAAGTATAAAATGAATGAGCACATGATGTGAGTAGTTGCTCATTCTCTATTGCCCTTTGATTGAAAAAAAAAACATACAGCCAAATGAACAACAGATCCCCAAGCCCCTTTCCATAGTACTAGCAAATAGCAGTAGAACAGAAGAGTCATCTTGAGTTCCAGTTTACAACGAAGAAAAAATCACAACGCTGGTTAATTTATTAAGAAGCTAAAAGATCAGAGAAATACATCCAACAATCTCTTCGTGGATGTGCATCAAGCATCTACTTAGCCTAACGACACAGCTATAATTTGATTATGCATAAGAGCAACATAGAAACTCCTTTTAATCAATTAGCCTAAAACATCCTCATCCATCACTAAAGTCAATAAGCAATTCCATTGAAAGTTCCTCAATGACTTACTATGGCTCTTAGTCCTCCGGCAGAAACAAACTGCGCACTTGCTTGGCCCGACTGGCGAACTGCACCCTCCAAATCAGAAGGAAGGCAACTGAAAAACACGATTAAGAGAACGTTGACCTAAAATCACACTTTAACTCACAAATTGCAACAACTTAGATATTAGAATTATAGTTCAGGAGCAAATGGGATATGGATGGAGTGGTAATGAGAAATCGGAATGAGCGCGCACCTGTCATCCTCTTCTTCGGAAATTTGAAATTGCGGTGGATCCTCACCGCCATCATCATCTGGCTCGACGCTATCATCGCCTTGAAACTTGTCGAACTTGGCACGTGTGAGCGTGAGGCGTTGGGTTATGGGGAAAGTAGGAGTGATGGAGAAATGAGAGATGGAGGGGAGTCTGGGAAGTGAGGGAAGGTGAGTGTAAGCAGCAACTGTTGAAATTGAGAAGGTAGCAGAAGCCATCTTCTCTCTCCTTCTTCTCCGTCCTCAACTGCTTCAGAAAGTAGAGATAGAATTAGAATTCTGCGTCTTGCAAGTAGCTAACGGTAAATCGTGCCAAATGCCAATCATATTATGCCACGTTACATCAGACCGTATAAAAAGAGCTTATTAGTATTGCTAAGAACGATTAAAATTGATCTTAATTAGGTTCCATTTTTTAATTTATAGTATAAAAATAAAATGAATGTTAATTAACTTTTTTAATTAAATACACTAGTAATTAATTCATTATTTCATTTTCATCTACAAATAATGAATTTTGTTGGACTAAATAAAATTTTAATTGAATCTTAATTCATCCACTCCACCATCAGTTAAATCAAGCACAGTACTCTTCTTTCCCTCTTTCCCTCTCCTCTCTTTTTCGTTTTCTTCTCTCTCAGACAATTTCTTCCTCCAACACAGTAAAAACAAGGTTACACTCTGCCGCACAAACACACCACACGCTCTTCCTCTCTGCTTCCGCTTTATCGGTATCTATTTCAAGTTACCTTTCTTTTGCTGCATTTCTGTAAAAGTGCGTTTATTATTGGGCCATTTTCTCTTTTAATCATAATTTATTCTGAATTTTATTCTAATTATGCTTTTGCGTCAGTATTTGGCCCCGGAACGATAACTTTCATGATGATTAGTTGGTGTCCGGTGTCCCTATTGGATTAAGCTGTACAATGTTTATTTGTGCTATCGTTTGTTTAGGTTTTCTTCTTTGACTAGCTGGTGATATGTTCATTGAGTTTTGACATTTTTTTTGTACTATTAGTTGGTTCAGCTCACTCTGTTGACATTTATTTGAACATTATTCTGTGATTACCTTATGTAGATTAAGATTGGATTTAATGGCTTTGTGATGATAACAAGTAAATGAAGGTTAAATTATACTCCTTGTATAGTAGATTCAGCTTTTGTGTTACTGAGTGCGAAATGAGCAAAAAGACGTTGGGGGGGGGAATTGTTAGAGTTCCAAATTAGGATTGATAATGAATCACCCAATTTTGCAAGTTGAGTTTGTAATTTTATATCAAAGTAGTCATCTCTTAGCTCAGAATGCTTATACTTATCATTTTATATTTGGAGTTTGCTTCATTTTGTTTGAGTCTGATGAAAGTAACCAACGAAATAAATGGGTTCCATGCTGAGGGATTCGTGATTTTTTTTCACGATATCTATCAAAGTTCATTTAGATTCTTTGATGAGAAAGGAACACATTCATATTTATATTGTAAAATATGATAGTAGGAGCAACCATTCATGCATTACATTTCACAACTTCTGCACACACTAGACTGACTGATGACTGCAGAGTCTTACTGTTTTCATTTGTTTAGTACAAATTTTCTATATTGACATCTGAGTTACTGAAATTTTCACTGCGTAGATGAAGTTAGAGGGAATAGAAGGATCCTTAGTTTTGATGAAGCAGGGCGCTGAGGCTGTAAGTTAAATCCCAAACCTTGTTAAAATGTTTGTTGCATCTTGTTAGTGTCTCTTGTCGTATGTTAATATCTGATTTTATGTTGTTTTTCTAGAGGGTGTTTGAGTCGAATTTTGTTGGTAGAAGGTCGGTTGTTAAGGAACGGTTTTCAAAAAAATATCGGCATCCGTTGCTGGACTCAAAGCTGACTCTCAAACGTCTTAATGCGGTTAGTTAGTCTTCTAATCAGAGATCACACTGTAGCAGTCAATTCCTTTGCCATTTGCTTGACTCTCGCTGAATCCTAGAGCAGGAAGCTCGGTGCTTGACAAAAGCTAGAAAGCTTGGGGTCTCGACTCCAGCCCTCTATGCTGTTGATCCTCTGCTGCATACTCTCACATTTGAGTATGTTGAAGGTCCCGCTGTGAAAGATGTATTGCTCGAATTTGGCTTGCATGGTATTGTTGAAGAGCGATTAGATGATATCGCAACACAGATCGGTGATGCCATTGGGAAACTACATGATGGTGGCCTGATCCATGGTGATTTGACAACATCAAACATGTTAGTTCAAAACGGTACTAATAAGTTGGTAGGTCACTAATTTTTCTTTTTTGGGTGTGAGCATATTTTGTGGTATACTTTCCATGTTGCTTATTTTGCTGACTTCTTCAATGAATTTGCTGAATATTACCAAAGGCTCTCATCGATTTCGGTCTAAGCTTCACTTCAACACTTCCAGAAGATAAAGCTGTGGATCTTTATGTTCTTGAAAGAGCATTGCTATCTATGCACTCTTCATGTGGGAATGTGGTGAGTAGTCATCGTTTTCAATAAGAGAGTTGGTGTTCAAAAATGACTTGAAGCATTGAATCAAATATTTTTGTTTTATGCCATTCCTCTTTTAGCTGAAAATAGTTTTCCTAGATATTTGGCTAGTACTAGTAGTAGTATCATACATGCATTTTAATTTTTCCTCAGTAGTGAAAATGGTACTCACTAATCAAAAAGAAATTGTTGTGTTGCTAAACTTTGCTGTGTAGTGATCATTGGGAAAAGAAATGTTAACTGATGTTGCCAATTTCTATTTCATCGTCTCTTCTAGATGGACCGTATCCTTGCTGCATACAGGAAATCCTCGAAGCAGTGGTGTGCAACATTGAACAAGCTAGCTCAAGGTACCACTTGATTCGTGCTCTGGATTCTCGTATCTTTTGCTTCCCAAAAAGCAATATTTGATCAATTATATATTTCTGATTGCAGTGCGACAAAGAGGAAGAAAACGCACAATGATCGGATGAGCTCTTCGCCCTTCTCTCGACCAGGTAAGACTTGTAAATATGATAGTGTGTTCATAATGAATTGATATGGAGTAATTGAATAGTGGGAATTTGAAATTTTGAATGCAATATTTGATTTTGTCTTCTCTTGAGTTTTTCTCGATTGTTGGATCTTTTATTACCATGGAAGCATACAGGTTTTGTAAATTTCCTTTGTGTTTGGTGTGCAGTGATATCATAAATCGTTGGTTAAAAAGGATATGAAGGTATAGCAGAAGCTATGTGGGCTTTACATTTCACTAGTAAACTTATGCTTTTGGGTATGAGTTGATGTTCGAAACTGAAAGCAAAGACATTAGTTAATCATTGGCCTGTAAGTTTGGATTGGAAATTGTAATCACCATTTTATTACATCATTTTTGTATCGTATTTCCCTATCATCTTTTGCATGTTTGTAACTTCATTAGAGAGAGATTTTACCTCACCATGCCCAGGAGGAAATAAATCGATTAAAATATTGTTTTTGATTCAGAAAATTAAGCCAAGAGATACTGTAAAATTATGCTAAACTTTTTAAACGAAAATTTATACACTGGATATTTCTTTACAATTACCCAAAAATTGAGCCATTTTTGTTAAAACACTAGAACAGTGTGACGAAGTTGATTATTTTGTCCTAATTTTTACGATATTTTATGAAGTAATGGAACTGATTTAGGCATATAAGATACTGGCTGTGAGAATGTGGCTGCACTGGCCATAAAGTTAATTACAAACTGAATGTAAGAATGATGAGGACATTGCTTGTTTAAAACTGTAGTAAGAAATTACTATATAATTAACCTGAATTTTGGGGTAAATAATGATTTAGGTACAAGAACTACACACTGATACAACAAAACAAAGCTACATTCACATTACTACAAACATAGAGAAGTGGATGCCTCACAAAACAGAACTTCTCTAACTGATACAAATAACTTTAAAAGGGACAAGTACAAAAGAATCATTTCTTTGGACAAAACTGTTTCTGCAACTCAAAACACTGATTCTGCAGTTTGACGAGCAGATAGAGGCGCCAACTCCAAGAACGCAACCTCTTCAACATAATACAAACCAGGCATCGCTCGATCTTTTCCAGTATGCATTGCCATAGCAAATATCCACAAAGCCACTCTGGATACAAAAGATTGGGATTTCGAATGTGTCCACTAATTATCCTTTTCATCCAAGATTTAACTGTGGCAAATTCGGGGGATAACGGCTTATCATATTTGTCCACAGATTCGCGAGTGTAACAAAGCACTGCTCGTTTCCCCACGTTACGATGTTCAAGTCTGTAAAAAGATTAATCGAACAAAAATATTTTAGTAGAACTCCGTAAAATTTAAACCCCATGAGCTTGGAGGCAGATGGTTTTAAGCAATCAGCTTCCGTAATACGATTATAATGAAAATAGAACATTGGGAGCCATGCTCAAGTATTCTTCTATTTATCCTTGAACATACATGAAAATATGCCCTACACGACAATTTCACGTCCTAATCCAGTTTGGCACCTTCTATCTATACATAATGCCACTATTTTCTGAGAAAAGTGTTGTCATCCAATATGGAGTATTCAATTTTGAAATAAGCTCAAAAGATTTAAGAGAAAAAAAGAAAGAAAGACCCTGCATTTTTTGAGGAGGAAAAATTGATGATTTCAGAAGATAATGGCAAGACTAACAAGATACATTCATGCATAATATATCACGCAAAGGACACTGATGAGTTTGGGAAAGCAAGGAACAAAGATGTTAGAGCTAAGTTTGAAAGTGTTGTGTACCTGGGACCACTCCAGCTGTTAGGAGAGACAGCCAACACCTAGATTCTTTTTCTGCAAAAACATAGTTCTCAAGCTCAAGTACATCTAGACCAATGATATGTCTGATGGACTTGAATAATGATGTCTCGCTCAAAGTAGTTGGCGCTGATACACTTGCAAGAGCTTCTTCAAGTCTGGAAGTTGACCATACAGCATGGCATTCCTCTAGTAAGATATAGATAGAAGGCGAATCTACTGAATTGGATAAAATCCAAGGCTTGAAAAGTTTGGCTGAAGCTCCAAGAACTACAACCACCCTATATACCTCTCCAAGGGCCAAAACAAAATTCCGTCCTGTAATCAGAAAGGAAGTTTAGCCTTATTCATCATCTATGAAACACAATCTACTATCAGCTACTTTATTTTTATTACTGTAATCGGAAAGGCTAATCTTGTGCAGTGGTTCCTTTAACAAAGCATTTTATATAGAATTTACCTTGAGGTTCGGATAGAAATTGGCTATGAACATGCTTCATCAGTGCATCGTTCCAAATTGAGGCACCGTGTCTTAATTCTTGAGCGCAGACAGATATAATCTCAGACCATAAGGAAAGATATACCTTTTGTTCTTCCTGCGTTCCTATGTTCAAGATCTTAAGCATTGCATTTGTATGTCTTAAGAGTTCCATATATGATCCCAGATCCTTCTCCACCTATTGTCCAAAAACCAGGAGAAAGAAAGAAATCAAAGGATGAGGGGAGAAGACCAGCCAGCCAGTTCTCAACTCAAAAAAACTAAATCTTCCAACACAGGATAACAAATTAAAAGATAAAATCCAGCCATATTATGAGTGTTTGATATTTGTGCAGATAAAAATTTATGTACCTCCATAATTCATATTCAATCAATTGAACATATCAATAGTACAGTGCTCATAAGTGACAGCTGAATATAAAGGAAAAAGCTACATACTATTAACAACTTCTGTGATAAGTGATACTCTGACTCAAGTCGTTGAAATTGTGGCTCCAACAAAACTTCAGCAAATTCATGTAGATGACTATCTCTTGTATTGTGATCCTGAAAAGCACCGTCTTCAGTGAGTTCATTGCAGAGAAACTACAGGAGATTGAGGAAATCAGTCACCAATCACTCCATAATATTTGCAAAAGACAACAGGGTTAACAACTGACTTGTAAACAAAAGTTACTTGCACAAAGGTAAAGTGCAACCCTGAAGAGACATTTCTAGAAACTTAATCAAGAAATTAAGTTTGCATCAACTAAAAAGCATCCCCTTTTGTTAACAAACTAAGAATGTCTTTGGACTTACACCTGGTTAAAAAAACAAGCCTTTCACCCTGGAAGACAGCTGTCTGATTCTAAGCCTAAGACTATGGTGATGATATAACAAATGGGAAACACACCTATGTCATACCTTGGCTAATTTTATATTTACATACGTATAAGAAATATGCATCTTCACAGAAAATATTAAGGATATTCGGCAAATCAAAATTTCAATAATCAAATCCAAAACATAAAAACAACCATGGATAGGACTGGTAGATCATTCACCTGGAACTCACTATCAAAAGATTCAGCTCTTGCACCTTCAACAGAAAGGACAGTATTACCTTGGTCATTCTAATTGGAAAAACAGAAAATCATGTAGAGTTAGCGGAGGAGCTTAATGATGGCACTAGTGAAATGCAAGTGAACTGAAGTTCATTTTGTCACTTCAGAAGAAAAGCATATAATAACAGTAAATACCTTTAGCCCGTCAATATGGTTTTTCCCAATAAAGCACAACTCTTCCTTCAATTTTAAATAGAAAGCCAAATAACTATCCAGCTTCAGCTTTGATGATTTGCTCATGTATGCATCTCCCGTGCTAGTAAGAGAAGCCTTAATATCAAATCCCATTCCTGAGGCATCCTTGAAATCCCATGAACCATCATCATCGTCATCATCATTATCTACCAAATCAGAACTTGAAACTACACTGAGCGGATTTAACTGACTTTCACTGAGGTTATGCTCAGTTTTTAAAGAAGAAGTCTGCTCAGCTTGGCTGTATAAATTTGATATCATATCACTGATAGAGTTAACACTGCTAGCAATATGATCACTTTTTTTTGCAGGAATAGACTGGTGTGAAAAAATATCTTGAACATCTGAGGAACTGCCACTTTCTGGCTCTTCATCACCAAATATGGAGAGGGGAATCACTCCTCTGTGATGATTTAAATTTGTATCCTTCTCCTGCAAAGTCAAAATTCCACCAGTAAACAAAATAATGAAAAATAAACCTATCTAGGAAGTAAAGGAACCAAGACTTCCGGGATGTGCGAGGTCGGGACAGATTAAGATAGATTTTGGTTAAAGATAGTGAATTATTATGCTTAATATTTGGAGAAGAGTATTAAAATGACATAACTAAGATAGCCAAAACATCACCCCTGAAATCCAAGTAGAGATCTGGATGAAGACAGACATGGGATAAAAATATTTAGGTCATTATATATATAATCATCACTTCAACTGAGGAACTCAATTTAAAATATCAAGAAAGCCATAAACATGGAGGGAGCACAGACCGGTTTAATGAGAGCAATAATTAAAGGGAAACAATTAGAAATTGATTAATCAGCCAAAGATCTCTGTCTTACCCCTCACCCCTCCGAGATTAATCTTTTGTTAATTTTAGTAGTATTTGTTAGAGTTGCAAGGCATTTCTTGGTAGTACAAAGAAAGCATGGAGTTAGTCAGGTAAAAAGGGGGATTGCATGTGAGACAATTTGTGACTTCACCTGGTCTTTTTCATCTGGTGTTTGCACTGCATCTTTAACGGGTGAGTGAATACCATTGATAAATAGTTCCTGAACCAAGAATTGTGAGTCTATCAGGCACAATACTCTGATATAGGTATTTAGAGTGACAAATACAAAACAAGAGTAACTTACCTTTGGCTTTGGTCCAGTTTTTGCAGAAGCATCACTAAAATCTCCAAAATCATCATCAAGTTCCTCAATCCCATGGTCACCTCCAACATTATTGTGATCAATAGTTGAGTTTTCGTATGAAGTAAAACCATTTGGAGTAGATGAACTTGGAATACCAATCAAATCCACTTCCTGGGAAGTGGTAGAAATACTGCTTGGGTTGGCAAAAAAATCAACTGGTTCATTTGAGCTTGCAAAGAAATCAAAGGATCCACTAGGAGTCCCAAACAAATCAAGTGATTTAGTTGGGTCAATGCCAGTCCCAGAGAGATATGGACTACTTTCAGAAGCCTCTGGTACCATCAACCCGACCTTCAGACAAAACTCATCACTTTCAGCAAAGTAAACGTGGAAGACAATACACAGTTTTCCTCAGACATATACAGTTCATTATGTAGACTAACACAAGTAGCCACACTTTATGTAATTGAATTAAGCTAATTCCACCTATTCTACAGCTGATTAATGCCGATTGTCCAAGTAAGAAGTTAAGATCATATGCATAGTAAAATATAAAGTTCATTTCTTGGCTTTGCAGTATCAGAATGCTTGCTTACATTATTATTCATATCTTGAGCCTGAAATTCCGAGTCTGCATCCTTAAAGTCCCACTCCTCATCATCATCACCATCATCCTCATCATTAATGGCAGTAATAGAGCCATCTAATTGTTGCTTATCACCATTCATATCCAAATCTAAATTCAACTTCAACGCATTTGTATTTTCCTTTTCAGGAGATGTCTTCAAATTAGATCCAACTCCATTAAACTCCCCATTCCATCCGCCAAAGAGGTCCTCCTCCTTGCTCGGATCCGACATATAAGAGTTAAAACTGAACTCCACATCATCACTCTTATTTGCAAGCTGCATATGATCACTCAAAACCAAATCATTACTCAGCTCCACATTTTTCATCTCAGGAACAGCTGATTCTGCAGTACTCTGGTTCGCACTCGGATAAACTCCATTGACAACTGAATCATCCTTAACAACCAAATCGCGGCTTTCAAGCTTCGTCTGTGAATACCTATCGTACAGATCGGCAATACTAAAACTTTTTGTTTTCAACACACCATTACCAGCTAAGCCTAAACCGACGCCTCCTTCAGAAATTCCATTGCTCTTCTGCCGATTCAAATCCACTGGAACAGCCAAATCACCTGCGACCGCCTCCTCCTCCGCATCCCCAAACAGCGAAAGCGGCAGAGCGCCTCGCGGCTTCATCCACGAAGCCGGCGATGCAGAAACATCCGATCGATGATCTCCATTCACAGCAGTTCCCGATGGCTTCGATTGCGACGGCGGTTCCACGAAATCTCCCCACTCGTCGTCCTCGTCTTCTGCGGCGGGAGCGGGCGACGAATTTGGCGCGGTGAATAGAGAATTCGATTGGAAGGGAGCGAAAGAGAAATCTCCGAACGCCTCATCATCGTCGTCCTCCGCCATGTGGAGAAGGACGCGGATCGATTGCGCCTCTTCTGTTCGATGATAATCCTTGAAATGAAAAAAAGTTGTGTTTGCTTTACGTTGAAAGGCACTGAGAAGATGGATCTGCCATTAAAATGGATTGTTCCTCACCACGCTTAGCTTTTTTGTTTCTACTTGCTAACGCTGCATATTTTATTATTTTTGTTTTTTACTCCGTAATCAATTTATTGGTATTTATTCTGCAATACTACTACTGGTAGTAAAATTTTACTTTTATGGAAAATAAGAAAATATTACCATAAATTGATATAATCTGAGTAAAAAACTTGTAGTATTAAATTGGATTATGTTCATTCGTAAGTTTAAGGAATAGAGACGTTGAATTATTTACTTTAGTCGGTAATTGAATATTTTTAAAATGGATGATATAATTAAGTTAAAAGTAAAGGCGAACAAGGTCCCTAACATATGGCCGTTTTATCAATTTGGTCCTTAACATTATTTTTATGATTATTTGGTCCCTCACAAATAAATTCGGACTTGAATCGGTCCTCACTTAACGGTTCTGTTAAAAAATAGACGGTCAACTACAATTTGACTATATTAACTTAATAATGATAATTAATTATGTCTAATTATAATTTTTAATTTCTATTAGAAAAAATTGGAAAAAAAACGTAAAAAATACAAATACAACACTTAATAAATTAAACACACAGACTGGAAAATGCGACTTTCAATTTCTCCTTCTTCCCAAAGAAATTCAGCTCCGATGCCCGCCTCAATCACTCCGCCGCCTCAAAACCCGCCGCAACCCTCGCCGCCTCAAAACCCGCCAAAACCCATGCCGCCTCAAAACCTTCCTGTACGAGCTCCGGCTCAAATTTAGTCGCATTCGAGCCATAAAGGTAAATTTTTTATCTCCGTCGTCGTCGTCGTCATCGATTGAGTCGATTGGCTCGCACCATCTAAAAAATTCAAAATCTTTTCTCTCACAAACAAAGTAGAGCTTCCCTTTACTCGGTTTGCCATTGCTTCTCACGATTCGGAGTGAAGCAAGTTTCTTGCAATTGCAAAACTCGTACCGAAATCGGAGGTCGCGACCACCGCTACTCTCACCGGACCCAGTTGCAGCCGTCGCCGGAAGAGAGAGAATGAAGAAAGGAGAATGAGAATGAAGAGAACGAAGACGTGTTCATCGTTCTTTTTTGTGTGTTTTACACAATTATATTTTTATCTTTCTGAAATAATTAAAGATATTAATTAAAAATAGTTAATTTCGGTCAAAACATGATTAAATAATGTTGACCGTCAATTTTTTAACGGTTCTGTTAAGTAGGACCGATTCGGGTCCAAATTTATTTGTGAGGGACCAAATAATCATAAAGATAATGTTAAAGAGCAAATTGACAAAACAAACCATATGTTAGAGACAATATTTGGCCTTTACTCTTAAGTTAATACTAATATAATACGGAGTATTACCAGTGTAAATTATCTTAACTCTACCATCGAAGTAAAAATCTTATACTTTGAGTTTGACTATGTTCAAATTTTATGAGTTTAAGGAATAGAGAACTATTTTCTTTATTCGGAGATTGAATAATTCTAAAATGAATAACTTAGTAGTATTAAAAAGATAATATTATCTAAAATGATAGGAGTACTATAAGTTTCATTGTAAATTATATTGATATCAGCAAAGTGTGCATTTTCCAACATTTTATATTAATTTAAATAGTTAGCCGACAATCAAAGAGGGTATACGGATAAATGACTAAATGTGGAATCATAGTGTGACTTTGAAGCAAGAATTATCAAGACTATGGTCTATGTAGATAACGTTTAGGAAAGTCGGTTGGTGATATATCTGTGTAATTTATGCAATAAATTAGTAATGAATATTTCAACTACTACCACCTAGGAGTCTAGGACTAATAGTCTAAAAATATACACTAATTATAAACCAGTTTGAGTAGTTACTATCAATTTAATTTAAATGCATGACTTTTTAATATACTGGTAGATGATCTATTGTATTTATTATTCTGCTACATTATTAAAATAATATATAGTGTATTTGATACACTATAACAGTATAATCACTTTAATCTTTTTCATTGTGTGTGGTATCTAATCAATTTCTAATGTCATTAATTTATGATTTTAATATCTTTGATTTCTAATTTTAACTTGTTTATATATTGGCAGAAACACACATAAAAAGGATGCAAAAAAAAGTGTAGAATATTTAAACCTATTTTAAAGTACAATACTACAACAGTACCTATATTTCATAAAGTCATCAATAAATTAAATTACTAAAAGATATAGATTTAGTGAAGTAGAATAATGCTTAATACTCATGTATATTTTGTAGCGACATAAATTGCTTAGTGAAGAAGAGAATGAGCGGCTTGGGCCTAACGAATTGTCTACGGGCTATTATAAAGAGCTGCGATGGGCCACAAATTTGAAGTTTGTTTGAATGTTGGGCTGAATTTATTGGGCCTGGTTATTATTTTGCATGACATTTAATTTCTTTACATAAAACAGAAATTAATGTTATAATTGTGCAAAATACAAATTGTTATTATTATTAGTTCATAATTGCTTCCTATTTTTAGAAATGATTATTAAAGAAAAATAAGCAGATATTTGAATGAAAAAAAAATGTTTTTTTAGTTATATATCGATTAAAATAAAAACAAATCTAAAACATTTTAAATCTTCAAAATAATTAGCATATAAATAAACTCGACACGAAACCCGGCCAAAATTACAATTTTCCAATTAAACTTACTAGCAATGTTACATAAAAAAAAATTTGGAATGGAATTATGTTGATAAACAAAGATGATGAGGCCATCCGCAACGCTATCTCTTATCCGTCTCTTAACCGTCTCATCTCTTCACTATTTATGGGCCCCACTGTACTTTTCAGCTCATCTCTTAACTAAGAGACAACACCTGCAACCCTCCATCTCTTAACCATCTCTTAACTATTCATTCAATTTCATTTTTTATTTTTAATTCCAACAAATTCAATTAATAAAAAACACACTTCATTATAAATAAAATAAAATTACAATTTAAAATACATAAAAAGATAAAAAAGACATAATTAAAAAAATAGAAATTACAAATTGCACACTTAAACTCAAAATAAAAAAAATGGAGGCAAAGAAGCAGAAGAAGGAGTTCTCTAGTGACGATCATCTAATGGTTGCCAAATTTTGCCCAAATGTGCTCCATTAGATCCTCCTGGAGTTGGGCGTGGGCAATAGAATCACGTGTCCTTGCCCGAATAGACAACCGCTCTTGCAAAGACGGATGCACTCCCGTTCGAGGCGGACTACTTGCGGTTGAGCTTCCCGGGGTTTCAGGGTCGAACCAATTTCCCGCCTCAGGTCCTTCGTCGGCGACAATCATGTTGTGCAAGATTATGCACGTATACATGATGTCGACCATATTCTCTATAAACCACTGTCGAGCCGGGGCTTTGATAATGTTCCATCGAGCTTAGAGAACCCCAAACGCTCTCTCCACATCCTTGCGAGCAGACTCTTGCTTCTGCGCAAAAAGAGACTGCTTTTCGTCCATAGGCCTGTTGAACGTCTTCACGAAGGTTGGCCACTTCGGATAGATGCCGTCGGCAAGATAGTACCCCATTTTATACTGGCGATTGTTAGCGACGAAGTTGATGGCCGGCGCTTTACCATTCAGAACTTCAGCGAAGAGGTCGGAGTTGTTGAGCACGTTGATGTCGTTGTTCGAGCCGGGACCCCGAAATACGCATGCCAAATCCATAGCCGGTAGTCGGCGACGGCCTCGAGTATAACGGTGGGGTGGGTGCCTTTGTGGCCGCTCGTGTATGACCCCTTCAACGCCACAGGGCAATTCTTCCATTGCCAATGCATGCAATCGACACTCCCGAGCATCCCGGGGAATCCGTGCACTTGTTCGTGAAGACGGAGCAGAAACCGACAATCTGCGGTGGTTGGCTTCTTCAGAAATTCGGCGGTGAAGGCTGCCCGGACGCCTTTGCAGAAGTTCAACAAACAAAGTCGCCCAGTGGATTCTCCGACGTGCAGGTATTCGTCGAACGCATCCGCCGTTTGTCCAGTAGCAAGCTGACGGATCGCCGCAGTACATTTCTGGAGCGTCGTGTGGCTAGGACGGCCAACAGCGTCGAACCCTTCTCTGAAGAACTCTTCCCGTGCCGCCAATGTATTCGCGATATGCAAAAATAGCGGGCGTGACATACGGAAACGGCGACGGAAGTAGATATCTCCCCACACCGGGTTCGGACTGAAGTAATCACGTTCCAACCTTGCGGCGGCTTCCTCCCGGTTACGGTGGATGTATGTCCGGCGTTGCCTAGGAGGCGCGGCGGCTTCCTCCTCCCTACGTCGATCTGCTTCTAGCGATTCTTCCATTATTCGACGCATTTGCTCAAATGGATCCATAATTGATTAAATTTGGGAGAAGAAAAAAATAAAGGAATGATTTTATAGAAGTGATTGGAGAGGAAAGAAAGAGAGATGAGAGGATAAATGTGTGTTTGTGTGTAAAATGGAGAATGGAGAAGAGTATATATAGAATATATAAAAAAAAAAAAAATTAAAAATATTACCGTTCAACGGTAATATTACCGTTTTTTATTTTAATTTTTTTGTTTTTTTTTGAAAAATCTGATTTTTTTTTAAAAAAAAATTGAATTATGACGTCATAAATCCGACGCCCACTCGCGGGTCGGCGAGTGGGCGTCACGCCACCAGCCCGCGCGCGCCACGTGGCGCCGGGCGCGTGTCTCGCGACCTCGAGACTTGCCTCGCCGGGACGCGTTGGGCGTCGAGACATCTCGTCTCGTCGAGACGAGACGGGAGCCGCAACGCTGTCTCGATGCCGTCTCGTCTCGTCGAGACGAGATCGAGTCCGCAACGAGGCAGCGTTGCGGATGCTCTGGATTGCACACAAAATGTTGGGTTCCTGAAATGGTTTGGAGTTTTACAGCTTGTCGTATCATATTATTCATATCCCAACTTAGTTGGATCAGACTGCTCAGTTGCATTTTATCATTATAATAATATTACTCCACTATTTTTTGTTTTCATTAATTTTATTTTGTGGTGGGGTGGGGCCGTGGGGGGACAGTATATCTTATCTCTTGATTATATTTGCCTGAGATTCAATACATGAGTATTTATATTAGTACTACTCGACTCTAGCAATGGTAGCATGTCTGGCTACGATCCAATCACCTGTAATAAAATATTGGATCTATTAACTACTCCATTTATTAATTAATTACTGGCTTATGCAAATAATAATCTATTGACTAGTTGAGTAAATAAAATTTATTCAGTTATATTTATATCCCAAGTCAAAATTGATATTTCACGAGTCTAAAAGTGTAGATGTAACACTACACACAAACCAAAACAAAAAAGAAAACACACACTGACACACACCAAAGAAAGCAACTATCCCAACGTCCAAATCCTGCATGTGCACAAAACCAAATAAATGGACTATCTCTTTCAAAATTCAACAATCCATCCAAATAAAGCTGTAACAAAATAAATAATGCAACAATCAATAACATTTGCTGTTTCCTGCCATAAAATATTCCCAAGCTGTCACGGACAATATTTGACCAAACAAATCCACATTCAAATAAAAGTTATCAAAACATATCCCAGTTTCTCCTCATAATCAACTTTACTACTACTACTTCATAACATTAAAACTTGATAAAAATAACAATCGATCATAATAATACTAATTCATGGCAAAACACAACCAAAAATTTACATAATACTACAACTATCAGTGTTCTCATCACTGAACATATGAGCATACTCCCCCGTGGCCTGTTGCGGCGGCCCGTATCCCATGGGATGCATCGGGGGCGGCCCTCCGTACCCCATGGGCTGCACCGATCCATAGCCCATGTGCGCGGGAGGCGGCGGCCTTGCATACGCCATCGGATGATAGGCCGCCTCATGACCATGCTCACGCTGCTGATTCATCTGATTCATCATCATCATCTGTGCCATGTATTGCTGCTGCTGGCTATACGGATTCCCCTGTCCCGTCCCCGGGAAGCGGCTACCGTTGATCGCCGGCATCCCCGCCACCGCCGGAAAACCCCCCATCATCTCCATATTCCTTCCACCACCTCCGCCGCCACCGCCGCCTTTATGGTTGGCTTTCATCTCACCAAAGCCATGTTGTTGCTGTTTACCTCCATGGAAATTTTCTCCACCTTTCTTGCCCCAACCATCATCATCTTTCTTCCCCTTTTTACCATCTCCCAACTCAAATCCACCACCACCCTTCTTGCCGCCATCCTCTTTCTTGCTCTCACCCTTCTTGCCACTCTTCTCCGATTTCCCCTTCTTCCCGCCGGCGGCCTTGCTCAACATTCCTTTGAAAAACATATCAATCCCACCGCCGCCGCCCCCCTTCTTAGCCTTCTTCCCCTCTTTTCCACCACCTCCTTTATCTAATTTATCCCCTTTACCCGGCTTCTCTCCCCCTTTCAGTGGCTTACTATGCTTCACATCCTCAAACTCATCCTCGAAATCATCCTCATCCTCATCAAAGTCATCCGAATAATCATCATCATCGTAGTCGTCATCATCATCAAAGTCATCCTCATCTTCGGGGAGCTCGAATCTGACCGCCTTCTGTTCCTTGGCCGGAGCTTTCTCGCCCCCTCCTTTCTTAAAAGGAAGCTCAACGAATCCATTCTTCATCTGGTTGTGGTGGTGATGGTCGTTTCCCTTCTTCTGATTATTCTTGTTGAAGTTCTCCAATTGAAACTTCTTCAGCTGCTCCTGAGAGATCTGAAACGGCATCGCTCCACCTCCCTTCTGCGGGCCCCACAGCTCGGCGTGCTTGCCGGATTTCTCCAGCTTCTCGATGAGGCTCGCCGGATCCGCATTTCCCGACACCATCACCTTCCCCTGCTCCGCATCTATACTCACCTTATACACTCCTGCATTTTTTTCAAAAAAACAATCAAAATAAATTTCATCCTAATTCCCTTCAAATTAAAATAACACTACATACTAAATGCACACATTTTTTTCCAAAAACAATCAAAAGAATTTTTCACCCAAATTTCCTTAAAATCAAAATAACACTCCTACCAAACAGAATCACCTTATATTTTTTTTCAAAAACAATCAAAGAATTTTTCACCTTAAAATGAAAATAACACTCCTACTAAATAGAATCACCTTGTACTTTTTTCCAAAAACAATCAAATAATTACTCACCCAAATATCCTTGAAACCAAAATAACACTCCTACTAAATAGAATCACTTTATACACTCGTACAAATTTTTTTTGTCAAAAACAATCATAACAAATGAAAATAAGAACTTACCATCAACCTTCTGCAGCTTCTTTTTGACCTTGTGCATACACCCCTCGCAGTGTATATTCACTCTTAGAACACATGTCTGCACAGATTAAACAGCTGAATTTAGAGAGAGAGGCTTAAACTTAAAATAGTACTCCTACTAGTATAAGAAGAAGAAGAAGAAGTACCTGAACCTTCAGCATATCCTGTTTGCTCATGGCGACCTAGGAGTAGAAGATGATGGATCGATAGGACACAGGAAATCTTTTCTTAAAAAGAGGAACTTACTATTCACCGACTCACTCTCTCCAAGCGAGAGAATGGTTGAAATGCGATAAAGGAAGAGATATTTATGGAGATATGTATCTTACCGAGCACCGGCCATGGATAGAGAGAGAAAAGGCGGTTTGCTGTTTTGTGTGATGTTTTAAAACATGCTAAACCTGCTGTTGACTGGTGTAAAAGCAGCAGTGTGTTTCATTGCAACTTGCTTTCTTCATCAACATTTTAATGGGAACATAATTGTTCAATTACTATTCAATTTTCTTTTCTATTTAATCTTCTTATCTAGAAATCCTAATAAATCTTTCAAATATAAGTATCTTTTTTTTATCTATGAGTGTGTATCTACAAAGACATTTAAATATAAGCATCTTCTTTTCATCTAGGAGTATGTATCTACAAAGAAATTAAAGTATATGTATTTTTTCAGACTGTGCATCTACTAAGAAATTAAAGTATATTAGGTAGTATAGTGCTTACTTCGTCCCATAACTTTTTTTTAATTTGTTCATAAAAAATATTACTTTTATTTTTAAAAAAATTATCTCATGTTAATATAATTATATTATTTTCTGTCTCCACACAAAACAATACTCCCTCCGTTCCATAATAATGGAGGCGTTTCTTTTCGTTGCAGAGATTAAAAAAATTGTGTTATACTATGAGTTAAGCAAATGGAGAGTAAAGTGGAAAATGAAAAAGATAGAGAGAGAGAAAAAAAAAGTAAGAGAGAATAAAGTAGGTGTGTAAAAATATATTGACTTTTAATAGAAAAGAAAATGATTCTACTGCTATGAAACGTACTAAAATGATAAAATGACTCTATTATTATATAACGGAAGGGATACTGTCTTCTAAAAAATCTCGTATCATTTTTTAACTAATAAGTCTATGCAACCAAATTTTGTACAACCAAAAATTGGTTTATTTGATTAAAAAGTTAATTTATTTATGCATTTAATTAAAAAGTATAGACATATATATAGTATAGGGAATGTGCACAATATTATGGTATTTGTGTATAATTTTTTTAAATTTTTTTGAACCATAAAATGTAATTAATGCATACTTTAATACAAATTTTAAAAATAATAGAGAAATAATTCAAATATAAAAATAAAAAATTGAAAATGAGGCTAAAAACTAATAAATTGGTTTTAATTTGTTAACTAACTATATCTATTATTTTAATATTTAATTAACACATTAAAATTACTAATATAATCTTGTTTTAGTTGTACAAAATTTAGTTGTTTATGATTGCTCTTTTTTAAATATTATGAAACGCGAGCTTGTACAAGTGTGTATCTACAAAGAAATTGTAAGCTCATCGTGTCTCATGTTTACACACTTCAATGAAGTGCAGTGACAATATATAATTGGAGAGAATATCTTCAAATTATTCAAGGATAATTTTTATAAAAAAATATAAAATGTGGAAATTCTGGTTTGATAAATAACTTTAAATTTTGTTTAGAAAAGTAGTAATAAACCTTGAATTGTCTCAATTATTCAATGGTAATTTTTGGTAAATTGTAGTAGTATTATATTAATACTCGAAAATTTTGTATGGATGTCACGGATAATAAATTAACATTATTTATTTATAAAAAAAAATTGTCATTGCTTATTTGAAAATATATGACAGTAGTATACTACAGAAGTAAATCTATTTTTTTTATCATAACATATATAAAGAAAATCTAATATCTATAAATGGTGTGATTCCTACTTCCATCATATCAAGAAATATTTTTAACTGATTTTTAAAATTATATCATGAACTTGGCAGTTTACTATAGGAAATTAAGATCGTACTCTCACTGCAAAATTCCAAAAAATTATCTCAGTCAATTCGAAATCATAGTGTACTTTCGCCAATCGCTGCGATGCCTCTATTATTAATAATTATAATTATTTTGGTAGTTTTCATTTTAGATTTACCTACTTTGTACTCTGAATAAAGAGTAATACTCCTTAAAACACTACTCAATTTCTTTCTTTTCCAAAAATTCTAAAAAATCCAAAAGGTATCGAGATCGTCAAAAGGTTATTTAAAAATTAAAGAAGACGTGATGGAAATATAACTAATTAGTGGACTGGATGTCAAATCAATTTACTAGTACCACATTATGTGAATTTAATGAGTTTCAATTTTTCTCTGACACAATATTTACCAAACTTTAAAAACTCTTCGTCGAATTATAAAGATGGATGATTAAGTTTTAGAGTATTATAAATTTGACAAACAGTGTGAAATATCACTATAATTGAAATTATTTATCAGAGTATGTTCATCTCAAAGTACTAAAATTATTTGGTGAGTAGAGACAATATTGCAACTTTATGTAAGTGGGAAGAAGATAGCGACTGGGGTTGGGCAGGAGGCAGGACAGCAGCTATCCCAATAAAGAGTTTTTTTATTCTAAATTTTATTTGTGTCGGCTTAATATATGCCAAATAATAATTTAATAAAATAAAAGCAAGCATTATGATAGAAATTTAAATGAATGTGGAAACAGGTGGAATTTGACCACTGACAGCTATAGCTTATACAACATGTACGTATAAAAATTTAACACTGCTGCCACCAAATTATAAAGTACTCCCAGTTGCTATGTTAAAAAAAAAAAATTGTGAATGACACAATTTTTAAAAAAAAAAACTAGTAAAATATTTAAGAGAGAATGAAAAAAAAAATACTAGATAAAGTATGAGAAATAAGATGGAAAATTGGGTAAAATATGAAAAAGAGGGGAAAATAAAGGTAAAGCATGAAAGCAAAAATTTTAGTACTACATTTTAAGGAATAAGATTATTTTTTGTGAACTTTCATTCGACCTTATGGAGTATATATATACATTTAATTTGATAGACATGCCTACGTCTGCTTCATAATAGTTTCAGTTGTGAAGTTGTTGTCTTATGAAAATGTACCACCACATTGGTATATAGACTATAGAGGGACCTCATCCTCTCTAGCTAATATTTGCCATTTCCAAGTAAATACTCCTACTTCTATTTTATATTTTGAGAAACTATTTTATACTAGATAGTTTATAAACCACATATATATGTAAAAATATACTAGTACTATATTGCATGTTACAAAAATCAACTTAATTTAAAGGTGGAAAAATGTAACCATTTCACATTTCACTGGTGCAAACATTTTGTATTAATTTTATCATATGCTTGAATTATAAAAATGATAAATCTAGATAATAATTTGTGAAGGTTATATAATCTTCCCATTTTCCAGTGGAAAATCTAATTTAATTTATTTGAATAAACTTTTGCCTCTAAGTCCAAATTTATTCACAACTATTCCAACTTTTATCAGTGAGTAAAATATATCATGTGCGTTTCTAAAAATGAAAGAAAAATGTTATAGTGCACCAAAATAAAAAATAAAAAATTAAAAGTGTAAAATATCCATTTATGATAAGGGTGGAAATGGGCCATGTATATAGAAAAGACTACATCGTCATCATTAATATGAGTAAGATCCAGAAATTAATGTGGACCTATGACCCAAGTTAAGAATAATTGATACCACCATGTGACACTACAACCACATCATGTGGTATCATTTATATATACTCGTACAAAATTGTGAAAAGGAAACATTCATTAATAAAATGGCATCTTTGCCAAGCAGTATAATTATTAGTAATATTAATAAATTAACAAATTTTAAAAAATAGACTATCATTTGGTTTAGTTACACTAAATAAACGTACAAGATGTACATTGATTTGTATTTGTATGTCCAATTTTGAGTGTTTTCTGACTTTTCGGGGGCTGTGGGGTTCTAAAATGAAAAATAAAAATAAAAATGGGAAGCATTTTTCAGAAAATTTTTAATGCTGATAACACAAATCATTATTAATCGAATTTGTATAATTAGTGTGAATTGTAGTTTGTCTTTAGTAGTGATAAATTTTGTGTGAATGGGTTAGGGTGATACAGTCCACTTCTCATAAGCAAAATGCAAAACTACCAATTTTTATGAAATCATGTGAAAAACAACCCGCTTAACTCAAGGGATAGAAAAGATTTTTACATGATTCAAATTTTAAATGGAAAGTAAAAATAAATTAAGATTTAAAAGAATGGTTAACATTCTACTTTGTTAAATTATTTATTGAAATACACATATAACTAAATTAGCATAATAATGAAAATGATTGTGAGTGTTTGCATAGACGCTAGTAGTATAACGTTAATGTATAAGGTCAAAAGTCTTGGGTTCGGCTCCATCGTGATACGATCTTTAAATTTATGCATTTCATGATTAAAAACAAATCACACCCTGCTTAACTAATAACGTCATGGCCTTAATAAATTATTGATTGACTAATGTACATCATACTTCAACTTTATTTAGCAAGATAAGATGGTGCAATTATTAATTGATCTTTTTACCTAGAAAATTAGTACAATGATTAAACAAGTAGCTAAAATACTATACTTGGAGAATTAATCATGCAATAATATCAGTGCAATTTGTTCCTAAGCCAATAAGAACAAGACAGATTAGATTATAGTAAGGCACTAAAATATCTAAATAATTCAATAAAAATTTCGCAATAATTGATTAATTTGTATGTGAAGGTTGATGAGACATTCCAACCATTTTCGACGCTCTCAAAATCTACTTTGGACAGAAAAAGTAGGTTTGAACAATGCCAAGAAAATTGAAAAGAACACATGCCAGGGGCCCCTTCCGATCGAAACCAACAAAAGCTCCTCACTTTTCAGTTTTTCTATCCCTTTCTCTTTCTCTTTTTGAGGTCATGGTAGAAAATGAAAATGAAAATGAAAATAAAAATTCCTATTCATGTGTGTCCTATCCATAATTATATATTCCAAAATTCTCTAAATCTACTTCAATAAGGAATCTATCCAAATATGGAGTACTAGTAAGACGTACTATAATTTACCTATCATAATTCTATTTTTACAACACATTTTACATAGATACACACATAATTATTAATTAATTTTTTACAATTTTCTTTTGAAAATTTGACTATTACTAACATGAATAAATTATTTTTAAAATTAATACTAAGAGTCTCATTTATAGAATACACAGCACATATTTTTAATCAAAAAATAATAAATAAAAACAAATAATGTAGAAAAAAGGGAAAAAGGCAAAAAAAAAAGAGAAAGTGAATATAAACAAAAATGAAATAGAAGAAAAAGAAAAAAGAAATAGGAAAATCAGTTAACGGATCAAATTTTTCTATGCTCGAATTTTTACTCGACAAATATTAATTCGGGGGGATTTATTTTCTTGATTTCAAATTGGATGTTGTTTTCCATGATATTTGTGGATGTTATAACTAGCATTTGAGTTTGCATAATTGCATCAATTAATCATCAATATAAGGTTGATGGAGTTTGACTTTATTATTGCCAATACATGATTATTACTATTTTGATCTTGAATTAGTGATTGCTATAAGATTATCTTTTTTGAAAAATATTTGAAATGTCACTTCAATCTTCAATGCGATGATGGTTGAGACATCTTTTTTGATGGGGCGTCTCCCCATATACTATAAATTGGACTACCTTAGGAGTATTATTGATTCGAAATGATATATTGCAATTAGTGTCGTTGAAAAATGGTGATTTATCAAGCCTAGTATAGTGAGTTAACGTTATAGTCTATATATGATGCACCGTCTTATTATATAATTGTCCCATCATGACTAATTATCTCCAAATACTATAATTTAATGAAATCATATACTACTCATATTAATATGCATGAACAAAAAGAATCTTAATATAATTAAATATTTTGAATTTAATTAGTAATAGTTCTAGTATGTTGATATTGTGGTACAGAAACATTTGTCAGGCATAATACAATACGAAATAAAATAGATTTGAAAGAAACTACTCCAATAGAGTAGATACAATTATAAACCAATCTTATATCAGTCGTATTAGTCGCGGGCTGAAAAGGAGGATGTATAGTGAGAGCCTCAAAAGGAGCAAATCGAATGCAGAGGTGGGCTTTGGGCTTAAATGTGTTGGTCTGAATATATAATAAGAGCCTCAAAATGGGCATGAAATTTCGACTGATTTTCCCCCATAATTTATAAGAGAATTAAATTGCGATGTAGTATATAGGATAGATAAATTCTTGTAAGCAACATTAGAAATAAACACAAATGACACTCCTCCACCAAAAGTTGCTCATTTTGACCGAGCATATGTTTTAAAGAACGTAATGGAAAGTGAATAAAAAAAAATCAATATAAAATAAGTCATAGTAATAAAATATGAATGAAATAAAATTAGTATAATACGAGTTTATTATCAAAAGTAGTAAAAAAGTAAATGAGTATTTATCGGTGGGCGGATGAAAATAACAAAATAAGACGATTTATTAGTGAACGAAGAAAGTAATAATACGTTTTAAACTAACCAAATATTGAAACAACTCAACAAGCATAAAATTAATTAAGACAATAAGAAAAGTGTTGAGTAAATAACATAGGATACTAAAGAATTTTATCCAAGCAACTATTTACAAAACTCCACCCCTAATTCAAAGGGAAAAAGAAAAATTGAGAAGGTATATTTCTCATTTACCTTATCAAACAGGAAATTATACAATTATACCTTCTCAAAAAGCAATGAACTCTAAGAGAACAATGTAAACGAAAAAAACAAATAAAATAACTAACTTTTCCTTTTATTCCAAAAAGAGGTAAAGATACATTCTCAAAATGAAAGAAGGTATAATACCTTCTCAAATACCCTTCCCCTTGAAAAATGAAATTTTATATAGAAGAAAAAAATATGGTAGTTATTTTTCTTTACCTCTCCATTTACATCTTCCCTTGAAGATGCTCTAAGTAAACACCATATTAGAGGCACACTTCTAAATGGCCCAATGTCGCCATTGCTATGGAACTTAAAGATCATCTCGACCCAACAATTGGAAGGTACGCTCTCAAAAAAATATAAAAACATTTCTCTCCATAATGAAAGAAGGGTATTTATACATGTGAGAAAAGGGTTTTCATCAACAAAATATGCGTTTAGGATGCTCCACCTGCTGGGTGCAGTGTGTCCCGAACTCCCGATCTCGTGGTATCACATTTTGCCATCTGCACGTGTCACCCGGTATGGCTGGTAAGTCATCCACTTGGTCGAGTGGATGGTGCTGCACCCGACCGGAGCCCATATGTGGCCTCCTCTCGCCACGAAACTCCTTTCTCTCCCTCGACTTCAACCTTCGGCCCCACAATTGATCCACAATCCTTGGATCTAGCATTGCATTCTATGTCCAAACGGCGACACACGACGCTTAAGAATTTTGATGCAATTCAATAACTAAGGCCTCATTTGGTATCACGGAATTGGCTTACGGAATTATAACTGGAGCCTTCAATTCCGAATCCAATGTTTGGTGCCATAAAAAATCTTGAATTCCAATTCCTCTCAATTTCATAATTTGAATTCCACAATTTGAATTGCGATATAAAAAATAGATATTTTGAATTCCATATAGTTATAACATTGAACATCTTCATAAATTACATATACTACACAAGTTGGGCACACTATATATATAATTTCTTCAAATTCAGTTTCATATAAATTTAGATCATTCTTACCAAACAAAATATCTGAGGTATTCTAAATTTACCACCATTGCCACGATTAGTTAATTACCACGATTTGATTATTAGTACTAGTAATTACTTTGACTAAATACCTATGAGTGTAGGCTATTTGATTTAGCATTAGCAAAATTAACCCTTTTCACTGCCACTCTCCAACTCAGTCACAATGGCCACCACCACATACCTCAATCTAACCACCATCACCGCCGCCGCCACCAACAACATCTCCCAATCCAAACAATCAAGACTCACCACCTCCGCACTCCCCTCCTCCACCTACACCAAATCCACCGAGCCCCTCCCCCTCTTCTCCTCCGTCAAATCCTTCGCCCCCGCCACCGTCGCCAACCTAGGCCCCGGCTTCGACTTCCTCGGCTGCGCCGTCGATGGAATCGGCGACCACGTCACCCTCCACATCGACCCCGCCGTCCACCCCGGCGACCTCGCCATCTCCCACATCTCCGGCGCCGGATCCCGCCTCACCAAGGACCCCCTCCTCAACTGCGCGGGCATCGCCGCCCTCTCCGTCATGAAAATGCTCGGGATCCGCTCCGTCGGCCTCTCCCTCTCCCTCGACAAGGGCCTCCCCCTCGGCAGCGGCCTCGGCTCCAGCGCCGCCAGCGCCGCCGCCTCCGCCGTCGCCGTCAACGAGCTATTCGGCGCCCCTCTCTCTCAATCGGAGCTCGTCATTGCTGGATTGGAATCGGAGGCGAAGGTCTCCGGCTACCACGCCGACAACGTGGCGCCCTCGATTTTGGGGGGTTTCGTTTTGATCCGAAGCTACGAGCCCTTGGAATTAATGCAGCTCAAATTCCCTCATGAGAAGAGTCTCTATTTTGTGTTGGTGAATCCGGAATTCGAAGCTCCGACCAAGGAGATGAGGGCGGCGCTGCGGCCGGAGGTATCGATGTCGAATCACGTCTGGAATTGCAGCCAGGCGGGGGCTCTGGTGGCGTCGGTGCTGCAGGGGGACGTGGTTGGGTTAGGGAAGGCGCTGTCGTCCGATAAGATCGTGGAGCCGAGCAGGGCGCCGCTGATTCCCGGGATGAAGGCGGTGAAGAAGGCCGCGATCAAGGCGGGGGCGTTTGGCTGCACGATCAGTGGGGCTGGGCCGACTGCGGTGGCGGTGACTGACTCTGAGGAGAGGGGTAGGGAGATTGGGGAGAGAATGGTGGAGGCTTTTTGGAGAGAGGGGAATTTGAAGTCTGTGGCAATGGTGAATCAGCTTGATAGAGTTGGGGCAAGGCTTGTTAGCAGTGTGCCAAGATGATGTGTAATTCATCATTTTGTTTGTTTCAAATGTTGTAGTTTCTTAGATTTGCTTTGAATTTGGATGGCAATAAGCAATGACTGTTTCAATGGTTTGTAGTGATATGAATTGCATAATATGATTCTGGGCTTGTTTTCTTGGAAATGGATTTCATTGAGATGGTAATGGTGATTTCAAATGTTGTAGTTTCCGAGATTGCATTGAATTTGGATGGCATTTTGGAATAATGAAGTACTATGTGATTTCCAATCTAGCTTTGACTGTTTCAGTGGTTTCTATTGATTTAAATTGCAGAATATGATTCTAAGCCTATGTGTTGCGTATATCTCTGTATCTTTTTTCTTGGAAATTGATTTTCATTGAGATAGTAATGGTGATAGCTAGAAGGAAGAAATAATAGAGTTAGTTTCTTTCTCATATGCTTTAGTCTTTACTGTCTGTTTGACAATGATGACTGAATGCATAGATGGCTGTATTAAGGAATCAATAAAGCCTAGTGTAAAGGTAATAAGTGATGCTTGCAGGGATATTTCCATGATTAGCAAGAACCAGTTAAAAGGGAGAGAACTCGAGTTGCATCGTCTCAATTTCAGATATGAAGGTGCATTTTGCTTCTTGCCTCGTTTAATTACAGACTGGCCTAGAATGTAGAAAACTGATTCTAACTTTAATAGGTATGTTTCAGGGCCTTGATTGCAGTACATTGGTGTTGCTGGTGGCCATTTTTGCTTCTAATTCTTTGTCATGTCGCCCATCCAAGAAGCTCTCAGGCAGCCTTAACAAGTTAGTTTTATTTTCACTTACCGTGTAGCTAATCGTTGATTTTTGGAATTTGTATTTTCGTTTTGAGGCCTATCATTTCTTTGTTTATTGGTTGGATGAGGTGATGTTATGAATGATGAACGGATGATAAGTATTCATAAATTTAGTGGTATCTTATGACTTAACTCTCAGAGAATACATCTGGGAATTGTCTATATTTATCAAGGGATTTGGGTTTTGTTAATTTTCTTCAATGAAGATTTCATATGGTTTACACTATCTTCGCTTCAGATAGAATGATTATATATGTTGAACTAAGAGTGCATGCTATCTAAGCATATGCATTTTCACTTCTTGTGTGGAAAATGTCCTGTCTTTTTCATCGCATATTGACTCGATCACAATGAGATTGAAGTGATTTAGCCTATGTCACTGGATTTGGAATTTAGGTTTTACATAAGCATATTTGAAGACTACTCATGCTTTGTGCTTTTCCTGATGCTGCATTTTCTGCTTTGATTGAGGATCTAATTAAGAGATCAGCTTTTGTATCATCCAACCAAGATTTAAAATAATGCTCATTTTGATACTCAATAATATCTCTAATCCTGATTGGATGTGTGTATAATCTTCTGATGGCAAGCAGATGAATGCAGTTCTGTATTGGGATAAGCTATCGAGGACTTTTCAGTTTGTGAGAAGAGGGTGATTAAAGATGTCGGGAGGAATGGGGGGTGTTAAGTTGAGCTGGGAAAGGATGATCGCTCCGCAGCTGCATAAGTGGGAGGGCCGACGAGGCTGCTGCTTTTGGATGAGCGGTATTCCGATAAACGCATTGAGGTATATCGTAAGGCAATTAGGGTTGGTATTTGCGTCTCTTGTGATGATTGTACATTCTTTGGTATATAATTCTTTTGTGACATAATATTTCAAAACCACGGTGGTTGAAAAAAATTTGCGGTATATTTGTATCCTGAAAAATCATGTGTTGAGTACTCTTTTAAAATTTACCGAAACAATAGAAACATCAATGAAAAATGCTCAAGCGATGAGACAACATAGACCTTTTACCTTTACAAACATACATATTACTCGATAATTATAAATATCAATAACAAGCTAATAAGACTATATGATGTTATAGTACTATAACTTATTAGATCAATATGGTCTAGTCATTTAAAAGTATATTATACTCACATTGTCTAACTTTTAATTTATCCTCTAACCAAGAAGAAGAAGAGCAAGAATTCAAACACAAAATAGATTAACGAAAGAATTCAAAAATATTTGGTGGCTGACATTATTAAGCTCACGCTTAGCGATCTACTCTGCTCAAAGTCAGCATATTAAACCGAAGACTTACTCCGGTTTTCCGACATTAAACCGGTTTTGTCGTCCGTCTTCGGCTTCAAAGACGCGTACGAAGGCACCCTCAGCGGCGGCCCACTACTTTCCCACTTTCGCCGACAACCCTTTCGCCTCTTGAGAAGAAACTCCACCGGCCGCTCCATTCCCCGCTCAATGTAGTAGCCGCGCTGGTCCAACCGGTCCGGTCCATCATCTCCTTCCTAACCGAGTTGGGCAGCCTTAATGTGAACCGGTCAAGATTTTCCACCGGTTGGACCAGCGAGTGACCGGTCGAGTGCGACCTAAACTTATCCAAACCGACCACTCTCGCGGTTCGGACCGACCACCACCTATCGGACCCGGTCGGTAAATCAAAGAACCGGGTCTGGTTCGCGCCATCCTCTCCTATTTGAACCGCGATTTCTCCGGTTCTCGAATTAGTCCTGTCCGCAATGCTAGTCCCATCCTTGGGCGCCGGTTGAGATAACTGAACCGGCTCGTCGAGATTGGCCCGGCAGACCGGGCAGGTGACGTGCGACTCGAACCATGTGTCGACGCAGTCAGGGTGGAAGACGTGGTCGCATTTCGGGATCAAACGCAGCGTTTCGTCGTCCTCGAATTCGCTGAGGCACACGGCGCACCCGAGCGCGCACTTCCCGATCTTGTGCTCCTTCACCTCCGCGTAGGTGAACGTCGGGAACGCTCCGACCACCGCCGCGTCGAGGCCGCGCTCCGCCGCGGCGAGGCGGCGGGCGCCTATTGAGGGGGCGGCGGAGGGGGCGGCGCTGCTGTGGCGGATGTAGATCGAGAAGAGCCCCATGAAGAAGACCAATGAGAAGAGCGCGCCGAACATGATCGCCGACGACCTCGCGTCATTGCAGTGGCTGCCAATGCTGGCTTCCGGCGGCGGCTGAGCTCCGGCGGAGGTGAGGAGGAGGAGGATTAGGGATTGGAGGAGAAGAGATTTCATGTTGAGAATTTGACATGTGAATTTTGTGAGGGAGAGAGTATAAGAAAGAGCGCGTGTGTGCGGCGTAATTAATAGTACTTTTAAAGAGGGGATAAGAGATAAAGAGATGAGACAGAATTAAATTAGAGTCATATTCATGCAAAGAAACTTAACTTTTCTTACTTTTGGATGGAAATGGAACATTCTAATGTGAAGTAATATTAATTTAAGCAAGAAAATGTAATTATTGCCATTTTTATGAATGGAGCATTCAAATATCCAAGTAAATTAGTTCAAGCAACAAAACTTAACTATTCTTAGTTCATACTATCTTTTTGGGGTAATTACACTTTACATACGAAATGTTTCACCAATATTTCAATTAAATACAAAATATTTTAAGTTAACAAATACTCCCTCCGTCCGCCATTAGGAGTCCCGGTCACTTTTGCACACTCGTTTTGTAAAAATGATAAAATATAGTTAAAGTGGAGAAATGGTAAAATAAGAGAGAGAATAATATTGAAAAGAGTCTTCTTAACATTATTCTCTCTCTTACTTTACTATTGCTCTACTTTAACTATTTATTATCATTTTTATAAAACGAGTGCGCAAAAGTGATCGGGACTCCTAATGGCAGACGGAGAGAGTATCATACAAAAAGTTTGATTAGTGTTGCAAATTAGGACATTCCCTCTAAAAATTACTAATATCGTTACTTTTTCTTATTTTTAATCCTTTCGACTCTAAAATTAGCTACGAAAGTTAAATGTGAATTCATTGCTTGATAAAATGCCCATATGGCAATGCATAAGGTATTATTTAGACAAATAATATCATGTTTTTTAGGGCACAATTTTGGAGAAAAATAAGAAAAAGTAATAGTGTTAGTGATTTTTAGATTGAATGTACTAATTGGTAACACTAGTCAAACTTTTTGTATGATATTTGTTAATTTAAAATATTTTGTACTCAATTAAAATATTGATAAAACATTTTGAATGTAGATTGTAATTACCCCTCTTTATGGGGCATTCCAAGTTCTAAGTAATTTTTTCGGATTTATGATGTTTTATTTGTTTTCTTTCTTTCTTTTTTTATGATGTTTTGTTTTATTTTCTCTCTTTTATGAGACAATAATTACTTATGCGCCTAAAATTCATGTTAATGAATCTAACAACGAAGATAGTAAAGCAGGTAAAGAAAAGGAGCACATAAAAATCATAACCGGAAGTGAATTGAAGCAAACTGGTTCATGATTTAGTCAGCATATAGTAATAATTAAATAGTACTCCTAGTATTATACAATAGGGTGTTTTCAGTGAGAACTTTTTTAAAACAGGCAATTTTAAAAATTGAAAATTATTCAGTTCTCTATATATTAATATCAGTTGACCTGATAAAAAAAATATACTATGAGTTTATGATATTTAGTCAGAAATTAATATTCATGAACTAACGAACTAATATTAATTTAGTAATTAAATTTAATATATATGTGAATTGATATATTAATATATTCTGATTTTAAGATAGAGTTTCAAATGAACCATATCCTATCATACAAAATGTTAAAAATTTGTATCATAGTATAAATATGAAACTATTAGTGATTAGACGGAACTAAATTGTCATGAAATTCAAGCAAGAAAACTTAACAATTAGTGAAAAAAATCAAATTTGTTTCTAAAAAACAATTAGTTGAGAAATATAGCTTAGTGGGTATGTGTCATCTCTAACTAATAAATTGATAAATTTGAGTAAGCACAATCACAAAATACATGTTAAATCATATAACCAAACAAGGGTCTAATAACTAATTTTCCAAAATCAATATAATTACAAATAGTCTTCTAGTAATATTTTAAAGTTGATAGAAATAGGTACTTTGTAATTAACTACATGTAGGTATGAGTTTGAGGAAAATTCATACTAGTATTTTTCTCCAACCGAATAATTGCAAAATTGATCACCATTTATTGCCTGCTTGCTTTGGAATTAGGATGAACCTTACAAAATTGATGACCATTTATCAATACTTAAATTAAGGTTTATAATAATCTTTTAATTATGTTTTACTCCCTCCGTCCCACATTATGAGTATTCTCTACGTTATTCTATCTCTTACTTTGTCATTTCTCTACTTTAACTATTTATTAGGGCATTCGCAATGGGGGCCGATTCCCAGAGTCGATGGATCGGTCCCCCAATCAGCCATCATCGGTCACCATAGTGGGGAGGGAGCCGATCTCCCTTCCCCTTTGCCTTCACCGTTCCGCCGATTAATCGGCCAAGCCGATGCACCTATCGGCTTCACATCGGCCCGCGATAGGCCTCCATTGCGGAGGCTCGGGCCGATGGCGGAGCTGATTTTCCTTTTTTTTTTATATTAATTTTTTAATTTTCTTCTCCTATATAATAAATACCTCAATCCTCTTCATTTCACAAACCTACATCCTTTACTTCACAATTTTTCTCACTAGAAATGTTTAATTTCACCCACAATTCGGATTCGGATTCCGACGTCGGCGAGAGCAAATCATGCACTCCAACGTGATATGATTGAAGAACTTTGGAATCGGAGGGGCTGATGTTTTATTTAAATTCGTTTATCGTTGTATTCTGTTTTCCAATATTGTAATATATCGAAGAATGAATTTATTATGTAATTTTATTTATGTTATTTAGATATTTATGCTTTTTTTAGTTTTTGAAATGAAATGAAATAGGCTCTGAGATAAGCTCTAGGATGGGCCTGCTGACGTGGCAGGAAAAATGGAGATAGACTTTGAGATGGACTCCGGAGAAGGGCTCTCTTTTGCTAATGCCCTTAGGAGTATCATTTTTATAAAACGAGTGCAGAAAAGTAAAAGTGACGATTAATGTGGGACGGAAGGAATATTAATTAATCAAATAACTTATTAGTTTTCAGTTAAGGGCTATTAACTTAAAAATGACACAGGGTTTGCATTTAGATGCATTGCATTGTAGCTCAAATTTAAATTGACTATAGTTTTTTTTTAGCTCGGATATGGAATACAAAAACAAGATTATAAACTGTCTAAGAAGTGAAAAGTTAGGATTGGAATTATATACGTTAGTTTTATTTTATAAGTATTTTGAAGTTTCACACTTATAAATGCAAAAATAGAAAGAGTGTAACACTTAGGAAGATCGATGCATACCTGCATTGCAAGTTGCAACGTCCAAGTATCAGTATCCACTGGCTGGTCCAGAACATAATTTTAAAGGGTAAATCCACAGGGTAGAAATGGTCGATTTGCAGCCTAACGTGAACGAATGAGGAAGAAAGAAGAGTACAATGGGTGCACACACATACAAATCCAACATACGGTAGAGTACAAAGGGCACTGGGTACATACAAAAATTAATCATCAATTCTCTTTCTTGTTTCCCACATTCTTTACTATTCAATGAGTTAGCATACTAAGTCAATACAACATGTTCATCAACAGGCAGAAAAATGACGGATTAAGAATCATTTGAGCAGTCAAAATAGGGCGGTGATTGTAACTCATCACCAGTGCCTTCAGTTTCTGGGTCTGCAAACTTGTCAAAGAAGGA
The DNA here is from genome assembly GCF_023119035.1 of Salvia hispanica. Taxonomy (NCBI): domain Eukaryota; kingdom Viridiplantae; phylum Streptophyta; class Magnoliopsida; order Lamiales; family Lamiaceae; genus Salvia; species Salvia hispanica. The sequence continues at coordinate 39,836,038 of NC_062970.1, forward strand.
GTTGGGATACCACGAGCAGCTGTCGGTCCAGTTACCCTTGTTAGCTTGAGCTCGCCACTGTTGGTCTGCTATCATATCAGGGGATAATCCCCATTCTTGCATTTGTTCTTCACTGTGTTGGACCGCAAGACTGTATTCTCCTCCTTCGCCTAGCTGCATTACCTGGAACTCACAGTTCCCAAGGTTATTCAAGTGCTCAAACTGCTCGACTGTCCATTTGAACCACTTCATAAGAAACACGCGAATCGCAAGTCCGTGTGATACGATAACAAGGTTAAGTTCGTCAGTTGGGTCATGGTGGAGCCTGCTCATATCTATGTCCCTCCATAAGGATTCAAGAAAACCTGCATATAGTAAGCATTTCTTTGATTTCATATCTCACAAGCGCTAAAGAAACAAGATAAACTGTATCAATTTCGCAAACTGTTGGCGTAATCACCCTTAAACCACTAAATTTGACTCAAGATCTGCTCTTGTTTTCCCTGGGGTGGCTCTAAAATGGTTCAACAGATGAGACACTAAAATAGACAGCAACGCATAAAAATAGAATGATCATGTAATATGTTCATATTATTAGTGTGTTTCTATCTCTCGCACATTCTTGCTTACTCAGCCACCTCTGCCTTCCTTTTTAGTATTCTTTCCTCTTATGCTTATTCTTTTCTATATCCAATAGCCACGGCCAACCAAAGCCTCTCCATGGTCCTCTGGCTTCTAACTTTTTCCCCACTCTGCTGCCAATAACTTTAGCTGGGCACCCACTAAATAGTGAACCCTCTTCTTCCCTCCCTTCCCCAACCATTCAATTCTCCCCATAACAATAAAACGCACACATAATGCATTTAAACACAACACTTTCACACATACGAGAAATGATGAGAACATTTTGAGAGAGAGACTATCCCAATAATACACACCTAATAATCAGTATTAAGTTTGTCAGCACCAAGAGTAAACCAAATACAGATGTGGAGTTAAAAATGTGGATTCAGGGGTGTGATCAAATACTAACTAATTTACAGTAATAACTAATAACTAATATCAATTTTGTAGGTTAAAAATATCAACACAAACACATAAATTTGTCAATATTCTTGTGTTGATAAACTTATGTCTTTGTGTTGATATTTAAATTTACATGTTGTATTGATATAATAATGTCTTTATGTTGATAATTTTAATACACAGAATTGAAAGTTATTAGTTATTACTGTAAATTATAGTTAGCACACTAACGCAACACTGTGGATTCAGATGAAATACTATGTCAGTATGGGTTCTCATAGGAACTTAAGTTTGTAATCAAGGACTCTGTTCCTCCCATTTGACAGCCCAGTTTTTCTAGGCATAATTTTTTAGTCATGCCAAAATAAATGACATGCCAAACAAATGAGAAAGTAAACCTTCGAAGGGAATCTACATGGGCATGCCAAATTCAATTAAAGTGAAATAAAACACCAGCTTTTAGTATATTACTGTACACAATCCATGGAATAATAATGACTTTAAACTAAGTCCATGAAGCAATTCTTATCTCCTTGTCTTAGCCGATCATGAAAATCAGAAGAAAATGCAGATACCGTCAAATCTAACATTATTATTCATGTTCTATTCAAATGTCTCTGAAGATGTTTGCTAACTAAACTAACAATTGCATAAACTTGCCATATACAGCACCCAGAAAATGCTCTCAGATCCATTGCATCAAGTAAATACCATTTCAGCAGCCATATTTTTATACACTATAATATCTTACAAACAGCAATCTCAGTATAAGGACACATATGTTCATGATTTGGTAACTGTTCATCCAAAACCTCAAGGAAACATTACGTGACCTACTTGATTGTTCATCAATCAGGGCAACGACTTAATCAAATCAATACGCGCAAAATAACAAGCAGCTAATTCCAAGAGAGAATAAAAAAGTGCGAGTTGAAATACTAAAGTTGAGAGGAAAAAAGAACATACTCGAAACGCGATCGAAAACATCGGCGGCAGACTCGCCCTCAGGAAATCGATAGAAGAACCTCCCAAACCTCTCCCTGATCTCCTTAATAACCTTCATCCGTTCAGCAACCTGAAAATTGCCGAAATCCTGCTCTCGGATCCGACATTCCTCCCTGGCGCCGATGATTCTGCTCCTCGGAAAGGCTCGGCCGATTCCGCGGAGGGTGGAACGCGTCCTGGCGTAGGGGGAGACGTAGAAGTAGACCTTCCAGTTGGAGGAGGCGCCGGAGTCGGATACGAGGTCGTAGATCTGAGCGCCGGCGCGCTGGGACTGCAGGTCGCCCTGGGGAGTGAGGGGGATGCGGTTGTCGGGGGTGGTGGCGTAGGCGGCGCCGTCGATGTTGCCGGCGCTCTCGCCGTGGCGGATGAGGATTATGCGCTTTGGAAGAATCCTCCGCTCGCGGTGCTTGGATTGATGGTGATGATCATCGCAATTGCTATCTAACATTATACGTAATTTTGAATTTGTGTATTGTTTCAGAAAATGGATTGCTCGTTTTTGTTTATTTATACGCTGCGAAACAGAGGTGTTCGGTTTTGACCTTCAATTTTCGATTGTCAGACGTCTGACTCGAGCCTTTCTATTCATTTTTAATTAGATTTGCAATTATTTTTTAGATTTGGCTTTTCATTTTTAAATTTTAAGTAATCATTCAATATGAATACCATTATCTTTTATTTTTAATTTATTTTTCAAGAATTAATAGTAAGTAGGAGTTTTTTATATTTATTTTGTGATTAAGTGACTTAGTCTTATATTAAAAAAAGTTAATATTTTCTTCTTTCCAACTAAGATGATCCAGTTTTTTTTTATAATTTGTTCCAACCAAGATACATATTTTTATTTCGGTTAATTTCCTTTTTCTAATTAATACACCCAATCATTTTTTTTTTCTTTTCATATAAAAATTTTCAACTCTTTTTTTTCTTTCCATTTAATAACACTTTGTTTAATTAACCACGTTAACTAACAACTTCACGACAATTAAAAAGTAGTAAAAATCTATTTCTCTTATTATAGCCATTGTGTTTTTTTGGCATAGAAATTAAGGAATGTGTGTTTAATAAATTAAACTGAGAGTAAATATAGTAATGAGATATTAAATATGTTGATTTTTGCCATGAAGATATGAATAACTCAATTATAGTAATACTACTACAATGAATGGAATACGATCCAACTAAACAGATACTCTTTCAGTTCGACGGTAGTTGAGTCATTTCATTTTCTGCGTTTCGAAAAAATGATAATAAATAGTTAAAGTAGAGAAAAGTAAAGTAAGTGAGAGAATAATGCAAATAAGAGTCTTATCTACATTATTCTCTCACCTACTTTACTTTGTCTTTATTTTAACTATTTATTATCATTTTTCTAAAACGAGTGCAAAAAATGAAATGACTCAACTATCGTGGAATGGAAGGAGTATAACTATAAAGAAAAAAAATTCTATTTTATTTCTTATTTTGAAGATATAATGGTTTATTTGAGTTTTCTAAGGTCAATTACAACACCATTTTATAAAACCTAAAGAAAAAAAAATTCTTTTAGTACTAGTATTTTCTTTCAAACTGCTTCAGTTTTTGTTGTTGTGTCAGAAGAAGCATAATCCTAAACCTAGAATTTATCTATTTTTATTGTATATAAATTTCAAATGATGAAATTAGATTAAGGAAATGGTAGAATTGAACTCACTCCTATCATATCCATTTCCCCTACTCTTAAAGAAAAAAGATCAATAACCTCTTAAGTTTTTTTTTTCGTCTAATAAAAAAGTGTGGCTGAAATCAGATAGATCATCTATATAGCACGTAGTAATACTGTAATAGTATCCAATGTCATGTGGTCCACGATTAAGGCCAAGACAAATTCAACCCAATCTCCATTTCACACCTACGAATTGAATCACTAAAAAATACTACTCGAATATATCATCATATACAATAATTATTTCTAAACTAGCATATTCAAATCCGTAAGTTGTACTTGTGTCACACAACTATGTATTGAATCATTGATGCAGCCTTCAACTCAAATAAAGTTCATTTCATAATTATGCATTTACAAAGTTACAATTATTAAGAGAATACAGCAAATCCCTTTATATGAAACGTTAAATGCATCAGCAAAGAACAAAAGAGCAGTTGTTGAGTAAATAGATTTCATCAACAATTACAATTGAAGGAATATTCTTCAGTATAGTTGAAATTTCTCCTTTGTTTTCTCGAATACCTGCTCTGCTATCATCGCCCCATTCCCATCAGCTCTTTTGATTTCAAGATTAGCCTTCTGGTAAAACCCAGTACCTCTCAATGCATCTGCTATGAAGTCATCGAAACCGATGGCAATAGCAGCTTCAGCTTTCGCTCCGTACACCAGTCTCTGAAATAAAGATGTCAGATTGTGGAGACGAATACAAGTTCAAAGGCAAAGAGAGGAAATTCAGCAGTCAATACCTTGATTCTGGAGAGATGGATTGCGCCGAAACACATGGGGCATGGTTCACATGAAGCATATATCTCACAGTCCGAGAGCTCAATCCTGTTGAGCTTCTTGCAAGCCTGGAAATGCATGGTAAGAATACACAGCGTAGAGACGATGAACCCAAATAAAGGAAAACAGTTTTCAGATAAATGTACTGTTCAAGCAGGTTGACAATAAGGAATATTCTAACCTCTCTTATTGCTGTAACCTCTGCATGAGCAGTGGGGTCTGTGTGCTTGAGGACCATGTTATGACACCTTACGACCACTTCATCATTCTGTACTACAACAGCACCAAAAGGACCTCCATCTCCACTATCGACACCTTTGTACGCCTCTTCAACTGCTTTTGTCAAGAATTTGTGATCTCTATCCTGAACAGCTGCAGCCATTACAAAAGCAATAATGTTACTATCTATTCTATCATATGTTCTTGAAATTGCAAAGTATCTTAACCAAGCAACAAATGGTTGACTAAGATTATCAATCATAAAGGAATTGGGAAAACAGTCCTCTAACCAGGAACAAAGAACAGTAATACTTTGGTATATGATTATTCGTTACAAAGACTTATAAACAGAACATATAATTAACTATGGTGTGACCTTCAAAAGAGAAAATCTAAGGGAATTCTTACAACATTCACCATTTTCTTCATTCTTAATGAGAACATAGTTCTCTGAGCAAATAATCCACTAAATCTTTCTTAATGGTATCAGAGCCATTGATACATAGGAGATTAAAGCCAATTCAGGTTATGGACAGAGATGAAGTTATGAAGCATGAAACGTACATGCTAGAGTCGATTGTGTCAAATCATGAACAATTGGTCCATATGAAACTAAAGCATTTAGTAGAAAATGTAAGAGAAAACACAAAAAAATACAAGCAACTGAGCAACCTCAATCAATTAAAATATTGTGAAAATTATGACCTCAGATCAGTAACAGCAATCTGCTTAGTCTTTCCCATCTCTCAAGACCTTTTGTATGCCCCCTATACTATCAATGTACAACATTATTATATCTGGTTATTTATGTAAATATAGCTCAGTTACTGGAAGTATTCCTGCATTGGTCAAAGTTCTATCAACTAGAAGATCTTTCAACTCAGCAAACAGGATCTACATATGTATGTGTGCGTGTGTGCGTGTGTGTGCAAACTTCATATAACTTAGCAATTTATGAAGAACCTAATACAATTATGCAAGAACTCCACTTCATTTAAATCAAATGTGCTAAAAGTCGCCGCCAATCATTTTGTGCAGCAGAGAAAAGGCAAAAGGGATCAGAAAAAGAAATTGAGGAATTGGAATTGAGATTATTACCTTCTTGATGACCAGGAAATGCAGACGCCACTGAGATAGTTCCATCTTTGGCATCGACAACTAATAGAAAAGGAAGACAATCAGCAAAATGCAGCGAGGTAAAATGCAAAGATCATTGTAATAGGTAGACATAAGAGAGAGCTAGTTTGCTAATGGGATTTGCAAAATGAATTCTACAAAATAATGTTAATATATTTAGTATTAGGTTGAGCACCAACCCGTGTGCTAAAGAGGATACTACAGAATGCAAAAGTAAATCATATGTTCATTTAATTCAGTGGCAGTATTGCATATCAAGTATCACTGCAATGTTTTAACGTAGAAGGGTCTTTGAAATTTTTTTAGCAGATAACTGGTAATGATACCGGATGAACAGTTTAAGATAAAGTAAATTGAACCTTAATATTCCATTTCACTCTATAATTATGACATGATATGGCTATAGCTAAGCATATAAGTCATCTTATTAAAGCTTTTTCCAGGATTAGTTATGCAAGTTGCATCCACAATCACATATATGCATTGCCTAGTAAAAGTGTGGTGCTAAGTCTTCTTCTACTATTCAATCAGTCATTCATTCCTTCGCGATTGAAATATATATATATATATATATATATATTTTTTTTTTTTTTAAATTTTGTGAACATTCTTAAGTTAGGCTTATTCTTCAATATTTTCTACTTGCAAGGTTATCGTGCATGTCAGAGATCAAATGTTATAAGTTGTACTAATATACATGACTTGATAAAATAAGAACAATAAGAAGCATCAAATTATTAACCAAAAAATTAGACTTGAAGTATAAAGTAATAAAAGTACAGAAGCAAGCTTGCCTTCTTGATGACCAGCAAATGCAGTAGGAACAGCAGCAATATCTCCATCTTTAGCTTCAATAACTAATAGTAAAACAGAAGGGCCAGCCAATGAAGAAAACAGAGGAATAGTATATAGCTTATTCTCCCACGTCGAAATATATATTAATTAGTGATAATCATCCCATATAGCCAAAAGAAACCACCAACTCGAGTCAAAGTATCCAAGTTACCAACAAATAACAGATGCGTATTGAAGCATGTATTCTCTGCAGTTAAAACAATGGAGGGACAGAATCCACATGACACACTTTGTGAAGCATGGATTTGCAGCAATTACTAGAGTCATTATATCGAAGAGATTTTATCAAACTTCATTTCAGGTGAGAGAAACAAATGGCATGTCCCATAGTGGCAATAGTAATGCACAAAAAAAATGTTGAAATACCTTCTTGATGAGGAGTGAATGTAGCCGTAGTTCCATCCTTAACGTCAACAACTGATTAATTGAGGAGCACAGTCAAAGACTCAAAATAAGACATACGGGTATGAATTATGGAGTAGTAAATTAAATTTATCCTCTAGTGAGCTTGAAAAAAGCAAATACTAGTAATCATATGCTAATATTTTGCAATTATAACATCTCCAATTGTCTCAGAATTACTACTACACCATCCTTTAGTAAAATGAGTCAAATGACACCATTTTTGTATTACACATTCAACACTAAATATAATAAATACTACATCAATATGTATGCAATGCACTTGGAAGAAAGAGATGAATAAATCACATCTTATTACTTCAGCTGGGATACAAATCATCCATCTAGATCTAGTCACTCGAACTAATACAAGCATTGGACATAAATGGATATTTTAAGTAATCCGCTCTTATCCAACTTTATCCACCAACTAATACCATCAGGTCATGAAATAAATCGAAAATAATCGCAATCACGAACTAATAGTCATCGTTGTCCTCAACTCACGGCTCTAAAGTAATAGTAAAAACCAACCACTAAGTTTTACGAAAGCTCGATCATTAGCAAAGCAAAGCCCCTACCTAGATTCAGCATAACCTTGCAGATTGCACAACGATTCAGATTATGATTAGCGATTAAATTGCAATTGATGATTATTTACTCATTGCGAACACGCATAGCCCCAAATCGAAACAAACCACAAAAAAGAAAAGGCCAAAAACAGATAGAACTTACAGCTGCACTAAAAAAAACGCAATTGACGAAATCCAAATTAAAATACAGTGCGCATGAGCTGCTAACCTTCAGCTTTTTCCATCGGAGATGAGAAACAGGTTTGTGGCAAAGTAATGGGGATGGATCCAAAAAGAGAGATGTATTTGGAAGGCTATGTGATGATGTATTGATGTGGTGGCAACGCTAAAAAGATTTGGAAAATGATGTTCACGTTACAAATTGATCACTCAAATTATATATAGGGCAAATGCAAGTTCTATTACTATTAGTACTTTCTCCGTCCCAGTAAAGATGTTCCACTTTTCTTTTTAGTTTGTCCCAATCAAGATGACCCATTATTTAATATAGAAACACCTTTATCTCTACTTTATTCCCTCTTTCTTACTTTACTCTCTCCTCTTAACACATAAAATATAATTGCATAAAATCCCGTGTCGCACAAGAAAGGGATCATCATCTTGGAGCGGAGGGAGTACTATTTTATTGTTGATGCTTTCAACTTTAAGTTGTCTTTTTTTATTGATAGACGACGTCGGTTAATTCATTAATTGCTTACAATTTGAACTTCACGATTTTTTTGTTTTATTTTAAAATTGCATGTTTTGCACAAGAATTTATCCAAATTTTATAAGTAATTTTAAAACAATTTGACAAGGTATATGTACTACTCCATAATAATCCTATATTTGAGAATACTTGGTTGATTGATATTAAATTGTACTTCCTCCATCTATTATTAATTGACATATAGTAATTTTTTTATTTTCGACCGTTCACGATATTTCGATTTTATTAATAGATCTCACATTTCACTAATTCATCTATATTAGCTTATACTCTCCATCCCATAAAATTATGAGCATTTATATTTAATAAAAGTTGGACCGCTCATTAATCATATACTACATCAATTTATTTTACCATTATGGCTGATCATTGCAACTCAACACTCACTATTTTAATTACTCTTTTTTCTCTCCTCTTTTATTTTACTAATTATGTATTAATTTAATTTTTATGTAATTTTAAATGTTTATAATTTTATGAGACTTATAATCTTAAGACTAAGATTCCACTAACTTCCACCCACTTTCCCTATATTTCTTGAAAATCAAAACGAATCAACTCAGGTCAATTAGTCGTAAACGTATGGAAACATGAGATTATTCAATTATTAAATTTAGTTGAAATTATCCATAATTAATATCGTCAGAGAGGAAGGCAAGAGTATATAACACTAATTGTATATTGTATTGTTGTAAATTACATATATTGAGTTATACCAGTACCAGTGTATCATAATCAAATATATATAAGACTTAATCGTAAACCAAATATTTATAAAACTTAATCCTATGTAACTTATTAAATCGCAAAAAAAGGTCTAAATTTGCACAAGAAGACAGTGAACTTGTTGTTGAACAGACTGTATGTGTCAAGTTTGGCTTATAAAATTTAAGAGATAGGCTTCCAATTTGAATGATTCCCATATCCACTTTCAGTAATAATAGTATGTGTCCTCATACACAGAACTTAATATTTTGTAGAGCATATCAAGAGACAAAGAATATTGTATTTTATTATTTTCACATGTTGATACATAAAAGTGTGTATAAAATTATTTGAATAGTAGTATTAATTTTTGGGTCAAAAAAGTTTAATGGATATGGATAGACTTTGTTTGTGAACATAATAATAACTAATCTAATCACCTCCACGTATGTACAGAAAAGATAAGATGGTTTTACTTCATGATAGGAATTCAGAGCCAACAATAAATTGAACTATTTTGATGTTATATTTTGAGAAATTACAGAAATTATGTGCACGAGTATATTTACAAGTCATGATCATACTCATTAAAAGTGTGAGATTACGTGTAAAATGCTACTTACATCAAACAAAATATGATCAATCACATCAACTGATTTCTCTTTCCAGATTATGATTTATTTAGAATATTCAATTTTATAAACTTTAACGAAATCTTGTTTGTAATCCTTATCTTGTCTATTCAGTGATTCCTATATTGTTCCAAAAGTTAAAACTCTAATTGAACTTTATGCTTTTAGCTGTTAGTGACTTGAGTGATGGGACTGTGCGAATTTCGACTGCCAATTCGCGAATTAAGCTAATCACACAGAAATTGATCGTCTTATAATGTAAGTTCAAGTTACAATAGCTGTGCAGATATGGTGTAATTCTTTGAGTTGGTGGCTCTTCAAGTTGCCCATTAATTTTTGTGAAGCCTGCTGATAATACATGGGTCTGCAATCTGCACTGTTCAAGTGGAGAATGCGCCTAATTCAAACTGCTTTTTATTTCTTGCCTTGTACTTCCTCCGTTCCATTTTAGGAGTTCCGGTTTACTACTCCTACTTTAGGAGTATTTATTAGAATATTCCATAATTGGTAATAGGCCCACATTCCACTCACATTTTATTATAAAACTAATATATAAAAATAAGACTCACATTCCATTATCTTTTTTCACTAACTTTCCTTTATATTTCTTAAAACTCGTGCCGAACTCAACCGGGACTCCTAAAGTTGGACGAAGGGAGTATTTCAGATCCAGATTTGTAAGTTAAATTACCCTTTTGTCCCTGATATTTTCAATCACCCCCAAAATTGTTACATCCAAATGGGCAATTTAGACATAATATAGAGTGGGACGCATCAAATATATGAAAATAAATAAATGAAAATTCCATTTACTGACTTATCTCCGAGAACTTGAACGCTAGAAACACTCCACAGATAACTAATTGGAATAGTACCAAATCTTGACAAGATTATATTCTGGACTTCCTATATCAATTAACCTGAACACGCCAATTAATGAAAACAAAGTTTTGAGGAAAATAAAATGACTCAACTACCTTAGAAAGATCCGAAAAGTGATACAACCAAACTATAATGGCACGGAGCCCGGAGGGGTATTAAACACAATACTGACACAGTGTAAGCTCCAACGAGCCAACATCAACTATCTGGCAAATACAGTAGAAAATTGATAATTATGCAATATATTGAAAGACGATGACATTGTAATATACTCCCTGCGTCCCACGATAAGTTCATTCCAAGTTAAGTGACGCGATACACACAGTAGCACATGGCATGAAGAACCAGATGGGGTTTCGAGAAATAACCTCGATCAAAACCTCAACATGGTTATATTTCAAGATAGGCATAATTTTAGGCTATGAATTTTTTTTACATCACAAATGTGACGGATGAAAGTATTTAGTGAAGATGTGCAGTTATTTGAGAGGAAGCACAAAAACTATGGTGTGAAATCTCACTAATTAGCCACTAGCATGTACCAGATTTACATATATAATTGTTGGACTATTTCCACACTGGGGCATCTCTCCAGAACAAAAGTAGAACCTATGTGACAAAATATGCAGCAAAAGAATCCGTTTATGTGATTGCAGCCAATCCAATGCGATCTTCTTCATCATGGTTTGATTGTGGAGCTGCATCCAATGTGCGGAACCTCGCTGCAAGGTTAACAGTTATGTCTATCAGCCACATACATGGATAATCTTGAATAATGAGATTTCATATACAGAAGCTAAAGTTTTACCTGAAAATGTGCAATATGATTTATGATATTATGGTGTCGTTTGGTGCTATGACTCATTCACATATGATTATACTATCCATCTAGAATTAAGTTTGTGAGATTATTTTAGTTAGAGGGGGTGGCTATGACTTATTAATTATTATCATATGATTAAGTTGTGAGATTCAATCACATGAACCAAACATAATACATATTCAATCATGATAATACATATTCAATCATGAGATATAATCTTGCAAACCAAATAGACCCATTTATCTCAACATAAGTTGGGATCTTAATAATAAACTAAATCAAAAGCATCATTAACTAATTCTGCATTCTCTGAGATACTTACTTGTGACATTCGTGATGACATTTACACCTTTTTGAGTTGCAAGAGCCTTCAACTTGTTTCCTGTTGCCATAATCAAAAGACTTTTCATGTGCTGCTTTTGCTCCTTGGGGCTACCCGTCTTCGACAAAGCTTCTTCAAAAGCAAATAAATCTTGTTGGGTAATACAAGGGAGAGAGAGCAGAATCTGCAACAGATGGAGAAACATTTTATCTATAGCAGCAACTATTTATTTCACATGTAACAGTCCAGGACAACAATGGAGTATATTCTACCAACCTGCCTGGGTGATGGATCTCGATTAGACAGGTACACAAAGATTTCACGACAGAGACCAACTAAGTCAGCGCTTACAAAAGCATTGGACTCGAGGGTTAGACCCTGGATTATAGCAGAAAACAAATCTTTGCATACGAATTGTCTGAGCTCCACATTATTTGTTGAAACTGCAAGGAGAACTACTAAGCCACAAAATGTAGAAACTTTAGACATAGATTCACTATCGCTCCAACCAAGTGCTTCAACGCATATTTTTAAGACTGGAACTGCAAGACTTTTGTTATGCAATACAAATCTGCAAAAATGAAGAACCAAAAACATGAAGCGTACGAAGACTATATAAAAAATAAGTAATACCATGGTTATTGACGGTATAGGCAAGTCTCAGTGAACATACCCAACCATAGAACTGCAAGCAAATGCATTTAGGTCTCTCTTACAAGAATCTTCTGTGTGGTTCATTTGACCAACCTGCTCCAAGGATGGAACTGTAGCATTGAGTCCAGGAGAAGCTAGAACAGAAAGAAGGGAACACATCTCACGTGTTAGATCCCTAAGAAGCTTTTCCTCCATGACTTCCACTTTTAAGTCTGACCCCACAACTATGCCACTCAAGTCAGGAACCTTTGCCTTCCCACCTTGTAATAAACTAGACCACGAACTACTCAGAGCCTGGTGTACATGGAGAAGTAATGGATGCAAGAGCTTTTCTAGCCAAACCTCCCACAGATCTGAGGGGCAGCATTTAACCAATGGAATTAAAGCCGAGTGCACAAGCTGCTTTATATGCCTGAACTCCATGTGCTGTATGTTTTCCATCAATGAGACAACAACAGAATGAGAGTCTATGGATCTGAAAAAGGAATCTCCAAGCGTTGCAGATAAACCTAATATGCTGTACCTGCAGCAGAGAAATTTACTTAGATTATATTTTCAACACTAACAAGACAACTTGAGAAAGAAAATTTCCACGCTGTGGGGAAAATTCCAGTTGCAAGTGCTAGAAAAACATGTGGGCAAGAACAACGTACTGCCTATCAGTTCATGAGTCATATTCAGGGAACTGTGATCCATAAATTTGGTTCAACTGTTTCCATCTTCAAATCCTTAACTTACTAAAACCATGTCATGTTTGAGTTTTCTTACATATATGCAACATAAATAAATTTGATAAAACTTTAAAAGATTCAGGGAACTGTTTTCAATGTGATTCAGTGAACTGTTTTTCCTGTGCATTTGAAACATTTATCAACTAGAAATTCAAGTCATAGAGACTATATCACCTAGCATTTGTGTACATGATATAGCACCCACACCCATGTTTTTTACGTCAAATCAATTGATGTATAGACATCTAGAGAGATGTGGATATGCCCTGGACACATTCTCACTGTGACTAGGAGTACGGTGTGGAGGGGGCACAGTGAAATAAGGATAAAATAGCATTAAACCCAACTGCAAAGCTAAAGTTGATTTAGTCAAGCATGTTTATCGTTTTCCCACTTGGAGCACCTCCTCACCATGAAGGGTGTTGGTTTTTCAACTTGGAGTGGTGTGTTGGTTTTTAGTGAAATGGATTATTTTTTTCGTTGTCATTTAAATGTTCATTATCATCACCAAGAAAAAAATGGCCCCTGAAAAGATGATTTTTTGTTCAAAAAAAAATAATACTCCACTATAAAGTTAAGGAATTGTCTATTGGTGGAATTTATTATACTTCTAGAAGAGCTTAAGACTATTTTTCTCCTAATTTATATCATGATTTCTAGGAGTTATTTTGGTTAGATTCTTTTTCTATTCTCTGATGTATCAATAAATATTTTAGGATTGATTTCTTCAAGTTTAAACCTTAAATAATTCACCTTACAGCTTTAGCACTATTTCACATACCCGCTATCTCGTATTCCCTTCAACCAATTTCGTATGTCATTTCCACTAGCCTCTGAATAAGCTTCTTTGCTGATATCAGACGGATATCCATCATTAAATGTCAACGAACCCTTGGGCAATTTATGCTTTCCTTCTCCAAGAAGACCGATTTTTTCAGCATCACTCATACCTAATGCTGCCCTCATTTCTCCAGGAAGCACTTGAGTAACAGGCGGAGACCAAAGGCAATGTATTGAACGAAGCAGCTGGGCATAAAGAGTTCATCATGTCCAGAAAAAAGAATGTTCAAATCAAATCCAAAACTTTGGTCGAAAATAAATTATTGGATGTAGCAACATGCATAAGTTCCTTACTTTAAGCAGAGGCGGCATCATCCATAGGAGATGGCAAGCCATTGGATGAGCATCAGGAGTTGTTTTCGAACTGTTTTCTATACTCAAACTACCTTTTCTGTAACCACTCCGCTTAAGTGCCTTCTCAAAGAATGTCACTATGTGAAATATTGACCACATAAACCGTGTATCAGCACAAAGGTGTACTAAATTGGTCGGATTAGTCAAATATGCCTCTTGCCACTCCAGCTGAGTCCATTGTTTGCTCAAAGGCTCAAGCAACCAGAGCAAAACTTCCTGTTGTTGCTGAGTCCTACTCACAGTAATGTTTTACAAAATTAGTTGCAATAGAAAAGTAAAGCATATATTGCAGAAAAAGTTAACTTTGGATCAAGAAATTACCCAGCAGATGAAGCCATAATAAGAAATGCTTCACCTAGAATATTTTGTTCTGCACGCAGTAGAACACCTTCTGTTTGCAAATACATCATAGTGTCAGCAATTCCCTGCAAACAGTTCAAATATAAATAAAAAGATTGCTTTATGATCTTAACCATCCAAATGAAATTTCAATGAGGATAATTAGGGGTCTAGTTCGTATGTTTCATTACTTCATTTACATCTCAAAAGTAACCAACTACAATATGATTGCATTGAGCAAGTTAACGACTTCAACAAATAGTCAAGATATTGTATGATACACGATTTCCAGGCTCCAAGTAAAATATTTCAGCCATTTAGGATCTTCAGCCACAGTTCCTCCTGCAAGAATGCTTCGTTTTTCTTCTCCTTTCTATCTCATCCCTTCCTAGTTTCCTCAATGTTTTATTTCATTTGTTTTCTTCTTTCATGGCACAACTTCCTGTATATTTCTCCCATTCCCCTGTTCTCTAAAAAATTTCTTCTATGTTCTCCCCACTTTTATATTTCTATTTGCTGAAACTTACATAGTTACTGTGTGAATTTTCCTAGTTCTTTTAATGTTAAAAGTGAAATAGGAAGATAGAGCTCTTGAATATACTCATAGCACAATTTATGTCAAACCCTCCAATAAAACTAAATTTAGAAGTCCAAGTGAAATCTACAGCTTGCTACATTTCTCTGTTCAGGGAGTTTCTACATTTAAGTGTATAACTTGAACTTGTGCATTTTCCCAATATACCTTAGCTAAACAGCCTAAACCTGTTTCCTTATATACTGCCATAGAACGTAGAACTCGCCAATTTCAATCAAACATAATGGGAGAACGACCAATGTTGTTAGGGTCGCGGGGCGCACCGGGTCGATGAGGTGAAAATTCGGGTTACGGGTCGACGAGTCGACAGGGTCGAGAGACCTACAAATCTACGCTAATTTTTTTGCCTTTTAATATAAAATAAAATAAATATATTGCTCTAATGTTTATAATATATCAAATAATATAAACGTATCCATGTGAATAGAGATAAAGTGGAAAATAGAAATGATCAAAATATCAAAACAATTCATAAGTCATAACACAATAAATAATTGAAACCATTGTCTGAAAATATCAAAACAAAGGAATATATGAAGGGTGGCAACAAAAGATCTTTGAATTGTTTATTTGTTTAGGAGTGAAGAGGCAGAATTCTAAAGTATAGAAAGTAGGTTTGAAAAGTTTGATGTGGTGCATGCATATATATAGAGAATTATGATTGAGAGAGTCAGAAAACATGTGAGAGATTTAAGAAAATCAGAGATAGCATGTGTTTAGGGCGACCCAGTATCTCGATCAACCCACCCATGTTGGGGCGGTGATGGTCTCGACCCAGGCGACCCGGGCGACCCCAACGACATTTTGACAACACTGAGACCGACAGATAACCTTTTCATGATATTTTGACTCGGTCAAAGAAAGTATGCATCATACAAGCTGATTTATCTCATATAAAACCAAGGTATAATATAGAAGTAGAACTCTAAACTGCATCAGCTAGCATTCAACAATCTTGTTTTCTAAATAACCAAAAGTGGGCATGTTACCTTCATGTGAGGTAAGAGGCTTTCGTTAGCAGCCTTAGCAATTCGAATGAAGGATGTACATATCTGCAATCTTGCACGCCGGGCAGCACTTGTCGAAGGATCCTAAAATAATTGGACTACCCGTATAAGCAAGTGAAGGATTAAACTGCATAATGTATTTGACACTTATAGAAGACGAAAGCACAACCTTGACCATGGCAGGTAGGGATGTTAATAGTTCGAATAGTTTATTGATTACACTGCCAACAGCATCGGGATAGTACCTCAGGAAAGGACCCAATGCATCTAAATAGTGACCCAGAACTTCCACCATAGTTGGTTCAGTCCATTTCAGGGATATAAGTTGTTGAAGCAGGCCTTCAAGAAACAGTCACCACATCAGCAGAAAGTACACCTAAAAAGAAGATTCAAATATATGGATCTGGCAGTGATCAAACCTTCCAAAGTTTGACGTAATGAATGCTGAAGGTCAGGGCTGATCTTGCTATATTCATTTGATCCATCAAAAATAGTTACGACAATATTTTCCAAAGCCAAATGCATGCTCTCCATTATGGCCAAGTCCTGAATTTCAAAGCCAAGAAGCATAAAAAAATATAAAAGAAAAAGCATAGAAGGTGAGCAAACAAGAAAATCATTGTTAGTATACTACCAAGTGCTTACTTTAGTAGACGAGGAAGCAACCATCAGGTTCTTTATAGCTGCAGTAGTTCTCTCCGAAACTTTAGCAGCAGCTAAAAGTGGCTTGGTGGATGTGAAAAAACGGATCAATTCCAACTGCATGTGAAAGAGAACCCTTCAATATCGTTTCATCAGTTATTATATTCCATTACACCTACAGTTTAGCCTAATTCCCTTACTATGCTTAAAGGGATCCATCACCAATATGTCAGTACTTATTGTCCAAAAAAGAGTTTTGAAAATGAAAAAAAGTGCACTTATACCAGAATGACAGCATTACAAGGAAAGGACTGGCAAATTGTATGGACATTTCTATCCAATAATGTTTCAAAATCAAAATACTGGAAGCCCTACTCCTTGGACCTCAGTCCTCCCAACCTTTCTTGTCTATCAATTTCTTGGTATACAAATAAACACTACCTAACACATATATAATATAAATCCCATTGGTTTTATATTGTAACAGAGCACCAAATCAGGAATTTTCAAAACAATGAAGAAGAATAAGAAAACTTTAATAGCTCTTTCTTTCTATAAATGTACATATGTTTAATATCAACCTCGTTTTTAGTGCATACGATTTCCAAACATTTCATGCAACACAGCAAATCATCAAATCAGTTACTAATACTTATTACTTCAGCTGCACATTTAAGAATAGTAAAAACATAACATGTGAGAACTCAAGAAACTACAATAATCTGGCCATCTACATACCAGACGTGAGCGGTAGTTACTAAAATCTATTTTGTTGTCAAATTCATTACTCCAGAGCTCTAATGTTCCAACAGTCGGTGTCATCTCAGTGTAGACATTTTCTTTCTTCAGCATCCGTTTGAAGGATGTCACTAAAATGGCACTGCATATATCATCAGTTACTAACGCTAGTAACCTTGCCTTTTCGTTTTCAGTTCGTCCAGTACTAGTGTTTGGGTCATCAACCAAACCAGTCTTAGATTTGGACAATATGTCCCGCATAAATGACTGCCAAAAAAAGGAAAGCACTTATCATCGACTGCAAGGCTAAGAACTTAACTATCCATTAGCAAGAAGATAATTCATACCAGCCAAAACAGTAGAGAATGGTAGTGAAGTGCCAATTTTGAGTGTTGGAAAAACCCCAGCATCTGCAAATTTGAAAAACAAACTAAAAGAATGAAACCAAAACTATCACAAGTCCTAAGAGGACAACAAATTGCGATATGGCAAATGCTGCAAGTTTTGCATCATTCCAAGGAAGATTGTCAGCCCCTTTCAGATTAACATAAAGTGTATTTAGCACAGAAACTATACAATCTTTTTTTCACCAAAAGTTGAGAAACAATAACCATACAAAATACCAGATAAACGAATAAAGAATATTTCTCTGCCATTGAAAAGATTCTCCATACAGCAACAACCAACAACAAACTACATGAGTTAGTTAAAGCCCTGAGCATCACCTCAAAATGAAGGGGATGACATTCCAAGCTATTAGTTAATTAATTAACACCAGAAAGACAACTGAATGATTCCGGTTTTTCCCTTTCTCAGGTTATTCCTCCCTCATGAAATATTCTTTAAATGATAATATTGCAGTCTTTATCATATTAGATTATTATTATGAGGTTTGTGGACTTTGTTGACTGCTGGTTTGAGATCAATTTTGAGCTGAGGAAGAGGCTGACTCAAGCAGGGTAAAGTTGCTACTGTAAAATGCGATTTTAGTTCAAAATGTGTAGGCTGATTGTCAGCCGTTAGATCTGTGCAAGTAAGATAGATTAGATCACAGCTGTTAATTGTTTTTCCCTCATCTTAGTTGTTTTACGCTAAGTGAATAGAAAAGGGGTTTTTTGAATCCCTAATTCAATATTCATCGTATCAAGCACTCTTGAAAATTTTTCTCCCAGCAATAAACAAGATTCCTTCTTCACCTACATTCTCTGATACGCGTTTCTTCACCTCATCGCTCAATTGCTCCGAACGATTACACCAACAAGTGGCGCCGTCTGTGGGAAAATAGGGGCGACGAGTTTTTTGATCGATAATGGCGATGCGTCTTGAATCAGACAAGTTCAATGGCAAAAATGATTACGGCCTGTGGAAGATGAAGATTAAGGTGATTCTGATTGAGAAAGGGTGCGCAGCAGTTTTGTTGAAGCCTGATCCCGAGGATAAGGGGAAGGCACCTGCTCTTGATGAAAAGGCACAGGCGAGACTTGCGGAGATGCACCTCAAGGCTTATGGTGCAGTAATCTTGAACCTTGGCGATAAGGTTTTGAGAGAAATTCAAGAACAAAAGACCGCTGCTGAGATTCTTGAGAGGTTAGATGAGATCTATTGTAGTAAGTCTCTAGCTAACCGATTATACATGAAAAGAAGGGTATATTCCTATTGTTTCTCGAGTGATAAATCAATTCTTGAGCAGTTGGAGGGATTTAATAAGGCTGTAGATGATTTGGTTGCCTGTGATGTTAGGGTAAGCGATGAGGATAAAGCTATTTTGGCCCTCAATGCGCTGCCTGACTCCTATGATCAGCTTAGAGATGCGATCTTGTATGGGCGTGATAAGAGATTACTTTTGCAGAGGTGCACTCAGCCTTGATGGCAAAGGAGTTGCAAAAGGGAATGGGTAGACATCAAGATTCAAGGAACCAAGATTCTCAGGTCCTGAGAGCTTGAACATTAAAAGATTCAAGGCTAAGAAGGGAGGTAAAAAGGAGGCCACTAAGCCAAATTCGAAAGATCAAAAGGAAACCAGGTCTTGCCACTGGTGCAAGAAGCCTAGACACTTGAAGAAAGACTGCTTCGCATGGAAGAAGAAGCAGGCTGAGGAAGCTGCTGGCAACAAACAGACCTCTGATTGTGTGCAAGAATTAGAAGATGCTCATGCACTGAACATAATGGAACAGGTGGAGGAAAGTTCATGGATCTTGGACTCAGGCTGTAGTTTTCATATATGTTCTAGGTTGCATTGGTTTGATTCTATCTCAGAGGCATCAGGATCAGTAGTTCTTGGCAACAACCAGGTCTGCAAAGTTGAGGGAATTGGCAGCATTCGACTGAGATTGGCTGATGAATCAGTCAAGATCCTAACTGAGGTCAGGTTTATTCCAGAGGTGAAGAGAAATTTGATCTCACTGGGTGTTCTAGAAAGGAAGGGCTATTCTTTTTGCTCCTCTGCTGGTGTGATGGTGGTGGGAAAAGGTGGAGAAACCATATTGAAGGCTGAGAGAAAGGCAGGTTGTACTATTTGACTGCCAAAGTAGTCAAGCATGGAGAGGTGAACTCCACAAAAGCTGAGTCAGTTAGATTATGGCATGAAAGGCTCGGGCATCCTGCTTTTGGGAGCATCAACCAGCTGATAAAGAAACAAGTCATTGCTAGTGATGGTGAAAAGGATGACCAGACCTGTGAGGATTGCATTCTGGCAAAATCAAAGAAATTACCCTATCCCAAAGGTAAACATACTTCCTCTGCTCCTTTAGAATATGCCCATTCTGATTTATGGGGACCAGCTCCGTGAATTCAGTGGGAGGGGGGAGGTATTACATGAGTATCATAGATGATTACTCAAGGAAAATCTGGCTTTATATCTTAAAAGAGAAAAGTGAAGCTTTTACAAAATTCAAAGATTGGTGTAAGTTGATGGAGACTGAGAAAGGATGTTGTCTAAAGTGCCTGAGAACAGACAATGGTTTGGAGTTTTGCTCAAGAGAATTTGATGTTTTTTGTCTGGAGAAAGGGATCAAGAGGCATAGAACAGTGCCCTTGAACCCCCAACAGAATGGAGTTGCTGAGAGAGCAAATAGAACAATCCTTGAAAGAGTCAGATCCATGCTTCTTGCATCAGGAATGGAAAAGAAATTCTGGGCAGAGACTGCTGCTACTGCTGTCAAATTAATGAATATGTGCCCTTCTTCCAGCATAGGAGGTGATAATCCAGATTTTAAATGGTATGGGGAGTTTGGAAGTTACTCTCACCTCAGAATTTTTGGCTGCAAAGCATATGCACACCTAAAGAAATCGAAACTTGATGCAAGAGCTTTGAGGTGTGTTATGCTGGGATACCAGCCTGGAGTAAAGGGCTATAGGCTCAGGTGTATTGAGCCTGGAAACCACAAGGTAATTGTCAGCAGAGATGTGGTCTTCTCTGAGTCGGAGATGTATTTTAAACCTGCAACTGATACTCAGGTCAGTAAAGAGAAATTGCTGGCTTATGATGACTCTGGAGTTGAGGTGGAGAAACAGCCAGAATTTGGTGGAGGAAAGGATTTTGAGATCACTGAACTGAGTAGTAGCGAGGATGAAAATGACACTCAATCAGGTTCTCAGACAGTTGATGATGATTCTCAACTGTCAGATTCTCAGGCAGATCCTCAAGAGGACTTAAGGAACTACCAGCTAGCAAGAGACAGAGTCAGGAGAACAAATATGAGGCCTCCAGCTAGATATGTCGACTCAGAGATGTTATATTTTGCACTTTGTGTAGCTGAGCAGGTGGTATTCTCAGAACCAGAAAGCTATCAGTCAGCAATCAGTTGCACAGAAAAGGATAAGTGGCTGCAAGCTATGATAGAAGAAGTTGATTCACTTATCAAGAATAAAACATGGATTCTTGTTGACAGGATTGAGGGCAGAAAAGTTGTCAGCTGCAAGTGGATTTTTAAGAAGAAATTGGAATCTGCAGAAAATGAATCAGTTAGGTTCAAGGCAAGATTGGTGGCAAGGGGTTTTACACAGGAAGAAGGTGTTGACTACAATGAAGTCTTCTCTCCTGTTGTGAAGCACACATCAATAAGGATTTTACTTGCGGTTGTGGCTAAGAAGGACTGGGAGCTAGAGCAGTTAGATGTCAAAACTGCCTTCTTACATGGGGATCCGGAAGAAACAATTTATATGCAACAGCCACCCGGTTTTGTCAAACCAGGTGATGAGAATAAGGTGTGTTTGCTCAAGAAGAGCATTTATGGGCTCAAACAAGCTAGTCGGCAGTGGCATAAAAAGTTTGATGAGCATATTCTCAGAAATGGTTTCAAAAGATCTAGATATGATGAATGCGTGTATATCAAGAAGAGAGGTGGAGCTGTGGTTGCATACTTGTTACTTTATGTGGATGATATGCTAGTGGCAGGAGAATGCAAGAAGGAGGTTCAGATAGTGAAAGATGATCTGAGCAGGGCTTTTGATATGAAAGACTTAGGCTCTGCTAGAAGAATTCTTGGCATGAACATTGTGAGAAATAGAAGTAAGAAGGAGGTCTGGCTCAATCAAACTGACTATGTAAGCAGGGTGATTGAAAGATTCAAGATGAAGGAAATTAAAGGAGTTGGGACTCCAATGGCCCAACACTTTAGACTCTCAAAACAGCAGGCACCAGAAGGTGAAAGAGAAAGGGAAGAGATGCAGTTGATTCCCTATGCTAATATTGTTGGCAGCATTATGTATGCCATGATTAGCACAAGGCCTGATGTAGCACAGGCTATTAGTGTGACAAGTCGGTTTATGGCAGACCATGGCAAGCAACACTGGCTGGCACTCAAATGGACTCTAAGATACTTGAAGGGTAGGAGAAAGGTGAGGCTTTAATGGGTTACTGTGACAGTGATTATGCAGGTAACATTGACAATAGAAAGTCACAAACCGGTTATGTGTTCACTCTGTTTGGTGGAGCTATCAGCTGGAAATCAACATTGCAGAGTGTGGTGGCCTTGTCCACCACTGAGGCCGAGTATATGGCCATCACTGCTGCGGTGAAAGAAAGTTTTTGGTTGAGGGGCATTGCTGGAGAGTTTGGGGTGGAGCAGAGGACTATTCCAATTGGTTGTGACAATAGTGGTGCGATTAGTTTGGCTAAGCACCAAGTTTTTCATGAAAGAAGTAAGCACATTGATGTGCGTTACCATTTTGTGAGGGAGGAGATTGAAAAGGGGAACATAGTTGTGTTCAAGGTGAACACAGCAGAGAATCCAGCCGACATGCTCACCAAGCCGCTGACCAGAGAGAAGTTCGAGTTGTGCAGAGAGTTAATCGGCATGAGAAAGAAAGGTTACTGAACTTGAAGCCCAGGCAGTCAAGGTGGAGATTTGTGGACTTTGTTGACTGCTGGTTTGAGATCAATTTTGAGCTGAGGAAGAGGCTGACTCAAGCAGGGTAAAGTTGCTACTGTAAAATGCGATTTTAGTTCAAAATGTGTAGGCTAATTGTCAGCCGTTAGATCTGTGCAAGTAAAGATAGATTAGATCACAGCTGTTAATTGTTTTTCCCTCATCTTAGCTGTTTTACGCTAAGTGAATAGAAAAGGGGTTTTTTGAATCCCTAATTCAATATTCATTGTATCAAGCACTCTTGAAAAATTTTCTCCCAGCAATAAACAAGATTCCTTCTTCACCTACATTCTCTGATTCGCGTTTCTTCACCTCATCGCTCAATTGCTCCGAACGATTACACCAACAAGGTTATCATTTTTTAATAGATGAAGAAGAATATGAAAGTGAGATGAATAGTAGTAGCTTCAAGCATACAAAACGATGGTCATTATTTTTAGGGTTGACCAAGTTTTGTGTCCCAACTTTTGCCGTTTTTATGCAGTGATCAGTTTTCCGAATGTCCCCAACATATGAGACATATCAAACATTTCCTAGAGTTTTTTCAAAGAGAAAAGGTGAAAGTTGGGGATGCGAACATGACCAACCAAAAACAAATCCACCTGAATTGAGCTATAATGAGCCTAAGAACCAAAGAAACATACCACCTCAATCGGGACTTAGATCAAACATTTCATGTTGAAGTGGAATATTTTGGTTAATCATGTTTAAATTAAAACGCATTTTACAAACTTCCCTCTAACCTTATCAACAGGGAAAATAATTGAGATTGCAGTCAAAACAGAAATTTGCAAGGTACATGATATGTAAGATCTACAATTATAGATTCATAATCAAAGGATGAGAAAAAACGCTTGTTGAAGGAAAAGATTCATTCAACTATAGAATAGGTAAGGCAGAAACATGACCTGTTGAAGATAAAATGTGAGAGATGTGCTATCAGCAGTAAGACATTGCAAGTTTGTGGAACCCAATGAAACCAAGCTTTCGCATATATATTCGGCAAACTCGAATTCACTCTCATTGCTGACAACACTATTTGATTTGTTAAGAAAATCTTTGCTGGCATTCATCAAGGTCTCAGAAACAACTTTCATTGCAGTATCAAAGTCAGAACCATCATCTAGAGGCCTTTTCCTACATAAACAAGAACACAACAATAACGACCACAATTGTCTTCATGCAAAACATGAAGGAAGCTAATTAAAGATGCTTACTACTTACCTTGCTGCAACAATTTTAAAAAACTCGCATGCATGAAGGCGAAAATCTGGAGAAGAGAGTAAGAACCCGCAACTGCTTGTAATAGGGGGGAGAGAGAGAGAGAGAATTAATACGGCTCGTGATGTACAAAAAGAAATAAAAAAGATAGGGGACTATCAAGAATATACCCATATATAATTCCATATTTTCCAAGATCAGATAAAGGAGCCCACTCAGCATATGCATTAACAGCATTTATAGCAGCTATTAGTGCTGCTGCATGCTGCTTTGCAACATCCATTTGCTGCCGACCAGCTTCCATCAATGCAGCTCCGTAGTGCTTCTCTAGCATCTAAACAAGATAATTATATCAGAATACGATGCTCTAGTATAGATAGAGTCAAGAAATCCAAAACTTACAGTGAACAACAGAGGAAATATTTCTGGCAAAGACTGACTTAGCCCTCGTAGTAACATCCTGCGCCTATCCCCTTGTCACACAAATGTAAGAAAGGTTGATGGGGAAATCAGAACTTCAAATAAAAGGAAGGTTTAATATCATTTAAACCCGCTACTGGCAAACAAAGATGAGGCATATGATACATTTTGCAGCATTAGCATAATATATTTGTACTTCCAACACATGTAATGGAATAAAATTTTAGAGCTAAAGGAAAAAAGTTTGAGCTAGGGATTCAAAGGTAGGTCTAACCATAGTTTGTGTCCCCAAGTTTCATGAGTTTTCAAAAATTCAATTCATACTCCGCATTACAGAATCCGGCAAAAATTGATGGATCACATGCTCAATTACTAGGTGGATTATATGTGGATGTAGGTCAGATGAGATTTTTCAGAGATAGTAAAGGACTGAGCTCGACTATTGAGGTACTGTGCAGTGGTGTGTATGGTCACTAGAATTTGGAGGAGTAAAGAAGCATGGAAAGTAGGGGTTGCAGATTGGGGAAAGGAAATGTGTTTCTGTCGTGAGTTTGGAGAGTAGGTATATGGCGGAGAGATTTTATTTTCTAAATGCAGACCGAGGGAGGAAATTGCAGGCAGTGGTCTTTTCACCGCAGTTAAGAAGAAGATGGGGGTGAGGGAGAGTGATTTCAAATTTTCTCCATCTAAGCATCAAATAGATTTGATTCTCATGTAGAAAAAAAAATTCAATAAACCTACCAAAGAATTGATTCTTCGTTCCATGATCAGATCATGAAATGCGGGGTATAGATTAAACAATTTTCAAAGTTTATGGTTTTTAAGTCAAAACATGAGGTGGAGTCATTTTCTGAAAAATTGTGAAAGTTGAGGAGATAAACTATGATTAACCCTGAAAAATTAAACTTTCGGAGTCTAGATACAATCACAAGGATAAAATCATAAAACCCTTTGATCATGCTGATGACCAACCTTCTAAATCCTCATTGTGTACAGTGATATCTTCTGGAAGCCACCTTAGCATCATTAGTACCAGCTCAGCCTGACAGCAAAGATTTGGATATAGGTCAGATAAGATTTTCTCATGCTCAGAAATTGATGCCACAGATGATGAGCATGCAATTACGATATTATTGTATGTACATGTGCATGTGTTTGTGCGTGCTTCTCTCTCTTATTACGATAGTATTTTATTTGTATTTATGTTTCCTTGCACATTTTCTACTTATTTAAAAATATTTGCATGTTGGGTAGATCCTTTTTATTTTAAGTTGATATATGTAACCTAGCCTCTACTACAATCTATATATAGGATAGTCATTGTACTAGTATAATACGCGAGTATCTTTCTCCAAGCACTGCTCTGTTTTGCAATAACTATTTAGGAAACAAAAAGAGAAGTAAGTATGAAAGAGATTAGGGATCCTGAACAAGTTGAACTAAAGAACACTACCCTTAAGTCATATCACACAAATACATCCTTGAAGTTTCAACGTTAGAAACCTGCAATTCAACTGTAAATTTTACTTATCCGTTATTGCTACCACCTTAATCACACTTCTCCTGCTCTAGCCAAACACACAATCACAAGTAGGTCAACCCCACAAAACTGTAATTTAGCTAAAACAATTAAGCTATGGTCAGTGCTCAAAAACACAAATCCCAAAGTCACTCATATACAGTTCGCACAAATTTGGGACATAGATGGACTAGGAAAATGTCTTTGTAGGACATCACATCTAGTGAGTTTGCCCGACAGATGCAGAAACGACTCACAGTTTTCTAGTAACTCTAAAGTCTTAATTCTAAACATAGAACCTGTGGAGCACCTGTATAGGACCCATGTTCGAGAGTGTAACTATAGATGGCCAAAGCTCCTGCCATAGAGTCGGGCCTTCTCTCCTGACTATCTGCAAGAAAATATCAAAATTACACAGACCACTCAGAAACATTTGTCTGCCTTTTCATATATCCATCCCCCGTCTAAACAAATGGGATTAAAAAATATAACTAACCTCAGCAACAAGAGCAGCTGTCTGGCTTTTCAAAGCCCACTCTTCACAAGGGTTGCCAATTTCTGACATCAAATCAACAGCTACATTTGCAAAGTGCCTCCTTTCCACAGGGCTTAGTTCTTCCCAACGTAATCGCACCAGATGCTGAACGTAATAAATTCAAAGGTTAATAACAAGGAAATGTCATTATCTCTACAAGCTATTCAATTAGGCCATATCTACTGCATATATCTAAACTTGCAAACATGGCAAGGGTTTTAACTAGAACATGGAACTAACCTAATAAATAGGATAAGAATATAACTGTTATAGCTCCATACGTAATTAAGCTATAGGCAATATGATCATTTGATGCATGGAGTTCCCATACAAGTAGGTGTGTCAACAGACAGTCAAATTATAGCTATACATAAATGTGAAGTAGTATTTCCAGCACTGACTGGCAACAAACTAGCATACAGGACTTAAAGTTTTGCATAAACATACACATCTAGATCTGAAAATCTTGATCCCACTTTCAACATTTTCAAGATTATGATTGGTAAAATACTGGATTTTAAAAGATACACCTTCAGTATCTAATTATTTGATCGATTATAAGCTCTGATTAAGATTTAGTCAAGTACCAAGTCCCATGAAGAGATTCTTTATATAGCCTTAGCCCATTCACAAGGTTTGAGAAATATCTTGAATTGAAAGGGATATTCTAGATAGATAAATTTTGGGAAGCAAATTAAAAGTGAGTGATCATTTTACCTGGAGCATTTTAAAAGCATGCAGTCGGATTTCGGGTGACCAATCTCGCTTGACCAAAACAAACGAGGTACTTGCCAGCACACGCGTGTCTCCAGCTTTTATCTGAAAAGATTAGCAGTAGGAAAGGAATTCCAGAAAGAAATGTTATTACAGTTACATAAAATATTTTAATCTTTCTATATCATTCAGGTGTCAGTGAGCTTTTGAAGTTTGTGCAATAGCATTTAGACCACAGCGTCTTTATTTTTACACTTCAGTGTGGGTGAGGGTGCAGATGAATATATAAGATTCATGGAACAGTCCAATCTCCACGTTAAGCTATACCATAGATGCAAACAAAACAGATGATAAGCAGCACAATCAAAATGTTCAATTGAAGCTTAAATCGTACTTATGTGAGCATATATTTGTCAGCTTCGGTTCAGATAAAAAGGATTAACTATGGCCGCCCCAGTAAGACTTACCATAGGGCACTTCAGAAAGGTCTCATTTCTAACAAAGCCTACTATGTACATTAAATGGAGAAGTAAGATATGGAACTGTGGTCTGCAATTTCAAAAATATCAAGTGTTGCTTCTATACTATACTTGAGCTTATCTGAAGCTTGAGATTGAGCTTCTTTAAGCTCTTCATTAGTGTGTAGACAACATGACAACATGTTATACGATCATGTAATAAAACTGTACTAAGCTAGCTCGACTTTAATGCAGTGTCTACAAAAATCTTAAAATGGAGACCCCATAGTCAATTAGTCAAATCAAGTTGGCTTCAAGCGCTTAGGATTTCGAAATCCATCAATGTAATAGATGAACCCATAGATACTCATAATGGTAAGGATACATAAACAATAAGGGGGAAAAAAGGTCTATATAATCTGCCCTAAATGATGAGATTCTCTCTACAGTCAAAACACTTCAAGTAAAATCCAATAAACTAGTGCAAACAAATGAAAAACCGTACTGCTAAATTGCTAATAGACTAATCTCAGGAAATGAAGGAAGAATTTCAATTAAAATAAAAGCGTACAGTTTCTAAGTATGAGTGAGCGGCGGCGCGAGCATCGGGAGAGGAGGTCCAGTCGAGTGCGGCGGTTATGGCTCGAGCCACATTGTTTGAGATTCCGCTCTCCTCCATTCCTGTCCTTCCCCTGCTTCCAGCTTCAGCGGCGGAGGCGGAGGTGGTGGCGATAATTTCTCCAACTTTCGCTGAATAATTTAGTAAGCGAAAAAGGGAAAGGGTTTTGAATTTGAAAGACTTGCGTAATACTTCTGCAGCGTGCAGGAGTTTAGTGAATCATTGTCTCGTTAAGAACATCTGGATACTCCGCAATTAGGGGTTTAGTCGATATTCGACAGTTTAAAATAGGAGTATTAAAAAAAATAGTATTCATTCTGTTTTTCAGTTTCTTAATTTTTTTGGTCCAGTCATACAAGTTATTCTTATTCTTCTGAATAAAAAAACATAAAGTACATTGTTTTTGATAAGCAATATTTGAAATATGGGATAAAATTCAAATGATCAAGATCTTAGTCTTTTTTATCTTGCGGAAATACATCGAACTTGTTGTATACTCAAAAAAAAACTTGTCATGAGAATCGAGCAAATAATATTGATAAATAAGACAAGTGTCATATATTTTTTTCCGGAGGGGATTTATAAAATCGATTTCCACAATCTCGGCATATTGTTAATCTCATTTAATGAATTGAGGGGGTGGATCCCCTACGGTGATATAAATCACACCCCTACTGTGGTATAAAACACAGCATATTGTGCTGTGCTCAATGCGCACAAATTCATAAACAAAATGCAGACTTCTATGACCATTCTCTTTCTTCATCTTTTTCAATATCTTAATTCTTATTTCTTTCTTGTTTTCATATTACTAAAAAGCATCGTAAGATATGCTCCTTTCATATTCATTCTAATTTTTATGCTATTTTTTTTCTTTCGTTGTTAATTATTTGCAGATGATTTGATTTACATTTTTTTTCTGATTTGAATAATTTTTAATGGGGCATATTTTTATCTTTCAGTTTTAAATATTAGTTGTACAATTAATTATACTTATCATAATTGAAATAAAATACTTATCTCAAAAATATGTTACCCTTGATTTTTTCTTTTAATACTTCATATTTTATATATTTGATGATTTGACTAACATTCAATTGGGGCGTATATTTATCATTCAATTTTAAATACTACTGTATGGCTTAATTTATAGCTATCATTTTTTAAAATATTTTATTAAAAATGATAACTACAATTATATTTTCAGATTTTACCAAAATTTCGTTGTTTAAGAGAGAAAAAAAATTAAGTATGCAATATTTTCGAGCTAAATATAATATAATGTTTTTATTATTTAGTAATATAGTAATATGAAAACAAGAGGGAAATAAGAATTAAAATATTGAAAAAGATGAAGAAAGAGAATGGTCATAGAAGTCTGCGTATTGAGCACAACAACACAATATGCTGTGTTTTATACCACAGTAGGGGATCCACCCCCCATGAATTGATGCATGGATTTTGTTTACATTTGGATTTTGGTAATTTTATGTTGCAAATATATGATTTTGATTGAGGTAACTTGGTGTTCATGGCAATGGATGTGTGCTCTACAAGCAATACGTTTGATTGTAAGGACATCCACAATGGGGCGGACTATAGCCCACCTTAGTCCCGCTCTATGCACCGCCACATCAGCATTTTATCCTCCGCCTCTTTCACCTGCAATGGGGCATGCTACCCTAAGCCCCGCCCTAAGCATTAAATCTATTATTTGAATATTTAAATACTTCAATTTTTTTTAAAAAAAAACTCCATTTCATTAAAATTAAAACATTACACTACGAATGTGGAAAAACTGCAAATTCTCAACGGTGGTTGCGGTTCCAAACTTCTTCAATCATGTCGGTCATGAGCTGAGTATGGTCTTGTTTGTTGCGCATTGAGGTCTGTCGCTGTAGAACCTCACCGAAGCCCATCGGTAATCCTCGAACGACAGGCGGGGTCGTCGTGCTGGAGCTAGATCCGGCTTCATCATCCACCCAATCGGTGACATGTCCAACTTCTTGTTCGACTATCATGTTATGCATGATGATGCACACATACATGACGTCGGCGATGACTTCCTTGAACCAGAAACGCGCCGGACCTTTCACGATTGCCACCGCGATTGGAGCACCCCAAAAGCCCGCTCCACATCCTTTCGCGCAGACTCCTGCTCTACCGCAAACAAGACTCTCATGTCACCAATTGGGCAACTGATCGTCTTCAAAAAAACAGGCCACCTTGGGTATATGCCATCGGCCAAGTAGTACCCCGTTGGCGCAGTGAACTCGATGGCCGGGCCGCGACCCCTGCACTGATCCGCGAAGAGGGTGGACGAGTTGAGGACGTTGATGTCATTGTTCGACTAGGCTACACTGAAGTAGGCATGCCAGATCCAGAGGCGGTGGTCAGCGACGGCTTCCAGGATCATTCATCGTGGGGTGGCTGCCCTTGTAGCCACTGGTAAATTGGCCTCTCCACGTCGTCGGGCAGTTCTTCCACTGCCGGTGCATACAGTCGATGCTCCCTAGCATCCCGGGGAAGCCGTGCACCGTCTCGTGCATCCTCATCATGCTCTGGAAATCATCAGCAGTCGGGCGTCGCAAATATGTGTCGCCAAAAACCTCCACAACTACCTTACAAAAAGTCTATACATTCACGGCCAGTTGTCTCCCCGACGTGAAGGTACTCGTCGAACATATCCGATGTGGTGCCGTAGGCCAACTGCCGAATCGCAACCGTGCACTTCTGCAACGGCGTAAGTCCGTGTCTGCCGATCCCGTCTTCCCAATACTAGAAGTACTCATCACGTCCCTCCAACGTGTGCACAATGCGGAGAAAAAGATCTCGGCTCATTCTAAAACGGCGGTGAAAAACATTCGGGCCCCACCGTGGATGCTCGGCAAAATAATCTGCGAACAGACGTTCGTGAGCTACGTCGTGCTCGCGGGGACATACGCCCGACGTCGAATCGGCCGAGGGACCCGCGCCACCGCCTCGGCCTCTGCCTGCTCCCGCTGCATTTGTGCCAAGCATTCCGCCGCGGCTTCATTAACGGCATCGAACAAGGCTCGAGTCAAGGCCCTTCTGCAGCCTTCCGATGTGCTCAAATCGTAGTCGTCGGGATTCATTTTTGAGGAGATGAGAGAGAATAATTGAAGAGATGTGAAATTGGAGTATGTGAAATGGTAGGTAATTGTGGTGTTTAAATAAGAAATTTTTTTGGAAAAAATTCAAAAAAAAAGAAAACGCGTGAGCATCGTCCGCGATGCCACAGTGGCGGACGATGCGACGGACGATCAATCGGGCGCGGACGATGGTTAAGCCATTGTCCGCAAAGCCACAGTGGCGGACAATGCAACGGACGATGCATCATCCGTCGCATCATGGATGCTCTAACATTGTTGCCGACCAGATGAAGTAGACGTAGCAATATTGTAGAGCCGCTTCAACTTCACACGGTTGCGGTTTAAGTATTATTTCAATTTTTGTCTTCACTCGTAATATTCTCGTGCATTTTTTTGTTCACGATTTAAATGCATTTTTTGCCGACGAGGAAAATAAGGATTATTTGAATTTTTCGGCCACAAGAGATTGTTAGTGTAACATTCCAAAAAGAGGTCTAATCTATTCCGAAATGTAGTAATCGTGTATAACATGTACAAAAACAATGGATTGGCATCTTTTTTCTAGTAAGTTATTTTCAAGAAAAATCTAGACATGAGCTTTGTCTTAATTAGTACCAAGTGTAATGTTGATAGCCATATATATCAATGTCATTGGTTAATGAGGAAAAAAAAGAAAAAGAAAATAGTCAAGTTTTTGGTGGGGGGTCTGATATATTTTGGGGGAGGAGAGGGAAGACACACAGCCACCATTGGAGAGAAACGAACCGTGAGGTTCAAGCTCTAGCTACGTTCCTGATTGTCGATGTATCGATCGTCCGATCGCACAAACCTTAACAAATTGAGTAAGCACTATCTATCCATACTACTTTTATAGCAAGAAAGTTAGTGAAGCTTTGAAATGAGGTTTGGATAATAATGGTTAGATTTTGATGAAGTACAAGGGTGTTTGCAATGTTGGTTTAATTCATGAATATGTGGTTTACGAGTAAGCCTAAGAATGTTTTGGTCAATCATTTAGAACCTATTGAATTCTAGCATAAAGATTACACGAGGAATGAAAATATTGCTTACGGTTTATGGTTTTAATGATTAAATCTTCAGGCTAGATTAGATGTATGGTTATTCTGATGATTAAATATAAGTGGAAATAGAATTTGATGTAAAGGTTTGAATTGGATTAAACACCCTGTTTTTAAGTGATCTATTCCGAATTGTTTGGCATGTGTAGAACGGTGCAAATTCTGGTTTAACAATTTTTAAAACAACTTTGATGAGTCTAGTAGAACTCTGAATATTATGGAGAATTTTGGAGTTCATTTGTTGTATCAATAAATTGTTGTAACACTACAACTATAAACTGTCATAATTTTAGTAATGTGTACTGTTTTCATACATCTTATCCTAATTATTCAGAGTACTTAAGACACGAGGAACTTGATTAAACAATTTTCGAATTAATTATATGGTGTGTGGGTGTTCTCTGAATATTTCTAAAGAATTGATGAGAACATTCACTATTTATAACAATTATGTAGAAAATGTTGACGGAAACTGTCCAATTTTGGTAGTCTATGGGAAAATGATTATAGCTCCCGAACCATTTCCAATTTTGAAATCAATCTTGTTGGATTATAGAATGTCTAAAACTTTTCTATCGAATATAGAATGTGTACGACGAATTGCTCTAGTATAGTTTTATATTAGAGCATCCACAGTAATAGGCGAGCAGCCGGCTAGCCGATACCTGGCGCTAGCCGGACCGCTCGCCGAACAATAGCAAGCGGCGAGCGCCGAATCGGCGAAAAAGTTGGCGAGCGCTGGCCGAAGCGCTCGCCGATCCGCTCGCCGCCATTCGATCGGCCAGCCGTAATTTTTTTTTTTTTTGAAATTTCAAAACTCTATATATACGCGATTTTCACGTTATTTTCATTCACACCGCTTGTTTTAATGAGCTTTCTCTCTCTCTTATTCTGTACAAGAGCAACAACGCGAAATGAGTAACGCGGGTGATAGCAGTGGTAGTAGTGATGAGGAGTACGAACGACAAATGGATGATTATTTAAAGGCCTATACGGAGGCTGAGATGGAGCGGCTGGTACAAAGGGCTACGCAGCCGCCGGTGCCTCAATCTCCACCTGTTGTCCACCGCTGAACATTAATTGTTCGGGATCACGTAGCTGCACATCAGCGGCTATATGACGACTACTTCGCTCCGCAGCGGCGGTTTAACGCAAACATGTTCAGGTGGCGTTTTAGGATGCGCAGGGAGCTGTTTATGCGTATCGTTGATGCTTTGGAGCGTCGATATTTGTGCTTCCGCTTCAGGCATGATGCGGCTGGCAGACCCGGCCACACCCCGATTCATAAGTGCACTGTGGCAATCAGGCAGTTGGCCTACGTAGGCGCGCCAGACATGTGGGACGAGTACCTCCACAGAGGTGAGACGACGGCCCTGAAGTGTCTGAAGAATTTCTGTGAGGGCGTCGTTGAAATATTCAAGGACGAGTATCTTCGAAACCCTAACCCCCAAGACTGTCGGGATCCGATACGTATGCACGGGAAGAAGCATGGGTTCCCGGGGATGTTAGGCAGCATAGATTGTATGCATTGGGAGTGGAAGAACTGACCGACTGCACTGGAAGGGGGCCTACACGACCGGCTACAAGGGAAAGAATCCCACGATGATCCTCGAGGCCGTAGCTGATTACCGGCTGTGGATCTGGCACGCGTATTTTGGGGTAGCCGGGTCGAACAACGACATCAACGTCCTCAACTCGTCACCCCTCTTCAACGAGCAGTGTCAAGGCATTGGTCCGGCCGTCGGTTTTGTGGCCAACGGCAACCGGCATGATATGGGCTACTACTTGGCGGATGGGATATACCCTAGGTGGCCCGTCTTTGTGAAGACGATCAGATGCGCAAATGAGGACATGAAGGCCTACTTTGCGGAACGGCAGGAGTCAGCGCGGAAGGACGTAGAGCGCGCATTTGGTGTGCTCCAGTGCTCGATGGGCGGCAATCAAGGGTCCAACGTGGTTGTGGCATGTCGAGTGCATTCCTTCTATAACGTACGCCTGTATTATCATGCACAACATGATAGTCGAAGATGAAGGTGTACAACTGACTAATTGGGCCAGTGACGATGAAGCCGGTCCAAGCCACGACGTGGCCACCCCCAACGTACGAAGGGGGTACCTCACGATGAAGCCGGCCGCCTCCAGGCACATGCGACATGCGCCAAGTGGATGCTCATATTCAATTCCAAAAGGATTTAATTGAAGAGTTGTGGACGCGGAGGACTGGAGGGCGATAGTTTTTTTTTGGTTTTATGTATTTTTTTAAATTAATGTACTTTTTTTTATTTTAATGAAATTAATGAATTTTCCCGTATATGTGTCGTGTGTTTAATTCCGTAAATTTATAGTTGTTTTTTTTAAAGTGATGATGATGTGGCTAGCCTGTTGCTTGTCCAGTTGCTTGTCCTGATGATGTGGTAAGAGGAATTTTAGTGCTAGATGATGTGGCAGGAGGAGACCATAGTGGATGCGAGCATCCACTATGATGGATAGGCTAGCCTGTTTTTCTCCTGCCACATCATCCAGCACTAAAAATTCTTCTTGCCATATTATCAGGACAAACAACTGGACAAGCAATAGGCTAGCCACATCATCAGCACTTTAAAATGCAAATGTTGAAAATTGAAATGTACAAGTACGAGTTACAATTTATCTATGGACTTATTAGTTATATACAAAATTGAAATTACAAAAGACTCAAAAGACATAAATAATTATAATTAATAAATGAATGATGAATGTAAATATACATGCTTGTATAATAATTTAAATAAAAAAACTTGAAGTAAAGAACAATAAATGTAAATAGATAGTATATATATATACTCCTAGTCGGCGAAGAAGATGTTTCTAGATAACTAAATTGAGGATACATTTAGCAATTCAACCTTAATTGTTGAGTTTAATTTAACCATCAACAATCATGGTTGAATTGTCAAAAGTCTCCCGGATTTAGTCTTATAGAGAATTCTTCTTCACCGATTATAATTTTATTTGTATATTTTAAAGTTGAAACAATTGAAAAAAAAAAAAAGAAATAAAGGAAAAGGACTTGAGCCCAACTTAAATTTAAAATTTAAGTTGGGTTGCCTACGTATCCTTAATGCTCAATTACATTATGGAATCAAAGTCTACGTAGTTCTCTTACCTTACTTACCTATTCGGCAATCGGCGGTAGACCTCCCACTCCACCTCATTCTTGTTGTTGTTGTTCTTCTTCGTCGGGGTAGTAGTCTTGGTCGGTTTGTACTTGGGTGTTCCAATCTAGCTCTTGGTATCTAATGTCAGCCAAACACCAATCGTCAAGTAACATGGTGGCTTCCATATTATGGCCGGATAGTCTACTTCTTCTATCGTCCAAGACGTTGCCTCCAATACTAAAAGCGGACTCGACGGCGACATTGGAAGCCGGAATTGAAAAAATCTCCTTGGCCATTGAGACAAGTATGGGAAAATCTTTCTCATGTGTTCCCACACCAATCGAGGACGTTGATTTGGTTGGGAGCGAGACCTTCATCTTCATTCAAAGAAAAGCGTGAGTCAAAATATAAATCTAACTCACTTACCGTCCTTGCCGACGAACTGCCGCTGGTGAACCGTATAGGTCGGCCAATTGGGATTGTCACACCTCAACCCTTATGACGTATGCACTTACTATAAATAAATTCAAGTATTTAAAACAAATAACCACATTTCGAGTATATAAAGCGCACATATTATATAATTTCAAAAACCACTATTTGTCAAGTACATATTACAAACATTCTAAATTATAGTGGCACCCTCTCACCACTCTATATACTATATGTTTATCTACATGTAAAAATGATGAGGAGGAGAAGGTTTCCAAAACGCGTCAGCCGCCGAACCTGATGATACGTGCAGTTCCTACGACCCACGTCAACCAAAAGCTTTACTGATATCTTATTTCTGAAAAATAATAGTGGTTTATATGAGCCATAACTCAGTGTATATAAACCTTACCTTTAATTCCACATCCCAAAAATCAAACATTTTCTTTAACCACTATTGATAACAATAATCAACAAATATAAAAAAAATAATTTCATAAAGGTATGCTTATGCCACTCTGTTCAGTTTATTATTTTGTGATAGTTTAAGTCTGGTATCTACCCGGGATTTCCAATATGCCAATATGATTTGACCCGAAGGTCCCACTATGATTTGACCCATAGGTCCCACTGTGAATTGACCCGTAGGTCCCAATATAATTTGACACGAAGGTCCCACTATGATTGACCCGAAGGTCCCAATATGTCCACTGTGATTTCAGATCCAGGACAAGACTATCACAGATCCTCTTGGCAAATGATTCATGTAATTCCAATATCATATGCAAAACATATCTATTGCACCAATCACATATCCATATCATATTCCACCACATAATTCCAATATAATATATTATTAATATATTTATTGCGCCAAGCATATTTCTCCATCATCACCACTAAACACATATCATATCAATATCACATCGTATAATTTAATTATTCACTTCAACTCAACACATAGCAATTAACCACATAAAGCATGTAAAATTAAAAGTGTGATTTATACACCTGATTATGACGAAGTCTAACTGAATCTCTTATTTTGTCTCCTAATTCACAACCCTCGGTCCAATATAAATTGAAATCTTTTGATCGGTAAAATATATTAATATACATATGTAATTCTCAAAAATAAAATACACATATACATAAGCTCAAACCATGAATCATTTTTTTTGAATTCGATAATCCCTTCTGTCTGTCACCTTCCCTTTTCTTTTCTTATTATTATTATTATTTTATTTGATCAACTATACTCTCTCTCATATATAGATCTAATGTCGGCTTAGGCTTAGTCATGATTTTAAATTAATACACCTAATCAAATGACATGCATACCTTGCATATCTTGATCCCACGTGTATAGTTATATATTCACACATAAAAATTATTTTTTTCAAATATTATAGTAGTAAAATTTGATCAATTTAAAGAGGTCACATAGTCATCCACTATATACCATATGTACCAATACTCTATAAAAATTAAATCCCATATATAACTACTTAAAAATCGATACACCAAGATACACGTAAATCAAAAATTTCGTCAACATACACGTATGCTTTTATAATTACTATAGTTTGCATATTTAAAATATTATCATACACACACGTAATAACTATACATTCACACACTTAAATTAAGTACTTAATTATTAAAGCAATATAATTATATATATATATATATACATATATTATAATATTTATTGTGCAATTAATAATATAAAAATGTATTTATAAAAAATGTATAAATATATAAAATGATGCATGTTTCGGGTTAGGGATGTCACAGGGATTGTGCGTCGGAGTCATCAACTTGAAAGAACCCAAAACTTGTGGTTGTTGAGGGGTGGGTCGTTGTCTCACTTGGTGAGTACTGTTGTACTTGGCTTCGTATTCGACAAAGAGAGTTCGCAACTCAAACTCAAATGCATGGTTGATGACAGAGAGATTGGGGAGGTTTATTTGGAATGTTTCGGACAAACGTATGTTGTTGTCCTCATTGTCATTGGTGTCCGATTGCAAAGACCGAAGTGGTTGAAGATCAATAGAACTCAAATTGTTGTAATAAAATTCTAAAATCTTCAAGGTACTGACTAATTTCCATTACGGATCCAAAACCTTTGCAATCAAAAACACCGTTGGAATCTCACTGAAATACTTAAGTCATTTGTCAATCATATAATATAAAACACACATCAACTCAGGATTTGTGGCGGAATTTTTCATAGCCGTCTTAAAACCAAGTGATATATACATGCAATGCTCTAAAACACGAAAATATGTGCAATGATAAACACCCGATAACTCAACAGTCGCATTTTTTAAACTTAGAACAATTTAAACAACTAATGCTTTGATGCCAACATGCATGCGATAGATATAAATGAGGAACGGGATAAGTCCTAAAAAATCAATCAAATAATCTATATGCTCGAAAGTAGAGTTCAAACAATCATATGTGGAGTTCCATCTAGTAGACACATCAATTGAAAAATTTGTGTACCTTATTTTCTTTTGATGACAATATTTCTTCAAAGCCTTACCAATCTGAGGCTTCCAATGGATCAAATTTACGGCAGTTCTAATAGGATCAACATGCTTTTGCCACAATAAAGAGCATCTTGTACACATAAATTTAAAATATGACAAATGCATCTTTGATGAAAATACTTACCATTTATAACCGGGGTACAAGCCGCAATTAAGTTGGTAATACTTGCAGTGTTAGCGGTTGCATAATCAAAACCAACAGAAAAGACCTTATTGCACAATTTATATTCATTCAAAACTTGAATAATTAAAGCAGCAATTGTGGGTGCGGTGTGTGGTGTAGGAAATTGTCTAAAACCAATCAATTGCTTGTGCAACGTCCAACTATTGTCCACAAAATGACATGTAATGCCCATATAAGAATTTCTTTGATAAGCATCAGTCCACACATCAGAGCAAATGTTTACTTTGTGATCCAAGGTGGACAAAAAAGTGTTACTTCTCTTTGTTTATCAAAAAATTGTTTCTTGTTAGATCTTTGATGTGAAGTTGCGGGTATTCTTTTAGCAGCGACATTAAAAGCGGTTTGCATAGTGACTTCATATTTTTTGTCATAAAAAAAATTGAAAGGCAAATGCTTCATTGCAGCCCATCTAACCATAATATCTTGAGCGACTTTATGATCATATTTAAAAAGAGGCGTACCTGTTGTTTCAGACGCACCGGTCGGGAAGTTTAGTTGGGTTTGGGATTTGGCAGTCCCATATTCGATCGGATGACTTGTCTTTAAATGACGATGGAGAGTACCATAACCCCCACCGGCACTAAAGGGGTAGAATTTATCGCAATAGTTACAATATGCGATAAATTCATTGGTCTCTTCTTGAGAGTTTGGATCGTTAGGGTTGGGAACTACTACCGAGACTTTTTTATAATGTTTAACAAAAATATCCGATTTTAATTTCAACGCCTTCTTACCCCGCCCAGTTTGAGTTTAAGGAGGAGGAACCGCTTCATAATTTTCACCAACTACTCCGGCGCTCGTCGGAGGATATTGTTCAGATCATCCTCCACCTCCAGTTCTACCATCGTTGTCGTCGGATGATAAATTCACGCCGCCATAAGAGTGATAAGACTCGTAACCTTCGCCAAACGGAATGACTAAGTAGCATGGCAGCCCTATGATCTTCTTTGGCCTACAAATACTATATACAAACGGTATAATTAATGTATAATACCAAAAACAAGAATATATTTATATATTATATATAGCTGTGAATTTAAAAAGAATTTGTAAAATTAATATTCGAACAACTTACTTGCAAACGCAAAGCGGTTTGTCGGGAAACCTCATCCATAACCTCACGACGAGTAGGGCGCTTTGATTTCCAACGACCACTTTGATCTTGGTCTTGGGCAATTCCCTTGCCCCGATCACCACCACGACGAGATGAAGACATTTTGCAAATTGAAAAGTAGATAGTATACTAGTATACTAACTAGAGTAGTGAGAGGCGTATATGATATTATGATAGACAATTGAAGTAAATTATAAGAACAAATTGCACAAATATTATAGTAAACAACTTGAGCAAATTAGAGAGAATGGAGATAGAGATGAGAGAAATTGTGAGATTGAGAAGAAAAATCATTGTTAAAACAAGAATGGGTTGAGTAGAAGTGAAGGGGAGAGGGGGTATTTATAGGAGAAAAAATTAGATTTAATTAAATAAAAAAAAATTGAATTTTGAAATCGGCCAGTTTACCGCCGGTTTTCTAACCGTTCTGCACCCCTACGCCTGCCACCGCGCCTGCCACCTGAAAAAGCTGCCGGAACCAGTGGTTTCTGACCGGAAAACCGGCGGTAAACCGCCGGTTTTCTGACCGTTCTGCACCCCTACGCCTGCCACCTGAAAAAGCTGCCGGAACCGGTGGTTTCTCGCCGGTTTCTGACCGGAAAACCGGCGGTTCCGGCCGTATACCGCTAGTGTTCTGACCGTTCTGCACCCATACGCCTGCCACCGCCTGCCACCTGAAAAAGCTGCCGGAACCGGCAAACCGCCAGTTTTGAACCGCCGATTACGATTCTTCATATTTTGAAGACCTGAACCGGCCCGTCGGAACCGCCGAACCTTGTCCCGGTTCCGACCGCCGGTGACAGTTCCAGGCCGCCGGTGACCTCTAACAGTCTTGGGGGGTAGGGCTTCGAAGATACTAGTCCTTGAATATTTCAATGACACCCTCACAGAAACTCTTCAAACACTTCAGGGCAGTCGTCTCACCGATGTGGAGGTACTCGTCCACATGTCTGTCGTGCCTCCGTAGGCCAACTGCTTGATTGTCGTAGTGCACTTTTGAATAGGGGTGTGGTCGGGCCTTCCAGCAGCATCGTGCCTGAAACGGAAACACAGATATCGACGCTCCAAGGCGTCAACGATACGCATAAACAACTCCTTGCGCATCCTAACACGCTACCTGAACATGTTGGCGTTAAACCGCGGCTTCGGAGCGAAGTAGTCGTCATATAACCACTGATGTGCACCTACGTGATCCCGAGCAATCACTGCTCGACGGTGGACAACGGGTCGAGGTCGAGGTACCACCGGCTGCATAGCCCTTTGTAGCAGCCGATCTATCTCACCCTCCGTATAGGCCTCCAATGTTTCGTCCATTTGCCGTTCGTACTCCTCATCGCTACTACTACCACCCGCGTTACTCATTTCGCGTTGTTGCTCTTGTACATAAATTAAGAGAGAGAGAAAACTCGTTAAAACAAATGGTGCGAATGAAAATGACGTGAAAATCGCGTATATATAGTGTTTCGAAAATTTAATTAAAAAAAAAAAATTAGCGCTGGTCGATTGCTCGCCGATCGCCAGTCTACAATGGCGGCGAGCGGATCGGCGAGCGCTCGCCGATTGCAATGGTTCGGCGAGCGGACCGGCTAGTGTCGGGTATCGGCTAGCCGGTCGCTCGCCGATTATAGTGGATGCTCTTAAAAAAACAACTAATTTACGGAATTAAACACAAAATACGAAATTAAATTTACGACACATATACGGGAAAGTTCGTTAATTTTATTTAAATAAAAAAAAGTACATTAACTAAAAATAAAAAAAAATTCGGGGCTTCCACACACGAGTCACCGCCCCACTCTACTCTTCATCGCCGTCCTCGCCGCCATCCCCGCCGCCAACGGCTGCACCCCCGGCATCTGAGCCCGCGTCTGATCCCCCCAACTGTGCTGCGAAGGTATCCAAATCGACCCGCATACTCTCGAGTAGGGCTGGGTCGATACCATATACCGTATCGAAAATTTTGTTTCATTATCATACCGAAAATTTTGATATGAAAGAATTTCATATCATTATCATTTTGAAAGTTTCGGTATATCGAAATTTCGGTATGGAAAAAAACTATATCGTTACCGTTTCAAAATTTCGGTATATCGTACCGAACTTCGGTATACCGTTCTGAACGGTATATCGATATTTCGTACGGTATACCAAAATTTTAATATTGCGGCGTGAGATAGGGATTTGATTCCTATTAGGGATTTAGGGTTTCCAATATATATAATTAAGTTATATGGATATAGGGGTGTATTAGGGTCCCCACAGCTCTTGGATCCTTGTGATCAACTACATTATTAGTCGGTGTACATTATTAGACTATAATGTTACATTATTAGTCGATGTACATTATTAGAATGAAAATCTGCATTATTAAATGACACGTGACATTAATCTAACAGTTAGATGACAAAATCGTAGGGCTGAGATTCAGTTGAATGTTTGGACAGTATATAGAAAAAGGATCTGAATACATCCCTATGGATATATATTTATGATTTAAACTTTTAATCTTTAAAAAATAAATTATATTATTATTATTATTATTATTATTATTATTATTATTATTATTATTATTATTATTATTATCATTATTATTATTATTATTGGTATAAACAGTTTGTATCGATAATTCGATACGTATTGATTTTCGATATACTTCGGTATACCGATAATATCGATATATATCATATAGTCGATATAAAACAGTATATCGCGGTATAAGAAAATTCATAACGTTATCGTACCGATAACTTTCGATAGGGTATTGTATCGTACCGAAAGTTTCGGTATACCAAAAATTCGATATTTTTTGGTATTTTTCAATACGATGCGATCGATATACCATTTTTTCGGTATATTTACCCAGCCCTACTCTCGAGCATTGAGTGAAGAAACCTCTTCTCCACGGGTCAGTTGTCTCCGTCCATTCGGCCAAGATCGTGTGCCTTGCTGCCCATTGCGCCCTCCTCTGACCAATTGGGCGAGTGCGGCGAGCGAAGGATGGAGGGGACGGCTCCTCTGGAACATCCTCGGGGAGGTCGTAGGAACCGTCGCTGCTGCCGCTGTAATCACCGGCATAGTTCAGCCGCTGCTTATTCGGCTAGCCAGCATCGACACCCGCTCGGAACTGATGTGTGGGAAGACGCAGTCAAAAAATCAAGAATGGGGCGATAGACATTGTCCCCCTCGGCGTCACGGGCTGCACCCCCGCCTGCCACCCCGACATCATATGTGGCATCATCTGCATCCCGGCTCACCAACCGGGCATCATCTGCATACCGGGTTGCATGCCCGGTACCCCCTGCCCGCCGCCTTGCGACATTTTCAGCTCCTCCTCCGTGAGGAATTTCTGTCTTCTTTATTCGAGTCCTAGTGTTTCGATAAGATCAGCCCACACTGATGTCGGAATACGGTTCGGGAACCAGTTAGAAGATCTGTGGTCTAGTATTGAAGATCATC
This sequence comes from Salvia hispanica, assembly GCF_023119035.1. Lineage (NCBI taxonomy): Eukaryota > Viridiplantae > Streptophyta > Magnoliopsida > Lamiales > Lamiaceae > Salvia > Salvia hispanica. The sequence continues at coordinate 39,879,646 of NC_062970.1, forward strand.
GTGGAGAAGGCGCGAGCAATCGTCGATTCTTTGGAGAATCTAAATCGGTAACCCTAAACCGTAGAAATCATGTTTAGGATTTATATTTTCTAAGCATGAATTATTTGCGTTGTAGCATCCAATTATCTGTTTAACATGTGAATTAATTAATCGCACAATCGGTCAAATAGATCCATGTCTGATTTATTTGTTTTGTACAAGTCTTCCGCTATGCAAGGGGCTCCTAACCCCATCAATCATCTGCTGCCAAGGTGATGCACTTTTTATTAGCACTAAATAAACCTGCAAGTATACAGAGTATATATAGTATAGCTAAAGGTTAGTACCGAATATCGAACACGGGGAAGGCAAACACAAAGTGTCTATCCTCTACTAAGACTCAATTACTATCTGAAAAAACAAGTAGGTTTTGAAAACTTTTGGAAAACTAAAAACAATAAAAAGCATAGACCAACTAAAAGCAAATAAAATAAGGAGAAAGACGATAGAGATAAGGGAATCCCAGGGATGTGTGTTCACAGTTATGGTTATACAAAATTCCAACTACAATACCCTAGCACAGTTTTTACTTTGAAAGGACGAGTCACCTAGCTTATGTTCATGCGATACAAACATTGATTACAAAGTTAGGGTTGTCAATCCTAACACGTAACTCCAAAAAGTGCCTAAGACCCTTGAAAAGTCCTCACTCTCAATTAACAGTGCCGTGCGTGATTTAAGGGAAGCTATCTGTAGTGTCTACTAAGTGAATATAACTCGCTAGAACTCTCTCACAGTTATGAAGCAAGTTATATTAAATCATACAAGATTGTGTCACTCAATCATGCAGCATCAAGAATACTTAGGGAAGAAACAAAGTAAAAACAAAACGGATATTAAATAGAAAAAGGAATTTGTATAACCAAAGTCATTACTAACACATCCCTAGAATCCTATGAGTTTAGTTACACATAATTGAATAAGATAAAAACATGGATTGAAGGGAAGACAATTTGAACATAAAACTAAAGCAAATAAAATCCGTAGGTTGAATCCCTTGTCGTTCTTGATGTTCTTGAAAATAGCGCTGGCCGATTGCTTGCCGATCGTCAGCCTACTATGGCGGCGAGCGCTCGCCGAAATTCTCGCCGATTCAGCGCTCGTGGGTCGCTCGCCGATTATAGTGGATGCTCTTAGTAAATTGGAAAGTGAATAAAATATAAGAGATAATAAAGTAGAGAGAAAAAGTAAGATAGAGAATGCCAGAAAAGGAAATGACTCACTTATCTTGGGACATCCCAAAAATGAATGTGAGTCGCTTATCTTGGGACAGAGGGAGTATATATTACGAGCCCTCAAATATTTGGGTGCCTGCACGTTCAGTCCAGAAAGTTGTAGATATAATTCTGGAAAAGGACGTGGTTTTCAAATCTGGCTTTGGAAGATTCGCCCAGAATTGAGGCAAATTCTCCTTTTTATCCTTTCTTCTTCTTTTATCTCTAGCTCCACCAAAACCTTTCTCTCTATGTCTCAACTGGTTTGCATCTATGGAGCTTGAGGTTGATTCAACATATTTTTCTTTCTTTTACTATTTTTAATTAAATTAATGGTAAAATTATAGTGGAATTATAGTCTCCAATTCCAAATCTAATGCCTTGGCATCACAATTCCAAATTTAATTTTTGACATCACAATTCCAAACCCACAAATTCCACAATTTGAATTTCATAAAAAATAGATAATTGAAATCCAAATCGTTACAGAATTAGGCACCTTCACAGCTTCACACACACAATATGCAAACACACTCTATAGTCTACACACACACTATGCACATTGCATACACACTAACTCAACTTATTTTAAACACACATATACCCGCAAGTGTATAGGGCTACTGTAACAAATAGCAAGCAAGAGTATCGTATCCACAGAGACAAAAAGTGTTAAGCTAAGTACCACGAACCAATCTCAACTCCTATCTAGACGAATCGAAAAGGTTTTGTTTTTCTAAATCTACTTGGAAGTAAAATTATAAACAATAACTAAAGCAAATAGAAACAACTTAGACAACTAAAAGCCAGCGAAAAATAACGGACGTAGATCAAGAATTAGAGAGGTAGAATACTAGAAGTTCATAACAACGGTCCTCTGCTCACCTAAATTCCAAATTATGCCAACAAAAGGTCTCAAGGGTTATTAAGCTATCGTAAAACTATATCTTCTTTCAAAACATACAATTTGTAGATTGCTATCTAGAACCGAAGTGTCCTTCTTAGAACTAAGGCTACAACTCCTAAAAGCTCCTAAGTTACTTAACTTCATTCAAAGGTTCAAATCTCCTGATTATATTGGCAAAGACGTCAACTTCTCTTCTTTCAGATTAAACTGCTCATCTCCCGATTATTGTAGTAGAATCCACATGCATTTATATGTTGATCGGTCAAATAAATGTATAAGAAGTCAAAATAACCACATGAGCCAAGACATAGAAAAGAAAAATTTAATTAAACATAAGAATCATTGTATCTCCCTCGTAGAACTCTACGTATGGTTTAGTCACGCATGTTCATCACAAAAGTCAAATAACCAAAAGGGATGAAACATCATAAAACTAAACTAACTACACCCTTGAGTTGTGAAATCTTGATTGGAAGCTCCTTCTTCAAAACCTTGAAATGAATTGGGGAAGTTCAATCTTGAATCCTTGTTCTCAAAGTTGTTTCTCTCTCCATTGGATAGTAGGAAAGGTGTAGAATGATATGAAAATCCCCTCATATATAATATATTTCGTGCCCTAAATTTCCAAACATGATTAGGCATCAAAATCCCACAAATATGGATAGAAATCGCGCCTTGCCGCTTCTCCGGAGCGAGCCGCTCGACACTGGAGTGAAGACCGAGCGGGCCGCTCGAAGTCTCTGTCTGGGACTGCTTTGATGATGTTGGCTAGAGTGGAGCGGGCCGCTCGACGTCTCTGGAATGGGCTGCTTCGACGCTCAGCTAAGGGGCCCGTTCGGGGCTTGCTTCTCAGCTAAGCAGGCAGCTCGAAGCTCTTGTTTCCGACTCTATTTCACACTTAAATACCAGTTTTCACCTATTTCTCAACATTTACTCAACAAACTCATCATATAACCAATCGATACAAAATTAATAGAAATATGGACTTCAAGTTACTAAACTCGACGATAAACAAGTCAATTCAATGCTCGTAAATAACAAATTAACGAGTTTATCACACACTCCCATTTCAATTTCTTCAAAATTAATTCCACATATTATTTTTACTAAATAAAGGATTTCAAATACATAGAATTCTAGTAATTTCAATTGAATTTTATTTCCGTGTACCAAACGGACCTTAAAATTGATTTGCCTAGTTATTGGAATCAGTTGGTATGATTTTATTTTTGGAAACAATAACGCAAAGCCCATATTGAATACTCATGCTCTCGGAGAGAATAAAAGTGAAAGCAATACGATTACAAAGCAAAAGTACGATTGATTCTGAAATCATGGAAAACCCTAATTTCCCGATGGAATTGGATCCTGATTCCGGTGCCTGTGGTAAACGTAAAAGAGGAGAGATTGAGGATTCCGGTGGCGAGATTCCGGTATTTGGTTGCCGTGGCGACGGGATTGTGGAAATCGTTTACGTTGGCGGCGAGATTGCGAAAATCGATTCTGGTGGTGGTTCCGCCGAGGAAAAGAAAACGGAATTCGAAGATAGATATGATATACCGGAAATCGATTTAGTTGGCGAGATTGCGGAATTCGATTCTGGTGGTGGTTCCGCCGAGGAAAAGAAAACGGAATTCGAAGATGGATATGATATACCGGAAACCGATTTCGTTGGTGAGATTGCGGAATTCGATTCCGGTGGCGGCGAGAATGCGAAAATCGATTCTGGTGGTGGTTCCGCCGAGGAAAAGAAAACGGAATTCGAAGATAGATATGGTGTATCGGAAAGCGATTCTGGTGGTAGTTCGGAAAAGAAAACGAGTAAGGTAGATGAATTCGAAAGCGATTCTGGTGGTAGTTCAGAAAAGAAAACGAGGAAGGTAGATGAATTCGAAAGCGATTCTGGTGGTAGTTCTGGTGGTAGATAAATTCGACGATAGATATGGAATACTTGAACCCTACAAAAAAAAGATGGGATACGAACGCGAAAATTACGTTTATGTGGAGGAGCGGCCGTTGACCACGGACGTGCTCGTGTTTGGTGATGATGACTACGACAGCGACGACAGCGACTCCAGCAATGATGAGATCGTGGAGCATATCGATCCAACGCCTTACGACCACAATGCTCTTCTGCGATACATGTAAATCGGATTATATTCATGTTTAATTTGGAGTTTTGAGTAATTGTCGGATTATATTCATGTTTAATTTGGAGTTTTGAGTAATTGATTGATTGATGATGGTAATGTAGGGTTTTGATGTGGATACGACTCTTCCTTCAAGGCTGAAAATGGGGGGCAGCCCCTTGTGTTTCGACCCAGTTCGGTGGCCTCATCTCGACGACCCATACGATATTGACTATGTGAATAAGGCAGCCAAGCTTGCCATTGATGGAATCAATCTTGACAATCTTGAAATGGTATGCTACTATGCCTGCTATGTCTGTTGATGATGATGATCAGGTGTAGTTTATTTATTATTGAAACATGTTTTTGCAGGAAAACAAAACTAGTTTTGAGCTTGTGGAAGTTACCAAGGTTGTGACTGTGGAACTCCCATACGATCTGCTATTTTTGACTCTAGCTGTAAAAAAAGTTGTCGAAGAAGGAGAAGAAGCAGAAGTGGAAACTATCCGAGCAGTTGTGCATCACCCCATATGTGAACCGATGGAACTCCATCAGTGGATGTTTGCTAAACCAGAGGCTTAATTCCTACTATATCTGTGCTATTGTCTATTTTGTTAACTATTAGACATTCTGTCGACTTGATATGATGTATTAGAACAAGTCTTTTGCTTGCAGTTTGGCTACTATGTTTTTATCACTAACATTGTTAAGTTATGTATGGCAAATCCTCCTGTCAGTGTTTTTTTACTTATGCAATGTTTAAAGGGGTAAGAAGTGGATTTGCTATTTTGATTTATAGCTTATACAGTTATACCCTTGATTAAGTGACTTATTAACTGTGGAAACCAGAAATTTTTGTTCATTCCATACCATTTTTTAATTCTTATATTCGTAATTTGGTGTGGTTGTTTTCTTTTAGGGGAAATATCATTTAAAATATACTATTTGCAATTAAGATTATTTTTTCGATGAAATGGTTTGTAGCGTGGAAGCTAGATTTATAAAATGCCACCCGCCCGGGTGGAATTATTACACAAAATATCACCTGGTCGGGTGGAGCTTTTGTAATGGGGAGGCAATTAGTATGAGCTATTGTTTCTTTTATCCTTTTCCATCTTAATTGATTAAATTAGAAGGTGAAGAAACTATGTTGCTCTTGCTGGTAATGTATAAAATAACTGAATGTTTGTGCCGCTAGTTGTTACCTAGAGCTGATCTCTGCATAGTAATGGAGCTTGATTATCCTGCTGAATCTTCTTGGTAGCACACACTTAAAAAGTAGCTGATAAGAGAATCTGTTTGAGTTTGGTTTCAAAAATTAGGAGTTTGATCTGAATCTATATTACAGAAACTGCCTCTTTTCTTTGTTAACTGTTCACTATCTTAAAAGTTTAATTTGTATGGTTACCTGATATGTGTGTGCAGCTACGGATGTTTATTTTGCACTTGCAACTGATATTTGCTGAGGAAATTGATCTGTTTTATGTGGTGTTGTGTTGAATTGGTGTTTGTCGTTGTTTAATGTGAACTCAAATGCGGCTTGCCGATTGGGGTTGCTTAGGTCATAGCACCGGTAACTGTGGCTGGTTGCAAGCTCGATAGGAGAGATGAAGAGTACAGTTTGAGTGTTGAAATGATGCCGCTTATGCAGCAGTTTTGGGAGATTGAGACTTACATAGAATGTTCGGCAGCTAATATGCTCCAGGTTTGAGATAATGTTTGACTTGTTTTATGACGTTCATTTGAAATTTCCTTGATAAATGTGAATTTTCAGATAACTGAAGTCTTTATAAATTGTTTTAGATCCAAGAAGTGTTCTACCTTGCTCAAAAGGCTATCCTACACCCTACAGCTCCTCTGTTTGATCAAGAAACCCAAGCTTTAAGGCTACGATGCATGAGAGCACTGAAAAGGATATTCACTCTTTATGATCTTGATATGGATGGTGCTCTCAATGATGACGAGCTAAATGAATTTCAGGTATTATTTTAATTTTCTTCTTTTCTAGAAAACTGGTGATAAGTTTCTACTTTACCTTTCTTTAACTATATAATTTATTCTACTTACGTGAAGTGCTTCAACTCTCCTTTACAACCTGCGGAAATAGTGGGTGTTAAGAGTGTGGTTCGAGAAAGTTGCCTGAAGGGGTGAATGAACTTGGTCTTACCTTAACAGGTTTCTTTTTCTTCACGCTCTTTTTATAGAGAAAGGACGAATTGAGACCACATGGACCGTTTTGAGGAAGTTTGGTTACAATGATGAGCTAAAACTTGGGGATGATTACTTATCCTTTCCCAAAAAAAAAAGGCTCCAGATCAGGTAATTGCCAGTTGTGTATATGTTCATTGAGCAATGACTGATAATATTTCTTAGAATCAACATAAAATCTTAGTGAATGAGGTGTATGTAGCTTAGTGTCGAGTTGGTGGAAGATCCTCAAATCTTATCATTTTTAAAGTGAGTTTTTCAGAATGAAGAAATGAATAAATATTTTAACTGTTTGATGAGGTATAGTAAAGTGTGGTACTTGTATATAGGTAGAGAACAACCCATAAAAGTTAAAACCAATTAAACGGATGATATATGTTTCTTTTATCTTCAGCCTCTTATCATTAAGTCCAAACAGTCATGAATTCAAGTAGTTATTAGTTATAATTATTTGATGGTGGCATATGTTTAGACTTGATGTACACATGTACTATATCATTCCTGATTCCACTATCTTTCTAATACTTCACTTATGTAATCATTTACTTTATGCTTTTTTATGCTCTATGTGCTTGCAGAGTGTTGAATTAACTAGTGAAGCAGAAGAGTTTCTAAAGGGAATCTTCAGCACATTCGATGAGGACAAAGTATGTCTATCTCGTTACTTTTTTACTAGTTCTTTTAGAATGTGCATTTTACTTCATTGACGCATACGTGTCTCTCTGTATAATTGGTATACTCCCCTCAGTAGATGTCATTTACAATTACTTATGTGCTTGTTTAGTCTTGTTTTGATGTTTGGGTGCTGCTCATGCCATTTATCTGAGATACGTTACACTTAATCGTTGCGTTGCTGGATTAAGAATATTTGAACCATAAATCAAACAAATATACCTATCTACTGAAAAAGGAAAAGGAAGAATCACAGAAGAACAAGTTGAACAGTATATTTCTTGAAGATAATTTTGTTTCTGGCTAATAATTGCCTTTATTTGCCTATTGTTTTGAAACCCAACATCTTTTTAATCACTAGTAAAACTAGTTATAAGGCATACTTTTATATCTCTCTATGTTTTCTTGCGATTGACACGAAATGCATTCTCTTTATATGAGGCGGTCCATGGCTTCTCAACTTGGAAGTATGTTCCATTTAGAAATTTTACATTACAATACTTCTCTTTTGTGAAGCCTAGGTGGCTTTCAGGTTTTTGGATCAAATGTTTATGAATTTTATCCAGCATGTTACTGATTTTTGTTATGGTTGGTATAGGTGGGGAAAACATGTTAATATTATACTCCATTTTGATTGGTTTAAATTTTAAAGAAAAGGCCCATTCATAGTTGTTTAATCACATTCACACGTCTCGTGAAGTTGTTCCAAACGGCCTGTTCATAGCATTCTTCCCAATTTGTCAACTGTTAATTTAGTCAAAATAACTCAGGGAAAGAGCCTTCCATCTTCTTATATTTAGAGAGACAACATCAAGTCTATAGAGGGAGAGAGAATTCAGATGAAGATGAGGAATATTTTCATCACATGCTTATGTTTAGCTTTAGCTTCAGCAGGTAAAAAAAACAAGTAACTTCTCATTAATCAGACCCAATTCAATCACTTAACTCACCATTGTTTTGTTTCTTCTCCTTCAGATACTCTGCAGAATTCGGATTTCGAATGCCCACCAACTGACTGGAATGAAACATCCTCTGCGTTCTTTCAACTGAACGGCAGTAGCATCCCAGGGTGGACACACGACGGCGCAGTGCAGTATGTCACGGCTGGAGGTGAGCTGTCGCTGCAGTTATGTTGTTAAGTTGGGAAACCACCAAATCGCGAAGAAAAAAGAACCAGAGTTTTGAGAAAATCGATCTGGGGGATGGATTTTCGTGAAAGGCAAAGCGTGTGATGCCTTACAATAGTTTGAGGCCTCGAATGTTATCCTATTGTTTATTCTGTAATCTTTTTGATATAGGAGGGAATCATTTTACATTTTTTTTAAATGAGCTAAGTTATCGGGAAAGAAAAAAGATGGATTTGTTTGATTGTATTATTCTTTCAACTGTTAAGATAGTAAAATAACCTGTCTCAATAAATTTAATTCGTGACGTTTATTAAAATCCATATATAGTGGTTTTGGATTTTGTTCTTTTTTTCATTTAATAATTAATGAGCTTGTTGTGTTAATGTATGAAAGTAGAATGGTAGGATGAGAAGGAAATTTGGAATTTTAATTGAAACATTCTAGAAAATAAATGGTTAATTTCACCTATTTAATACAGTTTCACGGGCAAACAAGATCGGGCCTAAGAGCATAAAGTAATTGGAATCGGGCCAAAAGTGGGCCCGGAATGCAGGCTATTTTTTTGGCCCCGAAGAGAAAATCTTGTGGGTATGGAGTTTTTATTCCACGTGGACATGAAACCGACCTTCAATTCACCAAGAAGCCCGGTATTGTACTTAATAATAATATTTCTCTACTTTTTATATAAAAAATATTGGGTTATCTGTCTTGTTATATTTTCTTATGATAGTGGTGTGTTTTGTTATTTGAATGGAATATATATTTTAGAAATGGTGAATATAGTCTTACTAGGTCAAAATTACAACAACAGTTAATATTTATTGATTAAATAGATAAGATTAGATAATAATGACATAAACAATATAACATGAGCTAAAATGAGGCTTGAGATTAATTAGTTATATGAATGGAGATGGGATATACAATGTGAGATAAAATGTAATTTTGGAATTGTGAAGATAAATCAAGATGCATTGTGGTAAGCCGAACTTTTGAGAATAATAACAACATAAAAAGATATAAGTACCTCTAGTCATTATTCAATCGAATTATTAACTTTTTAAAAAGTTATATCCCGTACAAAAGTCAATAAATTGAACTTTGATTTTTTTTTAATTGTAAAATTGATGATATCAATAATAATTTTTATAGTATTTGAGTCATACCAAATAAATACTCATTTCGTTCCACAATAAATGTCATATTTTGTCATTTTCGTCCGTCTTATAATAAGAGACATATTTTATTTTTATCTTAAATATTAAGTAAATCTCATGTTCCATTAACTTATTCCATTCACATTTTATTATAAAATCAATATATAAAGCCAGCTAGATACGAAGAATAACACTACTTTAGCTAGTAGAATAATAGGATATTGAATACTAATAATGTAAATCAATAGAACTTATGCTAATAATTAAAATAAGAAAATGGGTCATGATCATATATGTTTAATAAATATAAAAGTCGATATGAAATCATTGCAAATTATTTTTGTTGGTTTGCAGCTTTTTCTTCAGTTTTGCTGCCTTCTCGAGTGATTCAAGCACTAAATCTTAACGTCCACGAACATGGTCAAGAAATTAAGCCACAACAAGGTTATTTCATTACCTATATAATTTAGGATTAATTGACATAAAAAAAATCATGAATTTTAGTTAAATTTTGGTGTTGTTTCAATTTTCCCATGCACAAAGGCTAATTTAGTTGAAATTAATTGTATCTAATATAACATTTGAAAAATTCAACGGGAATAACACCACACATAAATTTTTTTATTTGTCTCATCATACTTAGCAAATAAATCAACTTATGTGTAAGTCAAATCGACAACATATGACGAGTTTGAAATTAAAACATTTTGTCATAGAAAAATTGATAAAATGCTATGGTTTTTTACCATACCATTTAATAAAGACAAATCATAATTTGACCATAGCATTTCTAGAATAAAGACAAATCAAAAATTGATAAAATACTATGACTTGTATAATTCATGGTTTTTTACTGTTGATTTCCAGAATAACGACATATTAGAATTTGACAAATATTCATTATTTTTTTTTTGCAATTTACCCATTAAAAATTTATGCTTTATTTAGAGTATTAACTATACTTTAATGAAAAAATTGGTGTTTTTCCTCCTCACACAGTGCAAACCAAGAACATTGAAGAAGAAAATATTGGTGACAAGTTAGACAAACACACGGAAGATTATATTTCTCCAGAAATTTTTCTTCCTGAAGAATGGACCTATTAAGTAGCAGCCCACAATCATTTGTTTCTTTCTCATATTTAATTCTTTGGTGTATGATATAAGAGATAAGCTTCATTAAAAGTGATTATCCAAAATCTTCAAAATATAAATAATGGGATTGATTTGGGTAATACAGAGGTAAGTTCTGTACATTTTATCTGATCAATTTGTATGGTAATTGGGAAATAGTCAAATATATATATATACTTATGTATTATCTCCATTACGGTATTTGTTAGTAATCTGATTGTGTTAGTTGTTAAAATATATACATAAAAATGATTTTCGAAATGCTAACAATAGTATGAATTTTTTTTTTTTGCATGATGTTAATTATTTATCTGCAGTTTTGACTGACTTAATTTGTTCTTGTTGCCAATCATTACTAAAGATAACGATTTGATTCCTCATAATTAATAACATGTTAACTTTGTCTCCTCACTGGGGCTCGTGATAATTCAACGCTAAATTGGGGATCTTGTCAACGTGACCACGAATGCTCAAACAGCGCGAGTCCATCAGAGGAGGGATCAACCGTGCATCTGCGTCGAGCAATGCTAAACGATAATTCATACCTGCAACATTACAGATACGCAAATCCACATAGAAACCATCTGTGTCCTCTTTTATCAAAGAAGAGTTCATCATCTTCCACAATTTCAAAATATCCAACCTATCATGCACCTTTCCTTAAGCCAAACCTTGAAATAACTTTCAATCGGCAAGAAAATAGGCAACGGCGGAGGTGTTGGCTGAATCTTTGAGACTACCGTACAAGTAGAAGCATATGCATCCTTAATTTCTTCGTGCAACATATACTCCGAGGTTTTGCCTACGCTAGTAGCTGAAATTTTGGAAAGCCTCATTCGCAAATCACAAAAGGAACGGACAGATGCCTCAACATCATCATATGAATCTAAAGAAGAACTCGAGCAGTCAAAAATTTTGGCATCATCGCATGAGTATTCAATCTGTGTATCTAAAATCGATGAATCAGACCCCTCTCCTTCGTGCACCTTCATTCGAGGTCCATATACGGAATTAAAATTCCCTTGTTCCCTATCAAACCTCCCAAATAAATTCAACCCCGAAAGAGAGGAATCTATCGTCCCCTTTGAGATAGCGATATCCGCGGCGGGCGGCGGTGTTAAATGGTTCAGGCATTATATTTAGAGAGGAAAGTAATAGAAGACAAGAGGTTGTATTGAGTTGAATGATTTGTGATACAATGTACATTCCTATTTATAGGAATAGAAAAGTAAATGCTCCTAGGAACTTAAACAATTTGAACTATAACAATATTAATGTTATATTCCTTGAAACTCTACATTGTCTTATTCTAATATCTTGTGACTCTAGGAACTCAAAGTTCCTCTTCTCAACACTCCCCCTCAAATTGAGTGGTGGGGTCTCCAATACTCAATTTGGAAAGCACATCTTCAAAGCTCTTTGAATTAACTGCCTTAGTCAGAATGTCGACAAGCTGATCTTCTGAGCGACAAAAGGAAGCTCAACAATCCCTTTCTCAATGTTTTCTTTGATGAAGTGTCTGTCTACCTCCACATGTTTAGTTCGATCATGTTGAACTGGATTTTGTGAGATGTTTATAGCAGCTTTGTTATCACAGTAAAACTTGCACTTGCTAGGACAGAAAATAATCTCTTTCATCAACCTCCTTTGCCACAATATCTCGGTCAACCCACTTTTGATCCCACGAAATTCTGCTTCGGCACTTGAAAGAGCCACCACCTTCTGCTTCTTGCTTCTCCACGTTACCAAGTTACCTACAACAAAGGTAAAGTAGCCTGCTGTAGACTTCTTGTCATTCGGGTTTCCTGCCCAGTCAGCATCTGTATAACCGTGAATCTCAAGATGCCGTTTTTGGCGAACAACACTCCATGTCCCGGAGTTCCCTTCAAATACCGACAAATCCTAAGTGCTGCCTCCATGTGTTCCATCTGCGGTTTATGCATGAACTAACTTACAACCCCAACTGCATAAGCAATATCTGGCCTAGTGTGCGAGAGATCTTTGAGTTTTCCGACTAGTCGCTGATACCGACACGATCAGTCAACTTGGCTCCTTCTCTGATTTGTAATCCATGATTAACTGCCATAAGAGAGTCTGCTGGTTTACTCTCCAGTAGGCCAGTCTCTGCTAGAATGTCCAAGATATACTTCCTTTGTCGCTATAAAATTCCTTTGTCTGGCCTTATCACTTCAATCCCAAGAAAATACTTGAGATTCCCCAAGTCCTTCATCTCAAATTCCTAAAATAGATTCTTCTATAAATCCTCAATCTCTTCTAGGTCGTCACCTGTAATAATCATATCAACATATATGATTAAACATGTGATCTTATCACCTCGCTTCTTCAGAAATAGAGTATGGTCTGAATTGCTTTGTGTATATCCATAGCTAATCATTGCCCCAACAAACTTCCCAAACCATACTCTTGGAGATTGCTTTAATCCATACAAGGTCTTCCTCAATCGGCACCCTTCACCTACTTTAAAATCTGTTGCAAAACCTGGAGGTGCCTCCATGTAAACTTCTTCTTCCTTCTTCAACTCACCATGCAAGAAGGCATTCGTCCCATCAAACTGATGTAATGGCCATCCCTATTAGTAGCAACAAATAGCAATACTCAAACAGTGCTCATCTTGGCTACTGGAGAGAAGGTCTCAGAATAGTCTACTTCGCGACAAGTCGCGCCTTGTACCTTTCTATCGAGCCATTAGGCATCAGGTCTTCTTTTGATAGTGAAGACCCATCAACAACCAGCTAGTCGTTTTCCTCATGGTATAACACATTTCTCCCATGTGTGGTTTCGAATTAGTGCATCAATCTCTTTCTTCATTGCTTCCCTCCAATGCTTGTGTTGCATGGCTTCTTCCCATGTCTGTGGTATTTCTTCTTCCTCATATAGTGCATCCTCGAAAGCCCGAGCCATCTCTGACAGATGGCCTTTGGCTAGGTTCATAATAGAGTAGCGCTTTTTTCTTTCAATCCTATCTGGTGTATACCTTCTGGGTGGAACTCCTCTGTTTGGCCTTGGTGGAAGTATGTATCTCCCAGTGTCAGGGTCAACTCCGTCGACCTCGACTTCCTCGATTTCCCTTTCTGCGGCCTCAATTTAATTTTCTTCTGCACTTACAGTGTTAGCCAAACAATTATCTGTATCCACAGGAGTACTTACATTAGATAACCTTAGAGGAGAAATATTTAAGGTGATGTCACCTTCCACAATAGACCCTACCACATCAGAGACTTGCTCAGAATTGCTTACTGCTTTCTCTGTTAGGTCCGCCTCAGGATTGCTTGACATTGGCATTGGCACTGAGATCCAACTTAGCGGGTCCGTACTACTGTTACTTTGAATATTATTCTCCCCTTGACCACTAAGGTGGGTAAAGAAATACTCGGCTTCAAGGAAATTACAGTTCATTGTAGTGAACATGCGGTTGGATTTTGGATCAAAGCACCTATACCCCTTTTGATTCACCCCATATCCTATAAAAATACATTTAATAGCACATGGAGATAATTTGGTTCTTTCGTGTTTAGGGATGTGGACAAACACAGAGCATCCAAAGACACGAGGTTCGAGGGTCAATGGTGGTGGAATTTTAGTAAGGGTGGATAGGACTTGTAGCGGAGTTTGGTGTTGAAGGATACTTGTGGGCAGTCGGTTTAAAAGGTATGCTGAGGTGGCAATGGCCTCGGGCCAAAAATGTTCTGGGGCTTTTGACTCTATAAGCATGGAACGAGTCATTTCAAGGAGAGATCGGTTTTTTCTTTCGGTTACACCGTTTTGCTCTGGAGTATAAGCACAAGTAGTTTGGTGTATAAGGCCTTTTTCTTGGAAGAATTGCTTCATACTCGAATTTACGAACTCCCCCCTCCCCCCATTATCTGACCGAAGAATCTGAATGATTTTTTGAAATTGAGTTTGGATGAGATTATAAAAGTGGGTAAAGTGTGAAAAAACTTCAGATTTATGTTTCATGAAATATACCCAAGTCATGCGAGTGCAATCATTTACAAACACTAAACAGTATCTAAGACCTTGCCCCCCAATAATTGGTGCGGGCCCCCAACATCAGAGTGTACCATAGAAAACAAGGTTTCAACACGGGTTTGATTTAAAGGATAAGAATTTCGATGGCTTTTGGAAAGAGAACAGGTTCCGCAATACAAGTCATGCTTAGGAATAATATTTGGAAATAACATTTTTAAGTAACCGATAGAAGGATGTCCCAAACGCCGATGCCAAAGCCAAGCTTTCCGGTCGGCTGACCCGTGAGTTAACATGACAGTTCCTTTTTGAGCTATCTCATCCACGTAGTAGAGTCCATCGCGTTCAGTGCCACGCCCAATTATCTCCCCGGTTCGGATATCCTGTAATAGACAAAATTGTGGCTGCATTAGTAATGTACAATTCAACTCCTTAGTGACATGACTGATGGATATGAGTATATGAGACATCGAAGGGATATAGAGACAATTTGACAATTGTAGAGTGGGTGATATGTTGACAGTCCCAGCCCCCTCAACTACCGTAAATTCTCCATTGGCAGTTTGGATATGAGATTTTTGAGGTTTCTGAAGATCGGTGAGGCCTGAGGCATCATATGTTATTGTATCGGTTGCCCCACAGTCATATATCCATCTATCATTTTTTTCATGATTATTGGACACTAAACACGCAAAACCAAGCTTCTTGAGGGGCTGAAATTTATTTTGCAACAAAATCTGGGCATTTTTGGAGTTTTTAGGAGATTTAGGGGCTAGTTGTGGCTGAATATTTTGGTGGGGTATATTCTGCCATTTGTGAAAACTTTGGGGAATATTTTGATATTTTTTAAAAACTTGGGGTTTTCTAATTAAGGAGCCCCCAATCCCTATTTTACATGTACCGTGATGCGCCGCCCCTCCTTCTTCTCCCAATAACTCGTCACTCCAGCCATGGATAATGCTTCCACTCCCTCCGCCGACGAAATTCGCCGCCCCTGTGATGCTCGCCGGCTGGACAGCAGCATCGCCGGCTGGACAGTGGCGCCAATCGGTGCACCTCCCTGACCGACATGCGCAGCTACTCCTCCACCTCATCCGACAGCTGCGGCAACGTACCCGCCGCGGTTCCAGGGTGCTCGCGGCGGCGATGGTGGTGGCTTGCCATCTTTCTCTTCCCACCAATCTGGATAGCCGATGAGCTCAAAGCATATATCCTTTGTGTGTGTTTTTCGTTTGCAGTGGGAGCAAACTAATTTCGACTTGTCTTCTTCATCACTCCGCCGGTTTCTGCCATTGCCACCGCGTCCTCCACCCCGAGAGCCGCTGGTGTTGTTCTGCCACCCACGGACGGCGAGACCCGCCCCGATTCCCAGGTGGTGACTGCTCCAGTGCTGTTCGCCGGCTGTAGCACTTGGAGGCGCGTCTCCTCCTGCTAGACGAGATTATATGCGAAGTCTACTGAGGGAAGTGGATCTAACTTCAGTATTTCTCTCTTGGTTGATTCATATTTGCTATCAATTGCATAGACAAATTGACACACTCTCTGATCTTGTATGAATTTGTCGTGAATCTCCATATCTTCTTGGTATTTCATTGGGTTCTTCTGCTTTTGGTCAATCGAGATCCAAATTTGTTGCAATTTGCTCCATATCTCATCTAATGAACTGCTTCCTTGTCTCAGTGTGCTTGCTTTAAACTGGAGATCATAGACCTGGATTTCATCTCCTCTGCCCCCGTACGTGTCAGCCAAAGCATCCCAGATGTGCTTGGCTGTCGGATGTTGTGAGATTCGACTAACCAGTCGAGACTCGATGTTCTGAATTAGCCATGTGAAAACACAGTGGTCGGCTTGTTGCCACCGTTCGAAAGTTGGATCGGTTCGCGGTGGGGAAGGAGGCACTCCGGTAACGTGAGAGACCATTCCCTGTCCGCTTATCGCCGTCTTCATGAGCATGGACCAAAAAGCATAATTTTCTCCATTCAATTTGTTTACCCCGATGTCAAGGGGATGTGTGTCAATTTTGTATGACACGAAATCAGTTTCTGGTGGACTTGTGTTGGATTGATTCATCGCAAAACTATTGCGCATGAAATTGGCGAATTGTCGGGCAAATTTGTCGGCCATGGCTATGTTTGTGGTTTCGGTTCAGATATTTTCTTCTGGCATTGTACGCTACTTGTGCAGGTTTAAGATGTGGAAAGGTAAATAAAGGTAAAGAATAGGAGGGCCGAGAAAGGTATCATGGACAGTGATGATACCTAATCTGAGTCCTAACCTGCTCTGATACCATGTTAAATGGTTCATGCATCATATCTAGAGAGGAAAGTAATAGAAGACAAGAGGTTGTATTGAGTTGAATGATCTGTGATACAATGTACATTCCTATTTATAGGAATAGAAAAGTAAATGCTCCTAGGAACTTAAACAATTGGAACTATAACAATATTAATGTTATATTCCTTGAAACTCTACATTGTTTTATTCCAATATCTTGTGACTCTAATATTTCTAGGAACTCAAAGTTCATCTTCTCAACAAGCGGGGCTGCTGAACGACCGTGACTCAGCGGAGACCAGCCAGACAACGAGTGTTGCGGAGGTGGCGGTGGCCAGCCGAGTGGGGCCTTGCTGGTGAAGGCTGCTGTCCATCAGGCTGGTAGTTTTGGTGGGGTAGGCTTACAGCGGCAGCTGCTGTTACCGGTGGCTGCCGGTAGGATTGGGGACGTTGCTGGAGGTAGGGTAGTGGCGGCTGGGGGTAGTTGTGACACTGTGCCTTGGGTGCAGCCGTAGTTTGACGCGGCGGGACGTAGGGCGGCGTCGGCGGCTGGTGGGTGTTAGGAGGCGGTGGCGGCTGGTGGCTATATGGAGACGACGGCTGGTGGACGTTTGGAGGCTGCAACTGGTGGTTTTGGTGGAGTAGGCTGGTGGTGGTAGCGGCTGATGTTAGAGGCGGCTGCTGGCAGGTGGTTGGAGACGCCGACAGCGGCGGCTGGTAGGTTTTCGGAGGAGGAAGCTGCGGTTGCTGATGGTGAGTCGTGTATGGGGGTTGGGACAGCGCAGGTAGACTCCATTCCAAATTAGTCGAAGGTTGTTGAAACTGACCCATGTACGACGGCTGGCTGTGAGGCATCTGGTAACACACCGGGGTGGGTGGTTCGTAGGTCGCAAATCCAGCGTTGATGAATTGCGGGTGACCGTATAGTGATGTCGGTTCCAGATCGGGTTGATATAATGGAGGCGGCTGGTAGGAGGGTTGTGGTTGCAGAGATTGTCGGGGCAGTTGTGCAGCGTGAGACTGCTCAAACGTGGTTGCGTCAGGAGGATCAGGTTCGGGTTGCAACGGAGGAAGCGTTGCTGCTACCCTGCGCTCATGCTCAACCAATCGGGTCTCGAGTCGGGCGAACCTAGCGAGAATTTGCTCCAACGTTGCTGTAGTTGAATTCAATTGCAAGCCTTTAGATGCTTGCGATATCTCCGACCACGAACGAAGATTGACCTCGGTCATGAGTTCGAGGATGAAAGCACCAATTGTTAAGGATAATCTCCTTAACGCGATGCCGAAAGATAGATTAGAAGTCTCGGGAGGCAAAATCCCGTCGACAACTAGGGTTTGCAGAAAAACGATAAAGAAAACAAGAAAGGTGATAAGCGATTATTTTATTGATTGAATAATGAGAATAACAATAGGTCCTATTTATAATACTAAAGAGTAAATACCCTAACTTAAGGAACAAGAAAATATAAAGATACGGTAAATCAATAATAACCTAAATAGAAGATATGATAAATTATTAGTAAACTAAATAATGGAGATATAATAATAATACTAATATGATCGTATCACGACGCCACCTGCTTCTTCCTCGACAGCGGCCAAGCTGAGGGTGGAGTCCCGTTCGTCCATGCAGACGCCTCCGTCCTCACCGTGGCCGATGTAAATGAGTCTGGCACCGACCTAGCCCCCGCTTTGTTCCCCCTCCCCGGGATCCGCAACAAGGATGGCGCGTCCCAGCCTCTGCTTGCCGTCCAGGTGATGAATCTCGGGGATGGGTCATTCGTCGGCTTCACCCTCAACCATCTCCTCTGCGACGGCACCGCATTCTGGTACTTCGTCAACTCCTGGGTCGAGATCTCCCGCAGCAGCAGGGAGTCGATCTCGACGCCCCCGATCCTCAGCCGCGACCAGGTGAATCTGGATCTGGTCGGGGTGAGAGATGTTTTCATCCGCGACCAACACCTGATAAAAACAATTTAGCTGTTGATGCTGATGTGTCTGCTACTGACGCGTCAACAGTGGAATTGAGTCAGACAGTGTTTTGTCTCACTAAAGAAAAAGTGGCAAAACTGAAAACGACTGCCAAAAGAAACAGCGACGAAAATATTTCGTGTATTTTCGTCGCTGCAAGCTGTTATAACCCATTTGTGGCGATCCATGATACGATGCCATTCGGCGGGGCTCAGCGAGGAGACGACATTCGAGTTTCCGATGGGGACGAGGTGGAGGATTAGCCCGCCCCTCCCCGACGAGTACTTCGGGAATGCGATTATCCCAGGGTTTGTAACCCTGGATGCCAGGGATGTGTAGGGACTTGGGTCGTGGGTTGGGCTGGACTGCGTTGCAGATAAACAGAATGGTGAATTCGACGGGGCCGGAGAAGGTGAAGGAGTTCTTTAGCGGTTGGGCGAAGGAGCCTAAGTTTGTTCAGTTTGACACTATCCCAACTAATCGTTTCATACTTATAAACTCCCTGAGGTTCGATGTGTATGGGAACGACTTCAGGTGGGGTCCGCCTGTGGCGGCCAGGAGCGGAAGGGGGAGCAGTTTCGACGGGAGGGTAACGGTTTTCGCGGGGCCGGATGGGAGCTTGGAGGTTGAAGACTGTTTGTTGAAGGAGACTTTGTGTGCCATGGCAGAGGATGTTGAGTTCATGGAGTTTGTTACTACTGTGGAAAATTGATTAATAATTACACCTTAACGTTAAAAAACGTCAATAGATGACAAAAATATATCAACAGAAAATGTCAACTCAATGTCAACGGTTGATGTTGTGTTGAAAACGTTTTGAAACTATATTGACATTTTCTGTTGATGTATTTTAATCATCTGTTGACATTTTCTAACGGTCCAAATCATAGTTTGAAGTTTGTACAATATATAAGTTTGCATTTTATCACTACTTCATGTAAATAAATCTGATGAATGTTTTGTGAACCTATCGAAAAGAAATTTGTGACAAGTAGATAGTTGGATTGAAGTACTATGGACAGACTTATTCTACATAAAAAAAAGTTTATGCTACTGTGTCACATTGTCACTAATGGTTTTTTATGGAGTGTAAATTAATAGGGTTATTATTATTATTATTATTATTATTATTATTATTATTATTATTATTATTATTATTATTATTATTATTATTATTATTATAATAATAGTTATTGCCATGTAGGCATGTAAATATACGAATTCTGATTTTTAACATAAATTTTAGAAAGTATTGTATGAAATGTATATATTTTCCCTATTTGTATTAACTTACTATTATTGACTAGTATACCATATCGCAATATATTAGGATCACCAAAATTTTACTCATTTATGAGGGTTTGATGACTTTATCATTATAGGTTTTCAGTGTTTGTCCTTGTTAAATTCAATTCACCCTAGTATTACAGTTGAGTAATAAGACAGCAAGCGACAAACAAGAACGGGCCTAAGTCGAACAAAAATAATTTCGAATAGGGCCACAAATGGGCCCAGAATGCAGGCTAATTTTTGGGCCCGAATATAAAATCTTGCGGCACTGGACCTTCAATTTATCAATACGCCTTGTATGCTAGTAGTACTTAATATTCCTATATAGTACTCCATTCGTCCGTCATTAGGAGTTTCGGTCACTTTTGCACACTCGTTTCGTAAAAATGATAATAAATAGTTAAAGTAGAGAAATGGTAAATTAAGAGAGAAAATAATGTTATTAACACTCTTCTCAACATTAAAAATATCTCTTATTTTACCATATCTCTACTTTAACTATTTATTATGATATTTACAAAACGGGTGTGCAAAAGTGACCGGGACTCCTAATGGCGGACGGAGAGACTACTAAATATATATTTTTTAATTAAGTCAAAATTAAAAATTATGTAGTCAATATTTGGATATCAAATCTGTACCCAGTCATAAATTAATAATTTTATCGATATTTTGCAGGGGCAGATATAGAATAAATATTGATGAAACTTGGTTTTTAAATTATCAGGAGCTGATGCAGAAAAAATATTGATAGAAACTTTGTTTTTAAATTTTATTTAGAAATGTATTTTAGGATAGAGAAAGCCAAAATTGGTCATGAACATATGGTCATTTTATGATTTTGGTCCTAAACTTTATCTTTAGGATTTTTTGGTCCTGGACATTTCAAATCGAATCACAATTGGTCATCCATCAAAATTTTTGTTAATTTTATAACAGTCAACGGATTTAACTCAATTTTGACCAAATTATACTTTTAATTCTGATTTTTAAGTCACTAATTAAAATCTTAATTATTTTAGTAAATATTAATTTAAAATCAAAAATATATAATAGAATTAGGGTCAAAAAAAATTTATTCAAAATCTCCAAACAAATCCAATTCCTCCAAATTTCATCTCTTTATTCCCACTTCTCCAGAAATTCAAGTTGCAATCTTCAATACCAAAAAGCAAAACCCCCAAAGTGGGCAGTTGTTTCAGCAAGAAAAACCACTGAGCCCCGACACCAATGGCCACAAATCCGCTGCGGGAGCTGTTGGATATTTGGATGGACTATTATTTGGGTTGTGTTATTTCTTAAGCCCAGATGTTATTAATTGGGCTGAGCCCAATTACTTAACCCCTCTCACCAGATGCTGCCACGTGTCTCTCTCTTTGGATGATGGCTTCCAAGCCGTTGGATGTAGGGTTGTTTGTGTTAAGTGAGAATGGGGTTGTTGTCGGTTCTCATTCTGATCATCTCTCTCTCTCTGCTCTCTTCGACTCAGAGCTTCTCTCTCTTCTCTTCCTTCTCCTCCGATGATCTTCTAGCTATCTCTTGGTGATCTTCCATAGTTCTTTGTGTGGTAGATCTTTTGTGAGTGCTGGTGTGAAGCAATCTC
>NC_062970.1:39901456-39974877 GCF_023119035.1 Salvia hispanica
GATTTGATTTTGAAGAAGAGGAGAGTGTTGTGCTCTGGTTGTTTATGGAGGGTTGGAATTTTTAATTAATTCATTTTAAATAATAATTTTTTGTTTTTAAATAATTCAAAAATCTAATAAAAATGCTTAATTTCGGTCAAAATTGGTTTATTTTAGTTAAAATTCTAATTAAAACCTTAATTATTTTAGTAAATATAATGTGAAATGAAATAAAAACCCTAATTCCATTATATATTTCTGATTTTAAATTAATATTTACTAAAATAATTAAGGTTTTAATTAATGACTTAAAAATCAATTTTAAAAGTGTAATTTGGTCAAAATTGAGTTAAATCTGTTGACTGTTATAAAACTAACGAAATTATTGACGGAGGACCAATTGTGATACGATTTGAAATATGCAGGACCAAAAAATCCAAAAGTTAAAGTTTATGACCAAAATCGTAAAATGGTCATATGTTTAGGACCAGTTTTGACCTTTACTCTTTAGGATAAGTTAGATAAAGATAGTGGTTCTGCGTATCATTTTACATTAATTTTTTGAATAGCTTAAAAAATTACTATAAAAAATTAAAAGAATTACTGAGGGCTTCCAATATAAGCAAACTGCAAAATTCTTTTATCATTACTTTTAAGGCGACGCTTTGCGTGTCAAAATGTGTCGGAAAGTATTTTTTGACTTTGTATTTTCTATATATATATATATATATATATAAGAGCATCTCCAATAGCGGTTAGCCCATCGGCTAGCCGATTTGCGGCGCTAGCCGGTCTGCTAGCCGAACTACTGCAACCGGCGAGCGCACGCCGATTTCCAGGCGCTGGCCGATTCGCTCGCTGATGCGCTGGCCTCCATTGCAGGCTGGCGATCGGCGAGCGATCAGCCAGTGCAATTTTTTATTATTATTTTTAAAAATTTTTGAAACACTATATATTCGCGATTTTCAAGTCATTTTCATTTGCACCACTTGTTTTAACGAGTTTTCTCTTTATCTAAATTTCTGTACAAGAGCAACATCGAGAAATGGAAAACAACAACAACGAGTCTACTCTGGCGACGAGCGGGTCTCAGACTCCCACGGTACCCGTGGGGGCTGGATGGGGGCAGATGGGCGGGCACTACAACATGTACCCTTGGCAACAGTTGATGGGATTGATGGCGGGCGAGGGGCAGGCCAGCGGCGGACAGGCAATGCCGGGATGGGGAGGTATGCCGCAGATGATACAACAGATGATGGGGATGATGCCGGTATGGCAAGGGGGGGTGCAGCTCGGGATGCAGGGGTCGCCGGGGGGGGGGCACGATCTATCGTCCTACTCTTGACTTTTTGACGGCTTCGTCTCACACATCGACCCCAGCGGAGACGCAGTTCACTGGGGATGAGACTTTCTCATTACAGGAGTTAGGGATCGATGTCGTGGAGGCGGACACTCCCGTTCCAACGGTGGGAGTAGGGCGGGTTCGGGCCGCACCAAAGAAGAAGAAGAACAAGGGGAAGAGCAAGGTGGCCGGCGAGTCGTCGCAGCCAGTGTTGATGACACCACCCCACGGAGGAAGTGGACGGACGATGAGAACGTCGCCCTGTCCAAGGCGTGGGTGTCGGTTTGCGACGATCCCTGGTTGCGAACGAGCGAGAGGGTCGCCAACATGTGGGCTAAGATTAGAGCAGCCTACAAGAGGAACTGCCCGCATGGAAAGGACTACACTGGGGAGGAGTGCCGGAAGGCGTGGGAACGCATCAGGGCCGCGGTTGGCCGATTTTCGTGCTTGTACGCCAACGCCCTCCGCATGCAGACTAGTGGGCATAATGAGGAGGACTGCCGGAGGATAGCGGAGAGTCTGTTCCTCATGCCGGGGACTTATAAGGAATTCACCTACTGGCTATCTGGTGTTGAAGGACTCCGAGAAGTTCCGGGCGGTAGTCGACGCTGGGTGGCCGAAGAAGCAGAAGTTGAACTATTCAGCGGCGAGCGGCCAAGCGGTTCCCACGACCTCCCCCCGGATGCTGAGGAGTTTCCGTCCCCTCCGTCATTTGCTCGCCGCACTCGTCCGGTTGGCCAAAGGCGGACGCAACGGGCGGCGAGGGGATCCTCCCCCCTATCGCCCCAGGAGGTCCAGTCAGCAACCCCCCACCCGCGCTCACCTTCTTCTCGCGTCAAAAAATGTGGGAGCAGATGTACACGGTCTTCCAAGATTGGAAGGCCGCAACTGACCCCATGGAGAAGAGGTTTCTTCACTCGATGCTCGAGAGTATGTGGGTTGATTTGGATGCCGCGAGAACACAGTTGGGGGGCTCAGACGCGGGCTCAGATGCCACAGATGTGGAGGTCTCGGGTGGCGGCGGCAACGACGGCGAGGACTGGGGCGACAACGACGACGAGTAGAGAGGGGGGCTCGTGTGTGGAAGCCTGGTTTTTTTTTATTATGTAATTTTTTTTAATTAATGTAATTTTTTTTAATCAATGTAACTCTTTTTTATTTAAATGAAATTAATGAATTTTCCCGTATATGTCTCGTAAATTTAATTCCATAATTTGTCATAAATTTAATTCCGTAAATTGAATTATTTTTATTGCGGCTAGCCCTATTTGCTTAAAATGATGATGTGACAGGTGAAATTTTAGTAATGATGACGTGGCAGTGAGAGCGAATGGCTAGCCTGTGGCTAGCCTATCTGTAGTGTGGATAATCGGATGCTCTTATGTTTTTTCAATTTTATTACGAGTAGTATTTTTTTTTAATTATAAACGACTTCAAATTTAAGTGGTTGAAAATGAGCTTTGCAAGTCCACCTTCACAGACTCGCACTCCGAATCAGAATGGCGGGACTTCACAGCTGCGTATGGGGGCGCCAATTGCATACTTTGCCGCCAATAGAAAGGGTCAAAGCATTCTCTTTCTCTACCTCTCTCCCGAATTTGTTTATTCAAGAGTTGCAGGTTCACTTTCGGTTGAATATCGGTTGATATATTCAGAGAGTCAATGGATTCCGTTGTCGTTCATTTGCCTACAACGGTAAAAGTAAAGAAACTCAAACACCGGAGCTGTTGAAGGTTGCTGTGAGCAGTGTCACGGAAATCCTTAGGCTATTTATTCCTGCTGGACGAGGAAGGTATGGATTGTGATTTGCCGTATATTTGCTTCCGTTGATTCGATTCTTCTCGGTTATGTCGATAACTTTAACAGTTTTGATTGCATCCGAGTTTTATTTATTTGCACATCATATGAGAGGCATGAAATCGAGCAATTTTATGTGTTCATTAGGTATTCACGATTTCAATTATAATCAGGCTCAGTTGATGTTTTTGTCGTTGCGAGAAATCGGATGAGATTTCAGAGAGTAGAGTTCTTTATCAAGCACATCTCAGTAATCTTACCAATCGCTATCGTGGAAATCATGTTTCAGAACAGATTCAGTGGATGATGAATGGAATGAGCAAGTTTCAATTTCCAATGCAGACGACGTGCTTTCCGTGATCAGATCTGATTATGAGAAAGCTTATTTTGTCACAGGTATTGGAATTTATCATTTTATGTGTTTAGATTTGTAATACGATCAGTCATCACTGTCCACACTGAAATAAATGTCTTCTGCATTCTATGGAATTTTGACTTAAGTTAATAAAGAGTGACAGTGTTCATTCTCCTTGCATACAGGGCTCTTTACTCTTGCCATTTATGCTGAAGAATGCATATTTGAAGATCCTACCATCAAATTTCGTGGTGAGAAAAGATCATTTGCATTAAGGAATATCCCTCTCCATCATGTGGCGATGTGTTAGATACGATGGGGAAAAGCAAAATGTGTAGAAATGTGTATGAATAGATGGTACTATGCAGAAGAAAAACTCTAGTTTTATTTGATTTGATGAATTCCCTTGATGATTGCTGGAAATAAAAAGCTGCAGGTAGGGTATCTAGTTAAAACTGACTTTCCCCTTCCATATCTTTTATATGCTAGCTTAGATAACGAGGACATTTTTTCTCAGTGTGTCAGTTTACTTTCTAATGCTGATTCATGCAATTTGTCTGTCTTCATATAAGGACATGTTTCTATTGTCCCATTTTCATTTTACTAAGTTGGGAATAGACATATTGAGGGGAATGAAAAGTACTAGCATGGAGGAGTATAGTAAGTACAATTTATGTTACAATTAATGCTAATGCTAAAGAATGCGTCCTATTTTCTCCTTCTAATTCCAATCCCTACCACATACTGTAAATTTCATCAGTTGCCTTCCTTGTTTGCTGCAGTTTGAGTTCAACCAATTTATAAATCAAATGGATGTGAGAAACTAAAAATCAAAAAGTTATTATTAACATTTATTCCCATTGCTAGGTAGGGAATTATATGCACGAAACTTGGGTCTACTTCTGCCTTTCTTTGAAAGCCCCTCAATCCAGTTAGAAGAATTAACTAAGGTATTATTTGCACATACAATTCTAGTTCATCTCATTCTATGTTAGAATAGAGTATCATCTGAGCATGAAACTTTCTATATACACAGATTTATTTTCGCTTTCTACTTCTTATTTCTAATATATTGTAGTCGATATGCTATATGTTTCATATGCAGGAGTTTGACGGAGAAACTATATCCTTAGTTGCTTCCTGGAAACTAAGGTGCTCAGCTCTATGTTTAAATCATTGCAACTGCTTAGATATGGATTTTGTTGGTTGAGGCACTTGCTATTGCAACTGCTTAGATAGGAGTTTTGTTGGTTAGGGCACTTCCTAATGTTTGTATTTGGAGTATGTGCATCTAGACCCCTAGCAATCAAAATACAGACTGAAACGACCTTCTGTCCTGTGCTCCCCTGAACTATGGAAATCAGTTTAATAATTCAATATTATCTTTTTTGTGGAGGAAAAACTATTGTCATTTCCTAAATCCTTATACATGGAAAAAGTGTCTTCCTTTGTGAAAAGATTCGAAGAAGTGTGGTAAACATTAGTAAGTATTTGGAGACGCCATTAATTTGTCTGATCAAGGAGAGGTCCCATGGACAATTTAAAAGTTCATGAGGAATGGGGAACGAGATAGAAGGTAGTTTATACTACTTCGACCAGTGCAGTATGAGCAGCGCACCTTTTCCCTGCATTTTTGTTAAATCAATGATTCAACTGCTTTTTACACTTGATACATCTTGAAATACGAAAATATATTGCCGTGGATTGTGAAACCTTGTTGCAGTCTTAAATTGACCCATATCAGTGGTTAAAACTTAACTACTGGTTCTGTGACAAAAATGGTCATTTACATTGAACTTTTTGTCTTATTCTGTGATGTTTTGTATGTGGAAATGGTTTTCGTTTGCAGAACATACCTTAAACTTCCGTGGAAGCCACTGATTAGCATTGATGGAACAACAACATATGATCTAGATGACGATTTTAGAGTGAGTACCAACAAATACTGAGTTGCTGAAGACTAACTACCAGATAATGCATCGACCATTTTCTTGAACAGATCGTACGGCATGTTGAAAGATGGGGTGTTTCTGCGCTTGAAGCAGTTCTTCAGATATTCACTGCTAGCTCTGGAAGTCCAGATCAGTGAAAGCTCCTACCAGTATTAGTGTATTAGGGGCTCGTCTGTTTGCTCTCCATTGGATAGATCCATCTAAAATCGAAGGCCTCGGTCCAGTCCAGGGAGATCATGGTAAATTCTGCATCCTGTATCACTAAACCATATAGTACTACACGTAGTAAACACTGAATTCTTCAACATCTGCTTATCATTGGTTGGGAAATGAAACCAACTGGTGCCAATGTTGTGTATCATTCATTTTCATAGCCATGTGAGGCAACTTTATAATTTTGAATTTGGTTGGATATTTTATGTACCGTGAAGGCGTAAACAATACGGTTTATTCATTTATGATGATCTCGCCAAACACGCTTATTGCCAAATCTATTCTATTCTTATGTAAACCACTGAGGCGGAAAGCTTATAAGGAAATGTTTTTTATTTGCATTCACACCATGTAGCAAATCTAGTTTCAAACTCAAAATAATACTATTTTCTGTTTATTCATACATTCATGTACTGCTTGTAAATAGTTTTCCGATCATACTATTATTTTGTAAATTAATTCCATAACAGTTTTACGCAAAATAAATAATTTTTACTACTACTGTTAGATAGTTCGATCATTTTACATTTCATAACCTGTAGTATTTAATAGATAAAATGATGTACAATAAGTCTGCACTAATAAAGAGCCCGCTAAATTCAATATTTTGGTCCCTAAAACTGGGTTTAATGGAATTTACTTAAAACTGTACTTAATAAATACCAAAAGTTGAATGGTATGAAATAAAAATACAATTAAAAAAACATACAATTTAATTAATAGCACTAAGTCGTTACTTCTACCGCATCACTTACTAAGTTAAACCATTAATCCAAGTATCTGCTTGTATTCATATTTTGATCGGTACACAGAATAAACTCTAATTCATTCAATTAATTTGTCACGCCATTTCATCAAAACAAAAAAGAATAAATAAATTTCAAGATCAAATTCTGTCGATTCATATATCCCATTCGTGTTTTACACAAATAAGTAAAAAAATCGAAACCGAGAAGGAGACGAAACCCGAAAAGTGCAGCAGTTATCATCAAATACAGAAACCGCATAAAATCAACAGATCTCAATCCAGATTCGAAAATCAGGCGTTAGCGCGCTGCACCGCCCTCATGAGCAAACTATCCCCCTGCAGAATAATACAAATCGGAGAGTTTCCGATCCCGTGCGCTTTCGCGAGCATGATCTCCTTCGTCAGCGCCATGAATTCCTGCGGATCGATCGTCCCGCTC
Source organism: Salvia hispanica (assembly GCF_023119035.1). Classification (NCBI taxonomy): domain Eukaryota; kingdom Viridiplantae; phylum Streptophyta; class Magnoliopsida; order Lamiales; family Lamiaceae; genus Salvia; species Salvia hispanica. The sequence continues at coordinate 39,908,282 of NC_062970.1, forward strand.
CCGTCGGCGTCGAACTTGCTGAACAGGACGTCGTAGAGGCCGGCGATCTCGTCCGGCGACTGCAGCTCGAACTCCGCAGACGATAGCTTGCCGGAGCGCCTCTGCAGCTCGTCACGCGACAGCACGCCGTTGCCGTCGGCGTCGAGCGTCCTGAACTTTTCGCTCGCCCACTTCTCGAACGCCTTCGAATCGTTCACGAATTCCGTCACGATTTGGCTGTCGATGAATTCCACGCTCATTTTCGCCGATTGGAATTTGGGGGAAAATGTGAAATGTTAGTGTTTACGAAGAGTTTATACGTGTTTAGCAATGCTATTGAGAATGGCGGAGCATTAGGTTTGCTGCCTACTGTTCTATTTATAGGTGGCCATGTGGAGCTTCTTTTCCCATTTATTGGAAAAATGTTGATAAATATGATTTCCTAATATTTTCAAATGAATGTTAATAGTATAAAAATTAAAATATGACTTTATTATAGATATTGATAGAAATTCATGGGTTCCATCTTAAAACCAATTGATGATAGGAGAGGGACTCATGAGACTTATATACTAGTTTCAGTTTTCTCTTGACACTGATGTGAGATAGATATATGTTACTCCCTCCGTCCCGGAGTATTAGACTCACTTCTTTTGGGCACATGATTTAAGGAATTGATATTTAAATAGTTAAAGTGGAGAGAGTAAAATATGAGAGAGGGAAAAAGTAGGGGAGAGAAGAGAGAAAAAAGTAGGTGGAGAATAAAATAAGATAGATGTTTTTTTTGCTAAAAAGGGAAATGAGTCTAATATGTTGGGACATCCCAAAAAGGAAAGTTGGTCTAATACCTTGGGACGGAGGGAGTATATTTTTATTTTTCAATTGCCAACACCCTCCCTCAAACCCTACAAGGTGAACCTTGGAGGGGTTGGACTTTTTTCTAATCGATTGGACAATCGGTCTAATTTTTTTCGATCGGTTGGACCACTTAGCCCAAATTTTTAAGTCCAGATATACTGCTGGGTCAGTCATTTTTTTGGTTTCGGCCCAGATATACTGCTGGATCAGTTAAATTTGACGCACATTCGGTGACCCACTCTGATACCATGTTAAATGGTGCAGAAAACATTGTGAAAAGAAAGAGGGGAAGAAACAATTGTGTAGAATAGAATGATAATTTCATTGTATAAAGCACGCTTTAAATAGGGATTACAAACAAGTAAATATAATAGAACTTGTGCTCCAAGTATTATTGAGCACCAAGCTAATGTGTTTCTTATACTCCAGACTTTATTGATCTTCAAGCTAATATCTTTCTCTTTTCTAACAGATATTGCCTGTTACATTTCCATTTCTTGGGCAAGTGATTATAATGATGTTTTTCTGTCGTGTTAAAAATGAATGAATAGGACAATTTTGCATTCTTTATGTAAATAAGTAGATAGCATTAGTTTTTTTTTTAATTAACTGCTACATCGTTAACATTACATTGTCGATAAAGAATTTTAAATTTCTTTATTTTTATAGAGAAAGTGCATCGTTTGAATAGTTTTGACTTTTGAAAGAATGAAAATATTACATGTATTTAATTTAATTGCTGATATTTTAATTTTGAAAAGTCGTTAGGAAATATAACTAATCATATTATTTTGAGTGTTTATTAGAAGATCAATTGTAGTTTGCAAAAATTTGTAAGACGAAATCAGGGGTGTCTTGGATCTTACAGAGGAAATACTGGTGCAGTTTGGGTTTGACAAGTACGAAGTGAAGCTGTCAACAAGTACAAGACCAGAGAAATTTGTCGGAGGTGATGAAATATGGGACAAAGCAACCGTTGCTCTAAAGGAACTGGAGTTATTAAATCGATGATGATGGTGGTGCTTTTTACGGCACCAAAATTGATCTCAAAATAGAGGATGCTCTGGGTAGGAAGTGGCAGTGCTCGACCATACAGGTATTGCCAGACTGCAACTTTGCTGAAACCCGAAGAAAGCATGAAGGGCTTGAGCTTCTCACTGCATGCTTGCTAATTCTTGAACCTCTTTTTCCCCCTTAGGTTGATTTTAATTTGCCTGAGCGGTTTGACATGACATAATCAAGAGAGAAAGCGACCAATCATGATACATAGAACAATTCTTGGATCGCTGGAGCGCTTCTTTGGAGTTCTGATTGAACATTATGCTGGAGATTTTCCATTATGGCTGGCTCTCTCCAATTCAGACTCACTTGTTACCCATAAAGGACTCACAGGTAAATAAACAATCGCGCCAGTTTTTCCTTATATATACTTGAGCAAACTGTTCGGCTAGTTTATTGATATTACTTACAGTTGGATTACTGCAAGAGGGTGCTTGAAAGATTGAAAGCTGATGGGATTCGAGCTGAAATATACCACGGGGAAGAGGATATCAAAACTTATTAGAAGCTCGGAAAAGCTTAAAATTCCATTGATGGCTGTGACTGTAACATCTAGATTTGGTGGAGAGTTGGGAACCATGGCAGTTGATGAATTTGTCACCAGAATCAAGCATGCAATTCAAGACAGGATTTCATTTTAGTTCAAGGACAAAAAAGGTGTTTCTGTTTTCAACTGTAACACCTCAGTTAAGATGCTCTGCTCCTTCCATTGTACAGGACCGAGTTCTTTGTCTCCCTCACCTATAAAATTAATAATTAAAGTATAGTTTGTATCAAAATATCACTAAATTTATAAGTTCAGTACCTATTTTGATACAAATATTGACCGGCTGAGTGTAATGGTCGTGGGCATGAGTTTGAAAAATGGCCCAATTGGAGCTTATGATCCCATCCCAGGCCATCTTCATTTAGCTGATGGGCCAGGTCTGAGCCGTATTTGGTTGGTTTGGTCCGACACAATTGACAATTCTAGATGTGATGAAATAGTTGAGAATCATGTTACCTTTCACATCACCAATACACATAAATTCGATAAGAGAGATTTCGGAAAAAGGGGCTCAATTTGCAAGCCTTTCGAAATTTAGGATTAAATTCGCAAGCCTTTCGAAATCTGGGATCGTGACATGCGAATTTTTAAGAATATGGGATTTTTTATTTTTTATCCATTTTCTCTTCTTTTTTTTATTATTCCTCTCCTGATATTTATAAATTGACTACATTACCCCTAATTTATTCATACAATTTTTTACTCTACCGTTAGCTCCAGCAATTGAGAAATCCTAGAACGTCTCTCTCTACTCTCATGCGTAGCCTCCAATTTGCGATCTTTCCCTTTCTCCTTCTTATTTTCACTCTTCCTCTCGTACTATCTTTTCTCTCCTTCTCCCTTGTGCAGCTGTCAGCGACCACACAAAGTTGTCCTCTGTTCACGCCGTCATCAACGCGGCTGATGCGTACCGTCATCGCCTGCCCACAGACCAGCCGGAGCCTCCCGTCATCGAGTCATCTTCTGGGCTCACACTGTTGCAGTCGCATGTCTTAGCCACTGTCGCTCGATGGCACGCGCCCTCGCATCACCAGGCTGCCGCCTCTTCCGGTTTTGAGACCGTCCACCGCCGCAACTGTCGCCTCTCTCCCTCTGGCATCCTAATTTCAAAAGCAACTGGACACCTCCGCCTTCCCTCATTGCAACTCCCATCCGTCCCCAAATTCATAGAGAAAAAATCCGTCGACTATCTCTTCTCTCTCTTGCTGCACAGCCAAAGGTTTCCATCATTCGGTTCAGACAACGTCGTCGCGCCTCGTTGATAGCCAGTGTCACCCTGATAAGGTGGAGCGTCCTTATCAGAGTTCCAAAGGGTGGATTCTTGCGTGACAGAACGGAGGGAGTGTCGCAGATTCAATGTCTGTCGATCACTCTAGGATTTGTATGTTTTTCAACGAGAAAGTGAAAGCAAAGATCAACTAAAATAGAGCTTGTTATTTCATAAAAAACTTAATAACACAAGTCAAGGCTCTATTTATACTAAAGACCTTAGGGTGGTCTGTAGAAATTGAAAAATAATTTGTAATTAGATAGGTATTTCCTTACTTTTATCGGCCTATATAAATGGCTTTTATTATATTTTTGAAAACACCAGTTGTTAAAAATGTAATCCATAATGAAATTCCCTCTTTCTCTCCTCTTCGTTCTCTATTTTCTTCAAGCATCATATCTGCATTTTTCTTCATTCTCCTTCAATGGAGATTCATCCATCATCTCATTCTCCATTTTTCACATGGTATCAGAGCGGCGAATCCACTGCGCCTCTGATTACCTCTATCTCTTCTGTTTTTTTTTAAATTTTTCGTTTGGTTTCAAGCTAGGGTTTGTCATTTTTTGATTTGTGAGATGTTTCTGCTTTACAGAGTGTTAAATCAAGCGGATTTGTTGTTTTATGCCGCTGATTTACGAAATTTTTCAGGTTCTATCCTCTTTCGGATCTCTTTGTTTCCGATCCGAAAATCATCAGGTTCTATTCTCTCTCCAATCTGTTTTTCTTCAATTCCGATTTTCAATCGGTTCTCTTGTTTGAAATTCTCTGGTTTTATCGATTGAATTCATCTCCTATGTTTTTTTTATCTCTCTTCGGCGTTATTTCCGCCGATGAAATCTGAAATCTGATTTCTCTCTCGTTTTTCCTTTGTTCATTGGATTTGTAATGATCCAAGTCTATAATCGGTTGATCTCTCTGTGTTTGAGATATGTGAAATCTCATGTTGTTGAATCTGAATATATTTTCAGATCTCTTTTATTTTCCGATTGTATGTCGGATGCTTGTGTTTGCTGGATTTGTATGATCCTAGCTCATTACTTCATCTCTCTTTTGTTCTCCGATTGTACGTTGGATGTTTGTGTTAGCGGGATTCGTATGATCCTAGCTTCTTTGTTAGTCTCTAAGCAATGGTTACTTTCTGTAGAGTTTCTCTATTAGGCTCTAAGCAATGGTGAGCTTGTGTGGCTGTTGTCGATGGTCTTGCGTTGGATGTTGGGATTGGAAGTTGCAATTGGTGATTTTTTGGTTTAAAGCTCTTTGTTGAGCTATATTGGAGGATTAGAAGTTGTTGTATGGTTGGTGTGGTGATCTTGGATGTACTCGATGCTAGTGAATGTTTTGAGGCATCAAGGTTTTACCATAATTCTAGCTACAATGTGATGGTTCAAGATGGTTTCTTCTCAAAGATGAGTTAGAATAGTTAGAATAAGATTGAGATGCTAGTAGTTCTTTTCCTTTTGTATTGATGTTTTTGTCAAGATGGTTGCATTTGATATGCTTCCATCTTGAGGGAGGCTGTAGAAATTGAAAAATAATTTGTAATTAGATAGGTATTTCCTTACTTTTATTAGCCTATATAAAATGACTTTTATTGTATTTTTGGAAACACCAGTTATTAAAAATGTAATCCATAATGAAATTCCCTCTTTCTCTCCCCTTGGTTCTCTATTTTCTTCAAGCATCTTATCTGCATTTTTCTTCATTCTCCTTCAATGGAGATTTATCCATCATCTCATTCTCCACTTTTCACATGGTTCGACTCTCTTTTGCGATCCGGGAAAAAACCACATAGAAAACCCGGAAAGGAGCTTATAAAGATGCTCGACTCTCTATCCTATTACAAACTTAAAATAGTCTCAATAAACATAATAAAAATACTGAACAAACATGAGCATCACTTTGAACGTCGGACGTAGCCTTGGAAACGGTCCGGCGGTCTGGTCACTCGTCTAGGCCTCTGATTCTTCTTGGCTGGTTCATTCCGAGTTGGCTCTATGTCCGATTGTTGTGCTTCGCCCTGTAAATCAGTAGCATTTGGTTGATGATCGAGTGTAGGTAAAGAGACACTCGTATCACACCCTCTCGGTGCTCAGAGCCGTCGGCTCCTCGCCCCCCCCCTCCCTCAAATTCGCGACGACACAACATCGTTGCTGCTCGAACTCCCTCGCCAGCCGCCGTGCCTCATCGTTACAACGTGTCGTCTGCTGTCCGGAGATCCTCGAGCCCGAAATCAGTCTGCTCAGGGCTCATGTTCTCGTCGATCATGACGATCTCGAACTTCATGTTTCCATGGGTAATGCATTTTGAGGCGGCAGTGTTTTGTGTGAAAATAAGAGTAATAAAATATAGTGTTAAAATTTTAGTAAAAATAATAGAGGGCAATTTGGTCGATTTATAAATATTATGAGAGAAATAATAAAAAAATAAAGAGAAAATGAATAAAAATTCAAAAATCTCTTATCTCTTATTCCGAAAAATTCGCATGCCACGATCTTATTTTCGAAAGGCTTACGAATTTAATCCTAAACTTCAAAAGGCTTGCGAATTGAGCCCCTTATTCCGAAATCTCTCATTTGGTAACTAGGATTCATATTACTCTATTAGTATGATTTTGGTGTCATTGAAAATTACCCAAATGACCATTAAACTCTTTAACCACATTGATTGCCGTCACACAAAATAAACTTTAATAAAAAATCGACACAAATTTAGTTGATTGGAAAGATTTATTCTATACTAAAACATATGTAAAGTAACTAATATTACTGGCTAAAAAAAAGTGAAATATGACCAAATATAACATTTTCAAGAACTTCAAATGTGATAAAGAAATCATAAATTTTTAATTTTATAGCTAACTAGTTTTAACCCACGCGCGCTGTGCGTGACTCAAAATTCTATTAATTTGATATTATGAATACATTAAATAAAATAAAAACAACATTATTATATAAAATAAAGAAATAAAAAATGTAAAGTAGTGACAATATGTTAAATAATTATAAATATCAAATTAATAAGTGTTCAAGAATCAACATTAAGATATTTGTTAATTACAACATTTATTAGGTCTCTACAACAAATAAACATATTGTCATTAATAACATACACACGTCAATACTAAAATACTATCAGTATATATTAAATCAGTCAGAAATATTAAAAATACAACAAAAAAATATTAATTCCATGCTCTTAATTGATTATTAATTATTATATAATTGATTTGGCAGTTTTATATAACGTAGAGACGGACTATAGTATAGACCTATTCACTATTAAAATTGATTTTGTAATTGCGAGTAAAAAACTGAAATTGTTTTTAGAAAAATAAAATTCTTTATACTTTTTTGCAGCATCATGTGTTTTTAAATCATCAAACTATTTGGAAAAAAAATGCACGTCCTCTTCATCATTTTTTACCTATAAATTTTTTAATGGCATTGACTTTGTTCCTAAATTACATCCTCAAAAATCTCCATATGTATCCTCAAAACTTGGCCTTTATGTTGTAAAGATTTATTAAGAATATTATATCTAAATTTGTTGCCAATTGGAATTTGGTTATTCATCATGTACGAGCATCCTCACTAGGCATCCATGTTAAAAATGGATAAAATGAGTTTAAAATCTAAAGATTCATGCTCTTTCTTTACATATAAATATTCATGGCAGTTATTACAAATATTTAAGTTCATTAGGAATACTACCCAAAACTTATAAATATTCACAATCTAGTAGTACAAAATTCATAAATATTCAAAATTTAGTTCAAACTAATAAATATTCAAAATCTTGCCCAAAACTTGTAAATATTCAAAATGATGGCCAAAACTCACCTTTTATAGATGTATAGATTTATCAATAATTTAATTTTTTATCAAAACAAATATTACATGAGAATTGACTCATTTGGAATAGAGTTTTTGTCATTCACGAAATCACTATTGTCATGGGTTGTTCAAGACATTGATCGACAACAAAATCTCAAAAGTTGGTCATATGTGATTGATATTGTCACTCATGTTTTAATCTTGCCAAGTCATTTTTCGACTTGTCATCTCATTTTCGACTCTGCATTCATACAATTACCTTTGATTTGAGAAATATAAAATTCATGGGATATTGACTATAAGGAAAAAGTTTATTGACATGTATGAAAATTTCAATTTTGTTAAAAACAATAATTTGTTGAAAATTAGATATACTAGATAAAAAAAAAGTTTGTGAAATGCCATATAAGTTTGACTTGAGGAAAATATAAAGAAACTGTGATACTTTAGCTACAAGATTAAAGTTTATCAGATATGATGTAAGTTTTGATTTGGGAGTAAATAAAAATTGTGAGAAGTTAGCTACAAAATCAGTTTATTTAAATGCTTTACTATCTCTATCTTATTCACAAAATTATAATATTCTGTACAAATAGAAAATACTTCACTTAAAATGGGAGGGAGCTTAAATTTTGATTAGAAAAGAAACAAAAAATTTGAAAAATTATCAATAAAATTAAAATGTGTGATTTTACCATATAATAGGAGTATTAATTTTGAAAGAAATTGTGATAAAACAATTAAAATTTGAGTGAATTACATATTTAGGTTTTATACTATCACGACGCACGTTTGCGGTCCCTATACTTGCAAAATATCATTTGCGGTCCATATACTTGTACTTATGCACGTTTTAAGGTTCTTTTCACTTTTTAGCATTTTTTCGGACAAAAACACCCCCAAAGGATAGAGGGCAAATTTGTACATTACTCCTCCGTCCCACATTTGGAGTCACTTATTGTTATGGCTCGTGTTTTAAGAAAGAGTTAAGTGTGTAATAAATGAAGAGAGATGGTGGAGTGTGTAATAAATGAAGTGAGATGGTAGAGTGTGTAATAAATGAAGTGAGATGGTGGAGTGGAGTTGGCTGAAGATGGGTCTCTTATGACTTTTGATTTTTGTTTTGATTTATTTTAATGTAAATAATGGCATTTTTATGTAATTTTGATGAAGAATGGGATAAAATTGTATGATCAAATATGAAAAATTCTAAAAGTGACTCTTAAATTGGGACGGACTTTTATGGCAAAAAGTTACTCTTAATCTGAGACGGAGGGAGTATTTTCTCTCTTTCCTTCCTTCATTCTTCCTTTTTCCTCTTTCTGGTAAACATTGTAGAACATTTGAGTTGTGGACATGTTCTATAATCCAAAGAAATTTGATTGCCATTGTGCAGTTTGTGGTTGCAAAACAATACACTACAAATCAGCATTAGATATCAACATCCCAATAAAAATACCATTCTTATCCAACGCCCTTCAAATTAATCATAGCCCTTTGATTATAAATCCAAACTAATATTTTATTTTTTTGTATATTGTGGAATGGTAGGTTTTATTCATTGTTCGCATAACTAACATTTACTGTCGGAGGTGTTAAAGCGAAAAAAGGGAAAGGCGGTGCTACTGGAGAAGGACGAGAGAGGTAAAAGGAGGAGGAGAGGAGGAGGAGGAAGAAGAAGAAGAAGAAGAAGAAGGAAGAAGAGAAAATAGTGTGCAAATTTGCCCTCTATCTTTTGGGGGTATTTTTGTCCGAAAAAAATGCTAAAAAGTGAAAAGAACCTTTAAACGTGCATAAGTACAAATATGAGGACCACAAATAATATTTTACAAGTATAGGAATGGCAAACGTGCGTCGTAATAAGTATAGAACCTAAATATTAATTCACTCTTAAAATTTTAAATAGTCTTACTAAATGAGTGTAAAAATAGCGAAAAAATAAGACGATGAAAAGTCATGTGAAGGGCACGTGACAGTTCCTCCATTGTTGTCAAACCGACTGATAGCAGATGAAGCAGATGCAGATCTGCGTTCCCAGTTTCCACCATGAACTAATAACAGAAAGAATCCCCAAATCAAAATCCTCATTGGAAATTGAATTCGATAACTAGATAGAGGATAAGCCCTAGGATAGGACAGGATGGCGGCTTTCATGACGGTTTTAGAGTCCGATCTCAGGTCTCTTTCGGCCGAGGCTCGCCGCCGCTATCCCGCCATCAAAGACGCCGCTGAACATGCAATATTGAAGGTCCTCTCTCACTCAATTACTCTCTCCTTCAATTCACCTCTGAATATTATACGTGCGGTGCTGATTTTCTCATGAGTTGCATAATTGGCAAACGTAGTTGGCGTTGCTTTGAGCTGATAGTTGTTTTAGCTGCGTGAACTCTCTGTTGGGCTGTGATTCTAATTTAAGGGGCTTTCATATGGATAGGTTTATTCACTACTGTTTATATTTGGGATTTCAGCTTAGATCGATGGCAAGCCCCAGTGAGATTGCCCATAATGAGGACATTTTGAGGATATTCGTGATGGCTTGTGAAGTTAGGAATGCTAAGCTAAGTGTGATCGGACTGTCATGCTTGCAAAAGCTTATTTCGCACGATGCGATTGCCCCATCTGCTTTGAAAGATATTCTTTCCACTCTCAAGGATGTAAGCTGGAAGTTCTACGTGCTTTTCGTTAATAGTTGTTTTACGTATTAGATTAGATGAATCAACTTCACTCATGCTATAGTTCTTATTTATATACCGCCTACAATACTTTGTACTAGGAGTTATGAAAGAGAATCCTGTTAAATCTTATTGAGTATGGAAGCATGCATTCTGTTTTGTTTTTTCTGGGGCTTTGGACTAATTTGGTGCAAGAGAACAAATGCCATTTCTCATTGTGTAATGTGGCTCAATATCATCTCTAACCAAGTATAGGGGTCCATTCACGAAGTATGCCCAGCCCCAATCCTCCAATGCCCGTCTCCAAAAATATGGAGCTTGGAGCTCTTTGTCAGTGATAGTCTCAGAAGCTGGATTTATATCTTTTGAACCTAGACTTTTGTATGCGTAGAGGTTGCACGAACATCTTGTCATCCCGATGTTTATTTTCTACCCTGTGCTCACTAACTCTGACAATTACTATATGAACTTGCTTCTTCCTTTTTTTTTACAAATTTGCTTTGCTGTCTCTTAGTTAGTTGCCTCTACGTGGCAGCTTCAATAAGTTTGAAGTTAAATATTAATGTTTAACATGATTTTTGCGTTACATTCATTGGAATCTCACTTTTGCATAAAATCATTTTCCTCTTTCCAGCATGGTGAGATGGCAGATGAGGGCATTCAACTTAAGACCCTGCAAACTATCCTCATAATATTTCAATCTCGTCTGCTACCTGATGATGAGGTGAAACTTAATTCATCATCCTTATTACATTTTTACATTTGATGTCAAGTTTGTTTGGTAGTCTTATGATTGATAAAAACATTGCAGAACATCACGATGTAACATATTTTGTGATGAAATTGAGTTGAGATAACTATTGACTTGCCAAATGTTAGTGATGAAGCCATCTTTTTACTTTTTAGATTACACAGTTACCTTATCATAAAGTACGATATTCCAATTGGAAGAATTTATCACCTGGATTTTCTTTACTGTAAAATCTGCATTGGATATTTTTTTACTAGACCATACACTGTTCAGCAAAATAACATTTATAAGAACAATTATAAAGAAATAGTGAAAAAATGACACAATCACTAGTATAAAAAGGTGAGGAAATAAAGTTACTCATGATATTGTAGTCAGTAGTCACTTGAAAAACTTTATAATTAAAATATATGCATAGCTTCCTTGGTTGGGACTTGGGACATAAAATATTACATGCGTCATTCCTTGTTAAATGGATATTTCCATTTGGTCTTTGAAGTTTCTTTAGGGAAGAACTCTGCATTAACATAGTGGACATGTCTGATTTATGTACATTATGCTTTAACATTCCTGTATTGGCAGGAGAACATGTCTCATGCTCTTGGTATCTGTATCCACCTCCTGGAAAACAATAGGTCTTCTGACAGTGTGAGGAAGTAAGTAACATTTGGACTATTTTCATGCATGTGGGGAATTCTCTTTCCTTGTCCTGTTCCCCAATCCCCATCATTATTTTCTTATCCTATGAACTTGCTATAGCGACTCATTAAGAGGCGTCATATTAATTTATTTATTTTGGAATCTTGTCCAGTACGGCTGCAGCAACATTCAGACAAGCAGTAGCGCTGATATTTGATCACGTGGTTTCCGCAGAGTCTCTGCCTGCAGGCAGATTTGGTTCTGGAGGATATGTTTCTCGAACAAATTCTGTGACAAGTGATGTCAATCGCAACATAAAGCGTCTAGAGTATGTGCTCACTCTTTTCATTGTTAGCTATTACCATAAAATATGGCTTATCTTGTCCAACATTATTTTGCAATGGCCACTGACAATGTGTCTATGGAGTACTTTTTTTTTTGTATTTTCTTTAGGAGTTTTTGGGGGTATTATGCTATTATATGTTCACTGGAATGCTGCTGTTCATGGTCTGCTCATTATGTACAAACAGGTCGCTGGAATTACAAGTTAAATCCGGAGGCCCATCATTAAAGAGACACACCCTTACAAAACCTGGAAAACTTGGACTTTGTTTATTGGAGGACTTGACGACTCTTGCTGCAGGTGGATCTGTATGTGCTAAATTTGAAAAATATACATCCCTTATGTATTCTTTCATACTCAATAATGTGTTTTCTTTTTGGTTCGTCTTTCCCCTTTTTGTCTTTTTTCTGTGTGATTATTTTGGGTGGTGAAGTGTTGGTGGTAGTGGGAACACTATTCAAATTGTCAGCCACAATTCCATTCTTTGTCTTTATAATTTTGTTACTTTATTTTCAGGCTATTTGGTTACATGCTAGTTCCATTCAGCGGTCATTTGCACTGGACTTGCTTGAGTAAGAAGTTTATGATTGCTGTTCAATTTTTACATATTGAATTTGTGATAGCTTTTTGGACTACATCCAGCTGCTTTTACAAGAACACATGTGGGTTCAGGGCTGATAAAGTTAGATATGCATATTGTCTCATCACTTCCATTTTATTATATGAATTCAGAACCTGAAATAACATGGGAAATTAATGACACTTTGTGCTTCTTTGATATAATCATCATTAGCCCAATTTCCACATTGATCAAGTGAGATCTTCCTGAAAGCTGGAGTTGATGTTCTCTTAGTAAATACTAAAACCTCAAAGCATAGATTTGGTCAAGTGGCTATTTTATGTCGCTCAATTTGGATATGATTTAATTTTTTGTCAACTTGTAACAACCCTCTCTCGATGGCATTTTCAGGTTCATACTGTCTAATTATGTGGTGCTCTTCAGGACCTTGATTCCTTTTGAGCAGGTACTAGTGCTAGTGTGTTGGGTTGAAATTGAAGTACCAGTTTTGTGCTTGTCTAATGATAGTTCAAACCAACAGGTTTTGCGCCACAAAATTTGCTCACTTCTCATGACTTCACTTCGCACCAACTCTGAGGTGGTTTCTTAGTTGATAAACATGTTTTATGAACTTGTTTATTGCTAGATGGTTTTCTAATATTTATTCACCTCTGAATTCGGATGCTATCAGATTGAGGGTGAAGTAGGAGAGCCTTACTTCCGCCGCCTGGTATTGCGGTGTGTAGCCCATATTATCAGACTATATAGTTCGTCACTGATTACGGAATCTGAGGTAGTAAATTATTCTCCTTTTCAAAGTTAGTTATTGCACAGTTGGCTATTAGCTGTTACTTATATACCCGTTGTTTAGTTGTTTGAATGGTGTAAGAGTCGATGTCGTGCCCACTGGTTGTAAACTCTTACTTCTATGCCTGATAAATTACTTTACTTCTTATCTAAGAAGAAAAAGTCATGCATTACATGATCTTCTGACTGTTATGAGACAATAATGAAAAAATTGGCAATGACAAGAATATAATTGTGAAAAACCGAGGGAAATGAGAACAAAAAATATGACAATAAGGAAATTGAATAGGGGTAAGTTAAGAAGGACAAAGTAGAGATGTGAATTTGTAGAGGCGTATGGACAGAAAGATCACATCACATCACATCATCAACGCACTGAGCATTCATACTTTGGTGGATGATACACAATGACTTTTTAATTAGCTAGCTTATGCTCATGTCATCTCTTTTAAAGTAGACTGTAGTGTCGGTTTTTTAAAGATTAGTAGCCATGTTTTGGTCGACCTTTGGGTTAATGTTGTCACCTGACAACTTGTGAAACCATTTTTCAAGAAACGATGGTTCTTTCGGGACTATGCCTCTATGAATGAGTTCGTAGTAGCCAAAAGGCAAGATCCATAAATATGGGAAACACTATCACACCATAACTGAACCTTCAATTTCTGTAACAAAGCCCCTAGTTTATAACTGGAACCTCCTTTAGAAAAATTTCAATGTGGCAAATGACCTTACACAAGATTAGCATATTGCCTCATTTTGTAAGCCATTGCGCTGATGAGATATTGTTAGTGGCACAATGAATAAAATTAGAATTTGGCGGACATGACTGTGACCAAATATTAGAATCTGGGAAGCATCAACGTTTAGATCATCATAAATCAAGACATTTTATAGCAATAGTCAAGTTTTCCAAGACATTTAGAGATGATAACCTACAATGCATTTAGTAAATACAAAAGAAAATGAGGTTGGGCGGGGGGTTGAAGTGTGCTTGCAAAGGACATTCATTCGAAGTATTAATACAACAGGAAGAAGTTAAATACAAGCATGTCAAAAGGAGCTCCACAAACCTCAGGATTGGTGGACTGGGGGGGGGGGATGGGCACTGATAAATCTTAAGCAAGAACAGAAAAATTTGTATCAAGAACTATAAATTCTTTAGAACTCGACATTCGACAGTAGCTTTTATTCGTCTGCTACCCTAGATGAATCGATAGCAATTTAAAGATTAAAATTGGCAATAGAGTTTGCAGAATCGTGTGAAATCAGCAAAAAACTTTGAATATTTTATGAACTTCCTATTTTTAAAATTTTATTGCAAAACAATGTCGTTTTGCCAAGTCTCTATTTACTAAAAAGTACAAAAACTAAAACATGTTAGCAGTCTGTGTACGAAAATTCTTACGCATGACCTTTTTGCTACAATCCCTGTAGTCCGGGACTTCAATTGATAGTTTAAGAGGTTTTTGTAATAACCTCAATAGTTTGGGTCTTTAATTAATATAATTGATAGCGCAAGACAATTTTGTTGCTACTACTATAGTTTGGGCAATTGGGCCTCTGATTGATATTTACCCTAGTATGGAGTGGTACTGTTGTGATTATATTTTCCCCTGTTGAGAACATGGGATAAAAAAACTAGGCCACTAAATGTAATAAGATTTTCCATTTGTTTCCCCACTAAAATTAAATATGATTACAGAAATAATCAACCTTCATTGCTGGATGTTCAGATCAATTAAAATATGTATAGTCAATCTATGAATCTAGGTAAGTTTCATTTCCATCAAGGTTTCCAGTAGAGAAGTCAAACTGCGTGCTGCAATAAAGAATCAGTACCGATAACATTGTTTTACATACTTATTCCCATTCGTGCTTGTAAATTTCTCTATGTAGTATGTACATAATACTTTTTCTTGATCAGGTGTTTCTCAGTATGTTAGTGCGAGTGATCGCTCTTGATCTGCCGCTATGGCATCGGATTCTCGTGCTTGAAGTTTTGAGGGTAATCCCCATCATTCAAATGACTTACCCAGCTGAAGATTGCTTGATTTTTTTTTATTCTGTTATTTTGATCATGTGGGTCTGCATCTTAAAATTTGTTGACAGGGTTTCTGTGTGGAAGCACGCACCCTGCGTATTCTTTTTCAGAATTTTGACCTGTAAGTTCATAATGGTTGGTTAATGTTTATGCTTTGATTGGTTAGTTCTATTTCTTTTATAATCATGGTTAGATGTGTTTCAGGCATCCAAATAACTCAAATATTGTTGAGGGTATCGTAAAAGCTCTTGCTCGGGTTGTTTCTACTGTACAGGTACACAGTCTATGATAACAAAAGTTATTAGAAAACCAAGCTACCAGGTTCTACAAAGGGATGAGAAATCCCAAAAATTTAACAACCTTTGTGTTCAATCTCTTAGTACCTAGAAACTGGTGAGGATAGCCTTGCAGCTGTTGCTGGGATGTTTAGCAGCAAGGCCAAAGGTAATATTGTTTGCAAACCCTACTCCTCAATGACTTTCTAAGCGTAACATGCAGGCTGAGACATAAGCCAAGGAATTTGAAGCAACTATGTTGAAATACAAGATTTTTTTAATTTACTTGATGTTAAAGTAATATCCTGATAATAATCGTGATGGGCAGAGAAGCAGCGTTTGGTTATTGAATTGAATAATCACGTGGAATCTGTATTTTTCACTGATGGTGCATCGTTATCCTATTTCTGAATAACTTATGGTTAATGATTATCATTTTTAGTCTGTTATTATTTCTCCATGGCATGCTTTGCGCTTTGCTTTAGTTTGTACGCTGGTTGGTGAACAAACTGCACCTGATCCTTACAGTACTGACAATGCATAATGGACTGTCACGTTCTAATTTTTGATTCAGATTTGTTCAAATAATTGGTGCGATACCTGTCTATTTCTGCTACTCTGTAATCCCTGGGCTAATAGCTTGTAGGTGTTAGCATCTTAATTGTGAATGCAGTGGTGACATGCTGAATTTTATTGCGTCAGGTATTGAGTGGAGCTTAGATACTGAAGCATCAAATGCTACTGTCTTGGTTGCTAGTGAAGCACATGCCATCACTTTGGCTATTGAGGGTCTGTTGGGAGTTGTTTTTGCAGTTGCCACTTTGACTGATGAAGCCGTGGATGATGGTGAGGTGAGATGCAGGGTTTTTGTTTTTTGTTTTTCTGTTTTTGCTGTGCAGTTCTCTCAGTTCCATTTCCTTTATCTTACAAAAAGTGTCTTAACATCCTTCTTGTGTTGGAACTATTAGCTTGAATCTCCCAAGTGGGATAATGATCCACCTGCAAGCTGTACTGGGATAACTGCCACGCTGTGTGTGTCAATGGTTGATTCGATGTGGTTAACCATTCTAGATGCTCTTTCCCTCATCTTGATGAAGTAGGTTGGGAGTATTTCCTTTAGTCATATTGCATAAACAAAGTATAATTAAGGTCAAATTATGAAAACTATTCTTGATATTTGGTTTATTTACAAAAAGGTGCCCCTCTATGTCTTGAAATTACAAAACCACCTCTAGTTAATGGATATATTAATGCCTCATGTTGGAGACTCGGGATTGTCTTGTGGAGTACCGTATGGGAATGCGGAGGGTTATGGAGCTTGAAGGTGGGTGAATTAGGATGGTAATAATTAAAGGAAGGAAGGTGAAGAGAGGGAGGGTTGTTAATTTTTTTAAGAGACTGTATCCTTCTAAGTACGATGTATGTTTCCATTTACTGGAGGTTTCAATTTAAATATTTTAAATATAAAATTCTACGGATAGATAAAATGTTTAGCAAGTATGACAAATGACTATCCAATTGTAGTAATTTTGCATATTATTTAATCTAAATTTTGACTAAATTATTTTATATACAGGTATTGTAATGTTTTAATTCATCATTTCAGTATAATTGTAGTAAACATATAAATTGTTACATAGAATGAGTCGTTCAAATGAAAACCATGGTTCTAGAACATTGCAATGGACCTTGATCTAGTATGAATGTGCAGTGAGCTTACTGCACTGAATTCACGATGACTGTAGGGTTCAGTGCAGTAACGTGTATAGGTACAGTACAGGTTCATGTTAAGTTCAATGCAGAGTTCTCACAGTTCTCACATTTTTCTATTTGGGCCACTCTGTGCAAAGTAACTGAAATTTCACAATCAGTTTGTTCTTTCATGGCAAAATTAAACTCACCCCTTGTGCTTTTGGGAGTTTGTATAGAAACCCTCAACTAGAAATATAATTTCAAACTTTTGAGAATGTTAATGTTTTAGATGAAATAGCAATGATGCTCTTAAAACTTTTTAAACTATATTTCTCTCTAAATTTTTTTATTATTTCAGATATTTATCTAAATTTATGAATTTGATAACTATGACAAGTGCAATAAAAACTGATTTCATCATTTTTAATTTTTTGAATTGTAAAGACATTTTCTTCATCATTCAAAATCATCAAAATTAATATTCATTACATGAAGGTGATTTGATTATAGAGTTATTTTGGTAAAATTATGCATTGTGCAGCCTTGGGAACCATTGAGGTTGTATCCACATGTACTTTCCTATCACCTTCTAAATATGCACATTTCCTGGAGTTTTATGATTAGCATATACTATCATAATATTGTATTCTGTTCTTTTATGTATTATTATTGTATATTAGTTAATTTGAGTTTTGGTTAACTTGTTTTTAAAGTTTTATAAAGGGAGTGAAATATATTGTAAAGTAAATTTTTTTTTTGTTTCTTTCTGCGGGTGCAGTAATTTTTCATCATGGCAGCGCAGTGCAAACATGTAGGATTGATACAAATATTGATGGTGGTTTTTGTAATTTTGAAACTTAGGAGGGGTACTTCTTTGAATAGACCATGCTTCAGGGGAAAGTTTTGTAATTTACCCTGATATCCCTATCGGCTAGCTTCTTATGTCTGATACTGCCTCAGGTCACAGGGGGAGGCCATCATATTGGAAATACTGAAAGGTTATCAAGCGTTTACTCAGGTAATTATTGTTTATAGCAAGGGTTTTTCAGCCGGTTGTGGAAAATGTATTTTGATAGTGTTAAGATATTTGTGTTGAATGATCATGTATGAAAAGTCTCTGTGATGTAGTTTTTACTGGTCAGCAAATACTACTCTGATGCCATCTGATCTAATGCTGAATGTGACTCAACTTTATTTTACAGGCATGTGGAGTTCTTCATGCTGTAGAGCCTTTAAATTCTTTTCTTGCATCACTTTGCAAGTTTACAATCTATATGCCTGGCGAAGCTGAAAAAAGGAGGTATACTGTCCTCTCCAGACCATCTTGGTTACTGAATCTGAAAATTTTCTTCCGATTTATTTGTTGCTTTAGTCTTTGATGGATGTTCTAGGTTACATTGGTCTTGTTTTGAGTTTAATTGGATCCTAGCTCATTATTTATCATCACCATGTTATTGAATTCCTTAACTTTCATGGAAGTTCGTCGTAGTTACTATCCAATTTCTTAGATGTTTTAGATACCAAGTTGTGAACATATGATATACGACCTGAATTGCACTTCCACAGGAAGCATGCTACATTGAAAGTATCTGAACCACCCTAAAAACTTTATTGTTTGAAGACCAAGTAACCCTTTAATGTCTTATGTGCAGTATAATGCTCTCACCTAGTTCAAAACGGGCTGAACAATTGGTTGATCAGAGGGAAGGCATAATTCTTACTCCAAAAAATGTGCAGGTATGTTTCTTTTGGTTTAATGTGTTATTGTACTTTAAGAACAATTCTATCATTTTTCCTAGACTGCACCCATACTCCTTTGCTATCTAATTCATGGCCGTGCTGTCAAATTTTTACATATACAGGCTTTGAGGACTCTCTTCAACATAACTCAAAGACTGCAAAACGTATTGGGTCCTTCTTGGGTTTTGGTATGTTATTTTTATCAAACAATATGTGGAATATAATTGAATGAATAAACCATTCTAGGGAAGAAAATAAAATCCTATAGAATTCTACTACAAGACAATTATACGTAGACTAAGGTGCCGTTCGGTTGCCATGAGTAATTATCATGGGATAATCCATCTAGGATTAGGTTGTGAGATTATTTTAGTTGGAGGGGGTGGCTATGACTAATTATCCATCTAGGATTAAGTTGTGAGATTTAATGACATGAACCAAACACAATACATATTTAATCTCGAGATATAATCTTGCAAACCGAACAGCCCCTAAAGGGATAAAGCATTCTAGGGAAGAAAATAAAATCCTATAGAATTCTACTAAAAGACAAATATATATAGAATTCTACTACATTCTTCTGGTGAGTTATGCTGGTATTTATATACAAAGGGATAAACCATTCCAGGGAAGAAAATAAAATCCTATAGAATTCTACTACTACAAGAATTATAAAATAATATAATCCTAACAATATTATTCATCAATATATAAGATTGTTAACGGTCACATTCTAATATTTGTGTTCTTTCTGGAGGTTTTGGAGACTCTGTCTGCTCTTGACCGTGCAATTCATTCTCCACATGCAACAACACAGGTAATATTCAAAATCATCTTGCGTATCAGATTTTAGTCTGAGAAGATTTTCAGCATTAAGTAATTCTATCAAAGCCTATCAAGTCCTTGTTGCTGGTGGTGGTAATTGAGATCTAATTTGGGACTTCTAACTTTGTAGGAGGTATCTGCAACTGTCCCAAAGCTAACTAGAGATTCATCTGGGCATCATAGTGATTTTAGTATTCTCTCTTCACTAAATTCTCAGGCAAGTTCTGTAATTTATCTGTTTGGTTAATGTAGTTTCTAATTTAGTTCTACTAATCATGCACATCTTTTCCTTAATATAGCTTTTCGAAAGCTCAGCGCTGATGCACATATCGGCTGTTCAATCGCTTCTTTCTGCTTTGCGTCAGTTGTCATGTCAATGTATGGATGCAACTCTGGGTATCAATGGGCAGCCATCAAATCAGAAAATTGGAAGCATTAGTTTTTCTGTCGACAGAATACTGTCTGTTCTCACCAATAATCTGCACAGTATGTTCCTAACCAGTTATAGATGTGATGTGGTTCCTTCATCTGTTATTGATTGTAGATATAGGTGCTAACAAACTAAGCTGCATTACCCAAGATGTAACTCTTATATGAAGATAGGTGCTTACTCTCTAGTCTCTACTAAATTTTAATGTTTCCTTACTGGTTACGTTTCTTTTGATATTATACCTAGTTGTAAACTTACAATACCATGTTTGATTTGCTTTGTAAACTTAATTGCCTCAAGAGAGATTTTAAGTAATGTCTTCCTCGAATGCTTCCACTAAAAAACTATGTTTAGTTGTATTCCTTCAGTTGAGGACTATCTACATGCAAAGATTTGTACAATTCCAAGAAGAAACAGAAGTTGAAAGGTTTACTCCAAGTTGATACATTTGGGTTTAGAGGCTTTCATACTTTATGTACCCCTCTCTAGAAATTTTGTTGATTAGTTAATACTGATATTATTGTAAGACTGTTGCAAGATAACCATCCAATATATGCCACAAGTAAGATCAGATGTTGTATCATGTGCTTAACATTGGATTCTAAATTTATGTAGTATGTATTGAAAAAGTTTGGTTTTTTGCATGTCAAAATTCTTAATGTGCAATCTTGTTTGATGATTAGATCCTGCTTTGTGAAATGCACATAACCTGTTTGATATCAATCAAATTGCTTCTTTTCTAATAGATGGCATGCTCAATAACTTGTTCTTGAGCTGTTTGTTATTTATAAACTACGGAGTAAAAAATTAAAAGAATCATATTCATCCTTTATAAGCGATTAAGTTGGAAATCCATGTGTCTGCTGAAGAAGTCTAAGCTATAGCTAAAAGATTCTTTTTGTAGCCTATTCTCAGATCGTCTTTTTTTCAGAAACTGTCTTTAGATTTTGTTTCGGGGATTCTTAAAATTATTGTCCACCTGAGTTAATGTAAATTCCGTGCTTTTGGCAGGGGTGGAACCATTATGGGATGATGTAGTTGGTCATTTTCTTGAGGTAATGCAAATACCAGGCTTCTAGGTGCATGTACGTTTGCATCTGTTCTGATAGTGACATGATGCTTTACAGCTTGCTGACTGTCCCAACCCAGAATTGCAATCAATTGCCCTTGATGCATTGGATAAGTCCATATGTGCTGTTTTAGGTTCTGACCATTTATTGGGAAATGCTTCATCTAAATCTACGGATGCATCAAATGATGTAAGAGTTTTTTCTTGTCCTGAGTAATTTGCTGTTCATGGGTTTTTATGTCTGCTATTTTCTGTTTTCTTTTTGTTGTGGGCGGGCAGGGTGCAATTGCTTCAGTTTTTATGGTAGTAGTTAACATATGTTATCACTGATAAATCTTCTGAAAGCTTATTGAGCAATCTAAGTTGAGGATGCTGGAATGTTCTGTCATCTCTCCATTGAAGGATCTTTATTCTTCATCCCAAAGTCTAGATCTTCGTGTTGGATCTTTAAAAATTCTTCTGCATGTTTTGGAGGTAATCATCATCCATCCATCTGATAAAGATTACCCTCAGACTTGGTAGCTTTGCATTTCATGGTCTGACTGATCCACTAACTTATCAGAGGCATGGGGAGAAGTTGCGCTACAGCTGGCCGAATATTCTTGAAATGTTAAGGTGTGTATTTGCATTAATATTTGTCATGCTGTCTAGTGAGTAGTGATTTAAAATCTGAGTACTTGTGCTGCTTTCTATTTCCAGGTCTATAGCTCATGCATCAGAGAAGGATCTCATTGCACTTGGTTTCCAGGTGAGCAAAACATATCGGAACAAGGCCCTTATTGCAATGAATACCTAATTGTCCGCACCAGTCTGGAATCCTGTTTCTACGTTTCATATATATATGCATTGAAATCCTGCCATGGAAATATGTAATGTTTGGTTCATTTCTTATGCTGTGATAGTTGGATTTTGACCTCGTTATTTTATCAAGTAGAAGGATGATAAATTTCATGTATACAGTATACATTACATTCGAATTAATGATAGATTCTAAATGCAGCCATAAAATGATCACGATACAAATCCTAAATCAATGATTTAATGTGGTAGAAGAATTATGTTAATTGGATAGCTAAAACGGCAAGTGACTTTCCCTTTTGAAAGCACCATTAAAGCAATAATTTTCCTTTTCCTCTCGAGTGATCAATATTTTCTGTTTTGTTTTACATGATCACTTAACTAGTCTTGAAAATCTAATTTCTGTTTCATGTGCATTCAAGGATTCATCTGATTTTCTTGATCAGCCTCAGGCTGACAAAGATAGCATTAGCCGATATCATTATTTGAAGTTAGCATTTTCTTTTCCTTAGAGTTCAATGAATATTTTGTACATCTAACTTGTGATGAACCTACATAACTACTTTATTCATGATCTGGTTGTTTAGCTTTTACTTACAGAATTCCTTCTGTGTAGAGCCTTCGTGTCATAATGAATGATGGGTTACCGACTATACCCGCTAATTGCCTCCATGAGTAAGAGCTTCTCCTTTTTTCAAAATTTTAATTTTTGGTGAAGGACATCATAGTTACTTCCAGTTTGCTGTATTATTTCGATTAGTAAAATAATGAAATTTGATTATTCTTGGAAAATTATGCATTTTTAGTTAATTGGAATAATTTGTTTAGGGTCATCTTCCCTTTTTCCTGTCGGGTAATTATTTTTTTTTACTTTAGTATTGCTTGTGCTAATTTCCTGCAAAAACATCAGTTGTCCTTTTGCAGAGAATTGGTCCTTGAATTTTTTTGAAGATCTCTTTTAACTTTAGAAAAGCTTTTCTAGATAGCTACTTAGCTATACTATATTTCTTTGCTAAATATTACCATTATATTTGTTTTTTACATGCCATAATTTGTAATTCTATGCAATTCTATAATCTGCAGATGTATT
Source organism: Salvia hispanica (assembly GCF_023119035.1). Classification (NCBI taxonomy): domain Eukaryota; kingdom Viridiplantae; phylum Streptophyta; class Magnoliopsida; order Lamiales; family Lamiaceae; genus Salvia; species Salvia hispanica. The sequence goes on from NC_062970.1 coordinate 39,931,559, forward strand.
GATGTAGCTGGGGCGTACAGTGCTCAGCAAACTGAGTTAAATATAAGTCTGACATCTATAGGTTTATTATGGACGGCTACTGACTTTATTGTTAAAGGGCTTGTGCATTGGACTCGAGAAGAATCTGGGGCAGGTTCACTTCTGTTTAAAACTAGAAATCAAGGTATGTGGTTGATGTATTTCTTAGATTAATCTGAATACTATGCCTTGCTATGAGTTGCAGATCCAGAAAATCATGAGGAGAAAGCAGAGCCAAACCTTGATTCTCACGAGGAAGTAAATGATGTCACAAACTACACGAATACTGTTGAGCGCGACAAGTTGCTATTTTCTGTTTTCTCATTACTTCATAAACTGGGGGCTGATGAGAGACCAGAGGTAATCAGATTTTCAGTAGCAAAAGCAGAATGTTAATTGGCCTATGTACTTGATAAGATCTTGAACACATTTTCCGCAAATCAAAAGTACCTATTGTCCAATTGATATATATTTTTTCTTTTAAAATTCTTCCACAAATAAAAAGTAGCTTTCGTTCATATAAATATAATCTTTAGAGATTGGAGTGTATGTTTGAAGAATATGTTTGGCAAGATGAATATGTGGTGGGCATCGTGTCCCTTTGGTGTACTTCTACCCTTTCTGCTTATTTTTAAAATTAAACCTTTTGCTTTGTATGACAAGAAGTTATTCACTCAGCTAGCACACTCGTACTGTAATTTTTAGAACGGAACATGATATAGTTTTGTTCTTTCTTCCAAATTACGCCCTCATTATTTTTATGCATAACGATATATTAACCTACAACTGGTGAATTAATAGTGTGTTTATCTAGTTGTATGAAAAATTGTAATGGCAGCATTTTGTATCATTGTTTTTTTGTCAGTTTGTGTACTCTGATAAATTGCTCTGATCAGGCGCAATTACTTGGAAGATTATATACACTTTTTAAATCGGATATCAGCATCTTATAGAGCTACCATTTACTTTATCTTATTTGGTTTGCATTATCTCTTGGCAAGATATAATTTGTGACTTGTCATATGACTGCTTGATGTTATAATGTTCTGAGCTGGAACTGAAATTTTGTTTTAGGTTAGAAATTCAGCAATTAGGATGCTTTTTCAAACTCTTGGAAGTCATGGGCAGAAGCTTTCAAGAAGCATGTGGGAAGATTGTCTTTCGAGCTATGTCTTTCCTACATTAGATTATGCATCTCATTTGGTAATATCAAAGTCTCTTGGAATTACTCGAATATTCCTTTTCTTTTACTGACTGAGGAAGACACTTTTTTAAGGCTGCAACGTCGTCAAAAGATGAATGGCAAGGTAAAGAACTTGGAACTCGCAAAGGCAAAGCAGTTCATATGCTTATACATCACAGGTATTATGATCTTCTGGTTAATATTAATCAATTTTGTTTTTCTTTCAGTTCTCTACAATAACACAATTTACTAATTTTGTGGTAAAATTTGCAGTCGGAATACTGCTCAGAAACAGTGGGATGAGACACTTGCACTGGTGCTGGGCGGTGTTTCCCGGATCTTGCGATCCTTTTTTCCATTTCTTAGAAGTTTAAAAAACTTTGAATCTGGTGCATATAAACTTTATCCCATTTCACTTTTGCATAGCGTACAGATTAAGAAATTAACATTATTCAAAATTTGTCCTGAATTTCAGGATGGGAATCTCTGCTTATGTTTGTCAAGAATAGCATTTTGAATGGTAGTAAAGAAGTTGCCCTTGCAGCAATTAATTGCTTACAGTCGACTGTAGTTTCTCACTCTCCTAAGGTTAATGATCTGCTTCTTTCTTGTTTGAGCTGCCAGCTTGTTGCTGTATAATGTGTAGCTAAAACTCCCCATGATGACTTGTGATTTACAAATTCATTGTTTCTACCCTTGCAAATGTGTTATCCTTTTCAATCAGGGAAATGTTCCTACATCATACATCATGTCGGTACTCGATATCTATGATGCTGTTCTTCGAGAAACATCAAACAATAGTGATCATGTTGCAGGAAAGGTGAAGCAGGAAATCTTGCATGGTCTAGGTACTAAATTTATATCTCATTTTAATTCATTTGTCCTATATAGGCGAAAGTTGTCATACGGTTGCTTTGTTTCCGTTGTATCCCATTGGTTTCTGTTAAGACACAGGAGGGTGTCTTACCTTGTACTAACACAAAATATTTTTGCAATGCTCCTATTGGGCAGGTGAACTATATTCACTAGCTCAGGGGATGTTCGACAATGACATGTATAGCCAGTTGATATTGGTTGTCGATTCAGCCATTAAAGAAGCCAAGATAAACAGCGATAACTTTGAAGCTGATTATGTAAATACTTACCTACTTGCTATGCAACCTTTCCTGTTCTTGTTTGCATCCCTTTCACTTCTTTTAAAGATCACTATATGCAACTTCTTTGAAAAGTCATCTGAATTTCATGCACCATGGGCGTGTAGACATTTGACTTGGTTTAACACAAGTTCTGATGATGGAAACATTGTGAAGCACTACAAAAGCTATAATTCATGAAGCGTGTTGATATGCTAATTTCTTCATCCTACAGGGTCATGTTCCACCAGTGCAACGGACCATACTTGAAATCTTACCTCTTATAACCCCAGCAGCGCACCTTAGTTCGATGTGGAATCTCCTTCTCATCAATTTGTTGCATTATCTCCCAGAAGCCAATCCCTTGTCACATGAAACTGAAGATGATCCGAATCGAATCAGTGATAGTAATCATATTGTGGGTATGACCTGCTACAATGCTACCCTACCCAGAGTGTCGACTTCAAAATCTTAGAATTTAGTGTAATCTATATAATGAACTTGATCCTAATGTGCTTTTTTTTACAGTCCAAAAAAAGGGAGATCGGCTGAACAACACATATTCTTTATTTACGGAGAAGCTTGTACCTGTCCTAGTTGATATCTTTGTGCAAGCTCCACTAAAAGAAAAGTACATCATTTTCCCCAATGTAATTCAAAGTCTGGGAAGGTGAGAATTTACTTTAAGTTGGTATTTACCAACATTCCAAAAATTTATTTAGTGAAATAGTACAATAGTTGAGTTTATGAATTTTGGTTAGGGTTTAAATTCTTACGTGTATAGAACACCTTTTTAGCATAAAATAACACCCGTTTTTTAATGCAAAAAGCTTTCACTTATTTTTATTCGACTGAATACTTTTGCAATATATTGTACATTCCAAGTGCACGTTATGGTGTCTATGTGTTATATTTTTGGTGCTCCATCCTTCTTTTATCTCGGTGCACAACTTTGGCATTGTGCTTAAATAGTTGATCATGATAGATCAAGAAATTTTTTGGACTGTGCATTTGAAGCAGTAGGCCTGGACAAGAGGTGCATCCCTTCACTGTTTCTTCATTTGTAGAAATGGCCTGGTTGATGTTTCAGCTAATATGGTTTCTATCTCACATTCTTGCCTCCATCATAATGTTAGAGCCGCGACCCCAATTAAAACTGATATTTTCAATTAAGTGTGATTTGCTATACTCCTGACAGAACCTTTCTGTTATATCCGGGCTTGGTCTGAACTGAACATTGGCTGTGGATTCAAATGGAATAGATTAATGCACTTACCTAGTTTTCTTTGGATGTTCCCTGGGAATAATATGATGGAAGATGCCAAGTCTTTTATTTCTATCTAGTAGTCTTTTCCAATTAGTTTCTGCTACATTTTGCATGATAATTCTGATTGCTGCTTGGCATATCATTAAATTTCTTTTCTATTGGTCTTTCTAGGTGTATGACAACGAGAAGGGATGACCCTGATGGAACACTTTGGAGATTAGCTGTTGATGGCTTTCAGCGCATTCTTATTGATGATGTCAATAATGTGAGTCATATTCCGGAAACACATTTAACAATCACAAGATCTTCAAGGACACAAGTTTGGAAAGAAGTGGCCGATGTATATGATCTGTTCTTAGTGGGGCACTGTGGACGTGCCTTACCTTCAAGCAGACACTCAGCAGCAGTTCATCAGACTGACGAGTCTGTTGAGATGAACATCTTGGATATTCTGGGTGATAAGATTCTTGCGTCGGATGCTGATTTGCCTCCTGATGTAATTTCGCCTCCCTAAGACTTACTTCAAAATATCCCATTGGTTGTGGTTTATATGTCCCTAGTGTCTTTACATGAATATTGTTAGACCTGCATCCGAAGTAGATTATTGTTAAATTATGAGAATGTTATTTTTCTTATATCATAGAAACTAAATTAAGATCTGTCATGACCTATGTCTATGCACTTGGTCTTGTTCACTCATATTTTACTGTTTTTGCCTATGCTTGGCTGGCTCATGAGATCCCTTGACTGTTGTCTAAGGTTTATTGCTTTCAGTTGCAATTGTGTCTAGAGTTAGTCGTCTTCAGGTCAAACACAGTAATTGTATTAGTACCTTGAGATCTTATTCCTTCTCTTGTTCCATTTAGCTATGTTTTTCTTCAATTTTATATGGTAATGCTTGACAAGATGCTTTATCAACAGATATTGCAAAGACTGATTTCCACCCTTGATCGATGCGCCTCTCGCACTTGTTCCTTGCCTCTCGAAACTGTTGAGCTTATGCCTGCTCACTGCAGCAGATTCTCTTTGAGGTGCTTGCAGAAGATATTTTCCTTGAGCAGGTAATCTGAATCCTTTTTGTAACTTGTAAAGTGCTATCTTTGATGAATGGTATTTGTGTCCAATAACTCACCCAAATGATATCCCTTGCAGCAATGAAACTGGTGATTGGAATTTGGCAAGAACTGTGGTTAGCAAACTATCAATCTTAACACTAATTTCCAGATGTGACTACATTTTAAGGAAATTCTTGACGGATGAAAATGACTTGGGTTTGTATCTAATAACTTATTTTTTCTTATTCTTTATGCTTCAACTACATGTTTTTAAATGACTGCATTCCATGTGTAGGTGAGTGTTCCTTGCCACCAGCAAGAATAGAAGAAGTCATTTTTGTACTTCGAGAGCTTGCACGTCTTAAAATTCATCCGGAAACAGCTTCGTCTCTTCCTTTACATCATCACTTAAAGGAGGGTGTCTCTGAAGAAAGTTTACCTAGACGTTCACATTTGCTAGTTCTGTTCCCATCATTTTGTGAACTTGTTATATCAAGGTAAAACATGGCTTTGCAACTTCACCGACATGGTAAATTGTTGTTTTATGAGCATGTTATTAGGAAATCTGCTCCGTTGCAAATTGGTACCAATTTCAGATTATATTTTACAGTGCTGCTAATTATTTCAGTTAGGTTCTAAAAGTACTTCCATTTGGTGGTCTAGAGGATTTTATATGCATCTCACTAGAATAATTTTTTAGCATTTCCATAATTTTCTTTCCTATCAGTCCCATCATTAGCTACCACTCATTGTATCCAAACCAGCATTATATCTTACCAACATATACGCCAAAAGCCATCACTATTCGGAATAGAATATCATTTGCCAAAAAAGGCTCAAGAGTTTGGGACTAGTATTTATTTTGTTCATTATAATTCTAATTTAGGAAATGTTGGTATGTTTAATAGTGTCATCAATAGCTACAATGTCTGACCATTGATAACATTTTTGTTGGTGCTAGCTCAAGATTAATCCATTTAGAAACGTTAGCATACGCTTCTATGGTATACCTGATCTTGGCTGGTTGAGACTGGGGATATACCATGGACATGCTGTGAAAATCAAAAGTAGTTTACAATGTTTGTGCACAAAGTTTCTAATAATTGAAGTAGTCAGAAGAATACCTACATTTTGTATGATTATAATAGTGAAACAGAGAGTGTACAATTTGTGGATAGATATGAATGTTCTCTTATGATGTTTCTGTGCTTCAAATAGACTGCTAGTCAACAGAAACTGTTGCTTTTATTTTTCTTCGATATGGGTTATGTGCTAATTCATATGCATTTATATACATTTGATGCGGCGGCTTCTATATTGACAGGGAATCAAGAGTCAGAGAGCTTGTACAAGTACTACTTCGACTTATTACAGAAGAATTGGGCTTGCAAAATATTAAATTGAACACTTAACTATCAGGTTTGGTTGATAGGAAACATACCGTATTCATATGTTGATGAGTCATGGCGTGCAAACTTTTTAAAATGATTTGTATATGAGGAATTTTTGTTTCTTCCTCCGAATCAAATATCTAAAGTGAGAGAGGAATGCTATATTCAATAGGTATCATTGCTCTATGTTATGATGAAGCTAGCATATGAATTTCTCAGAGGCTTGTTGATTTTACAACTTTTTGATACTCTTCTGCTTTCTGTATTCTTATCATTTTTCATTTGGATAGCTTTCGAGTTTAAGTTCATGTTGGTGAGAGAGATATGTCCATTGTAAGGATAGATTGATGAACAATAAACAATCTGTTTCAAACATTTTGTATTTATAGTGTTAGGACAGTGGCAACCTTATTTTTCTGCACTCTGTATTTTCGGCTTCTGAGAAATGATTAGTTATAAGAGCTGTGACATGGTAAGTAGAAGATTCGATATCCCTTAAATTCGAGTACGAGTTTATCTGATTAATTGTTACTTGAGCACTTATAACAAAATTTGCTGATACGTAATAGGAGTGAAAGTGGAGTGACGGAATTTTTTATTGGTCTAATTGAATAGTTGGTATGTTTTTATTTCTGCGAATTAATATTTCTGTAGGAATGCCACATACCTATTCTGGGGTTGGATTTCCCTACCCAATTATTTTATGCATTCTCAAGTTTCCCGGAGAGAGAGAGAGAGAGAGAGAGAGAGATGTGGGCTAATATTTGCGTGACAAATTATTGCGAAATAGCAATATTAATTGTGTTGGAGAAACTAATCATGGAGTTGGATAATTGAGCTCGCATACATACGATTTCACTTAAATCTATATATATATATATAGAGATGTATATACTCTAATGAATTTTCATTTATTCTAAAATAAACAAATGCAAAAGTTAAGTGATGTGAAGAAGCAGATGGTGGCGATGAGGATTATTGCGGTTGTAGCAGTGGTGATGGTGGTGTCGAGCAACGCTGTTGAAGAAACCTAGGCAGATTCCCTCAACGGGTGCACAAGCATGTGTGTCAGTAGCCACGGAGGGTGGCTTGTGAACTTCCAATTGTGCTATTGGCTGCATAATCTCTCTTAAATACAATCAACAAAGATAGGATGAAAATATTTGAAGAGAGTGATTGTGAAGGGGCATTTTATCAGAGGTTTTTATGACTGCAAATGAAGGGATAAATCATATCGATCCAGCAGCAACGTAAGCAATAATTGCGATGAATGAAGAGCCACTGATGTCGATGCTCATCGTTGACGACGAATCGCAGTTCGATAGGTAAAATGTTTCTCCTCCATCTAACAAGTCAAGAGTTCAAGTCACTCTGAGGCATGAGCTAGATGAGTAACCGTTGTTGATGTTCTTAAAAAACTAAAAAATGATGATGCATCAAGGAACCCATCGAGCCCCACTATATCAAATGAAACCCCCTTTTGGATCCATTATTTATGTGATCTCTAAATTCTTATTGGCTAGCATTTATTAAATTGCCCAAGCTGAACTTGTTTTGCGATTCTCATATTGAATTGGTTCAATAGTAATGGAGATTAATTTTGTCTCATATTGAACTGGTTCAATAATCAATACTACACTAAGCAATATTAATCCTATGTGATATTATCCCAAGTCAATGTAAGATTCATTATATCCAATTTTATTTTTAAATCGAACATCATCTAATAATCTATTGTAAATGTAAATTATTCATGTGTTTTCTGACTTGATTACCCGTGGACGAGCGAAGATAAATTTTGTATTCAAAGATAATATATATCATTATAGTTTACAATATTTATTATTTTATTGTATACTAGAAATTCCTAAAATTTTTTGAACTAGCTCAAACCTCAAGTAATATATGTACCAAAAATAGAAACTCTCTCTCCTACCACTCGTTCTATTGAGATTGGAAAATTGCAACCCGAAAAATCAATAGTGGTTGCAACGAACAAGGCGGGAGGGAGCACTAGCAACAAGTCGACAGACTATGAATTAGGATGATACTTGTTGATTTCCACTACAAAGATCATTCGGATGTGATTTGTTGCTATGGGCAACATGGAGCAAGCCATAAGGCGTGATGGAGATTGTCGAGTGCAAATGCAGTTGGTGAGTAAGAATATTACGATTTTTCCGGTTGAAGACATTCAATTGGTTAGAGTTTGACCGGGAGCTCGTTGGGATTTAGAGATTTAGGGATTCCTCAAGGTTGAAGGAGTTCCCACGACGGAAGAGAAAACGTTGGTGGTCTACGGTGTTTTTCTACTACGGTGTATATATAAAAACAAGCATTTAGTTGTTTATATTGTAATATTTTTTTTCAAATTACGAGAAGTAATTATTTATATTAAATGATTTGTCTTTTATTATTATTATTATTATTATTATTATTATTGCTTAAATTATTTAGTACTTAATCCATTTCACCAACATTGATACACACACCACTACTAAAATTCATTTACGCGCCACTTCGTATTAGCGAAAAAAAATTAAATTCATAATTTATCAACGATTTAACAAACTAAATTCGACCAAGCTTTCGTCATTTTAGTGACATTTATTTTCTGTGGGGAGTGTTATATTACTAACTCAATACTTAATTGCTAAATACAACTAAATAATAGTCATTAGATATTCAAATTAAGGGCCTAGATCATCAACCATGAAATGTCAATACGATCAACAAAAAACGTCAATAAAGCCATATGATTAATTCTATAAAATATCAATAGGGGTATTAATGTCAATTAACTACATGTTTAGTTATAACTAACTTTTAAAAGAAATCCCAAAACGTTAAATTCATATAACATATATCAAATTAGAGATAATTTTATAAGGATTCCAACGATATCATACATGCATATGTTCCGACGTTAAAATTTTAAAAAAAAATAGAAATTTTTTCAATTTTTTCGTAAAGCTAATAAATGCCAACATACTATATAAAATATGTCAATATAATACATGTAGAATGTCAATATATGCAATAGGTTAACATTCTCAAAGCATTGTGTTGACATTCTCAAAGCATTGTGTTGATATTTCAAAACATTATATTGACATTTTCATCTAAAACCCTAATTTGGGCGTTTTTTTTTATCTTTTTTGATTTTATTAATAAAAACGAAAATTACACATGACAAATTGTAGACCACACATTTTCTAAAATTCTATGGCCTTAAATTAGTTATAGTTAGCAATTAAGTGATGAGTTAGCAATTGATCACTCCCCTATTTTCTGTTTTATATTTTACGACGTCTGAATTTATTTATTTAGTTTAAAAACCAGACTCATTAACTGCTAAATGCTGAGGAGTCAAATTGCAAAATCACTGAAAAACATTAAACCCTTTCGGAAAACCTCCTCTTCTCTAAAACCCTACTCCCACCGGCCGGAGATGAGCATGAATTCCGTCGAAGAATCTCAAGTTGGGATTCTCTGCTACATTTCTCAACTTCCCGGCTTCCGAGGAATTCTCAAGCAGAGGTTTCTTCCTTTTTCTATTTTTTTTTATTACACTGCAAATGCACTTAAACATCATCACATTGCATGTTCACATCGCAATCGGTAAATCAGGAGCTCACTAGCACCAGTTACTGGGATGGATATTGATTATAGTTATGCCATTGATTATTGTGATTCTTCACTGTTACAGTCCCATTTGAATCAATGTTACAGAGAACATAATTTACTATATGACGGATCCATATGTATATGGCATAGTGATATGATTTACTCATTTCGTCCTTGTTTACTGTGATGGATAAAGGTAGATTATCAGAAGTCAATTAACTAGATCGTTTAAATCTGGGTTGGAATGACTGGATGAATGATATGTATCCACTTAAAAGAGATAGGATATGATGCATCATTTTCTCATTGACACATGAGAAGTAAACATGGGATGGATTACTTGATTTTATCATATCAAACCTTATATCTACTAAACCGTCCACCACCCTAAATGTAAACCAGGCCCTCGATTCTTATTGTAGTCTGTAGATGAGATAGTTTGAGCAGTTGCTGAAGGTGGATTGACAATTATTCCCTACCAGAGAGGCTTATCATGTATAAATATGTTGACCTTCTGGATAATGTGTCTTGTACAGTTGTACTCCAATCAACAATACCTGATATAGTTGAATCGTGGTTTGATTGCAGAGCTACAAATAGAAAGAAACTTTGCATTTACAATTAGTATGAAATAAAACTGAATGTCATCACCTTTTCATTATGCATCGTTAAAGTGAGTGGATTCGCTTGAATTTTATGCACTTGTTTGCAGGAACTGGTATAACTGTGTAACTTTTTTACTCCTTTTCAGATATTCAGATTTTATTGTTAATGAAGTGGGTTTGGATGGAAATGTTGTTCATTTAACTACGTTGGACTCTCCGTTGGAGGTGTGCACTTAGGTCTTAGTTATTCATGAGAAATAATACATGAAAGAATATGCAGTATACTAACTTACAATTTCATCTGATAGATTGCAGTGGAAAAGAAAGTAGAAGTAGCTGATTTACAGGAAAAAGATTATACTAATGAGATAGAATCGTTCAGAGTTCTTGCTGGTGATTCTGATGTTGAGAAATTGAAAAAACTCATTGATCAAGTTGTTTCAGGAGTTATTAACGATGATGAATCTATTGTTCTTTCTCCGAGCTCTGACAAATCTCATCGAACTGTATGATGTTCAAATTATGCTGATTTTTAGTACATCTGAAGTTTGATATGTCATTCTTTTTTGTTTATTGAAACACTGTTTTTTTCAGGCTGTTCATAACTTCTTCAAGGAGAGAATGAAATTCCTTGTTACTGACACAGTGGATGGGCCTGATTCTTCATCGAAGTGTATTCGTGTGCGAATGAATTCAGGAAGTAACAATGGCAGGGGAAGGAACTCCAGGAAAAGAAAAAATCGAGATGATAAACCATATGATTCTAGAGGCTCTGATAGTAGTTGGCCAGAAAACCTTGGCAAGTTTCTTAGGTGATGCCTTTTCTATCCATTTTATTGAACCCTTTTAATGTGTATAATACAATTGGCTTTAGAAAAAAAAAAAAAAATGGAACTTATGAGATTAAAGAAAGATAACAATATGACAACTAAATGTTGAAGTTTCATGAGGGAACGTGACACTTGAAAACCATTTTGACAGTAGTTATTATCCTGGGTCTATGAGTTAGATTAATAGGGTAATGCAGAGTACCATCGTTGATGGTGTAAATATATTTCCTTTCACCTTTGTCACATGTTAAAATTGAGAAAGCAAATTATGCTTTTCACAAAGTTCACAAGTGGAGGTAGTTGTAGTAGTAAAAGTAGGGGAATAATACTAAAAGGATTAAGATGTAGATTTCTTTTCTCTCGGTTCCACTTATAAGCCCCTGTACTTTGTAGCTGGAGAGAATTTTACTTAGTAATTTTGGAGTTTGGACTAATATATGTCATCTAATTTAACAAGGTTAAATTTTCATTGCATGTCTTTTAGAGCTCTACCAACTTCTGTTAGCTGGTTGCTTAAGGTTTACCATCATTGTTGTGGTACAGGTGTACTGAGTTTATATATTTACAATTAATCTCTGTTTTTTTGTGGCAACGAATGAAACTTATTGTTTAGGATTCAGTGTATCTCCAAACATGTGGCCAATGTCCATTCTTTTAGTGAGTTTGTACTTCTGATAGTTTGATGAAAGTTAGCTATTTATCAAAAAGCATTGTTATCCCTAAAGGTTATAGCTTGTTATAATTTGACTATAGGAATTGTTATTACATTCTCAGGTTTCATCTTTACAAGGAGAACAAGGATACACAAGAAGCCCTTGGGCTCCTTGCTAAGATGCTTGGCACTAAGGTACTTCAGATATTTGCTGTAGGGACTTGGAAGTTGCTGTACTACTTACTAATTGCTTCCTTCACTGCTTAGTATGGATACTATTCATCATTAGATTGATGCAACATCTGTTCGATGATCCATCTATTTAATTTTCACATACATTGTTTGCTTCCTATGATGTATAACTTGAAATTATTAAGTCTTCCCATTCCTGTTTGGCAGCCCAGGTCCTTTGGTTTTGCTGGCACAAAGGATAAACGTGCAGTAACCACTCAGAGGGTATTTTCATTTATTTTTTTCTACTCAATATAAATTCTTCAGATTTTGTTATATTGATACTTGTCCATATCTCAACCCAAAAAAACAAACACACCAACAAACTTTAATTGAATCCTGGTTGCTAGTGATGGAATTACTACAGTTTGAGTTTTTTAGTTTCAGCAAAACTTTTTTTCCTTGGCTTTTTGGTACGATGATTTGTAATAACTGATCTTGCAGGTAATTGTCAAATTTATTGTCACTCTGTCCAACTCCTCAATATCTGTTGTGGCGAAATAACAGAATACAATAGTTTTATGAATTGAACCAAACCAAAAAGTCAGATTTCTGAAGATGATAGTGGATTTGGAGAATTGGAGTGGCTTAACTTTCTTTTTCAGTTAGCCTTGTTAAGGTTCCAAAATGTTTATATACGCCATACTCTGTCTATGCTTTGATTTGCTTTTGCATTTAGGTTACCGTTTTCAAGCAGCGGGCAAGTAAGTTAGCTGCACTTAATGAGAAATTGATTGGTATTAAAGTTGGAAACTTCTGGTAAGTGCATGACTTGCAATGGAATGCGTATTATTATTTTGTACCATTATGATTCATTTTTTTGTTTATAGCCATGTTAATGAAGGACTTGTTCTCGGGCAACTCCAAGGAAATAGATTTACAATTACATTAAGGTGATCGTTTTGTTAATATACTGATTGTGATATAATATATGCGGATATGCATAATGAATCTACATTTCAATGTTCCACTTTCCATTTGTGCAGAAGCATCAGTGCTGAGAATGAAGATATTATTAGAGCAGCTGCTACTTCTTTAGGGGAGAACGGATTTATCAACTATTTTGGTTTGCAGGTTATTTAATGGATCCAACTATTCTCTCCTACGTTAAGTTTAATTCTGTACATATTGTCAAATATTTTTTATTACAGATCTGAGAGCAGTTTTAGGCCCCATATCCATACTAGCATATGGGATATCACTCACGTTTTGACAAATCCTATAAAGGAGAAACTTCAGCTACTACTTTATATTTTAACTTGTTACATCCAACCTTCTAGCTACCCTTGTCCATACTGTTGGTGAAGAATATATGCTCTGTCTAGGGATTCATGTTCCTAATTCTCATCAACTTAGATACGCTGATTTGAACCAACCAATGCATTTCAATGTAGGTGACTGTCAAAACCCACTCTTGAGTCTGGATTCTCTGGAGCTACCAGAAACTTGTGTGTGCCTGTTATGATCACATGCGCAATACAAAATAATCTATTTATCTGCTTCACTGTTCCCTATATTCTTAACATGATAATATCAAAGTCTCTCCTATTTTACTTTGTGGGCCTGAAGGATACCACTTTGACGCATGAATTCCTTAAGCAAGCCTTTTCCTTACTTGAAAAAAAAGCCGATAAAGGACATTTTATCGTTTAAGTGATAATGTGATATTACTTCTCTTGACCCTTGAGATCTCAAATATGCCTGCTTATATCTATGACTTAAGCTATCAACTTTTTACTGTGGATGGTGTTTCTGCTACATAAAGTTGAAACTGTTTTTCTGCATTAATTGACAATTGTGTTTGGTGTTTACAGCGCTTTGGAAGCAGTTCTATAGCTACACATCTCATTGGAGCCGCATTACTGCGAGGGGAATGGAAAGGTGCTGTAAGCATGGTTTTGGAGCCGCGAGAAGGAGATATCCTTTTGCATTGCTGTCCACTTATTTACATATTCCCGGGCATTGCTGTCCACTTATTTACATATTCCTGGAAAAGAATGTCCTGGTTAAATTGTTGCATGTTGCTTCTTGACTGAGATATTTGATCACAGAAGGATGCCACAAGACAGATAAGAGAATATTACAAGGAGAGTGGTGACATTGAGGGTACTTTAAGGCAGTTGCCACGATATCTTGTTGCAGAACGTTCTATTGTAAGTCCTATATTGTGCATCTGACACCCTATTATGCCAATGTCATCCAACTATGTTGACATTTAAACGCCACCTCCTGAATCAACAAAAAAAGTCAATTAACTTTTTTCTCCAGAGCAAATGGGAATTAAAAAGCACCAAGCTTGATGTCTTATTAAGGGAAATGAATGATACCTGGGAATACCTGGAAGCTTTAAGACTAGCATTAGACACCCCCGGGCCGGATCTTCTAAGAACCCGGCTGTTTAAAACTTGTTGTTAACTTGTACACCGATTGGCTTTAAAAAAAATTTGATAGAGTGAAGGCGACGTTTAAGAAGAGACGAGAGGTGCTCAATAGTTTTACTAAAACAAGGGAGAGGGAAAAGGGGGGAAACCGATTTATTAGAAAAAGAAATGTAACAAGCGAAATTCCGGAGGCCTTTTGACTATGTCGTCCAATATACCGACTTTTCCCAAAAGATGATCTCATTTTTGGGGTATTCAATATATATAATTTACAATTAACCGAATGAGGAATACTAGCAACAAATGATATGCAAATAAAGTAACAAATTAAATATGCTAATAACTAGTCGAGATAATTTGAACCTTTTCCCTTTTTACCCGTTGAATTTTGGGCCAAACCACCTCTTTTTCCCAAAGGCATGCCCCGAACCGTAAGGCCCGAGGAGCCCAAAAGCCGCTTGTGGATACCCGGGGGGCCGCGAGGGAATGGTGATACCCGCTTTCAAACCAATTTGTAACCATGGGCACCATGAAACATCGGGGGTTCTCAAACCCGGAATGATACTTATCCGGTAAGGCGCTTATTTAGTTCGCGAAACGACGAACCCCCAAACCCCCTCCCTTTTTCCCGGGAAAAAGGGACCTAGGGGACTGTCTTGGGGGGGATAATCCCAAGAAAAGATTGCCCCCCCCCATTTGGGCCTTTAAGGGTTTACCCGAGGGACACGGCCGGTGGAATCGGGCCGATTCGTCTGGGCAGCGGTGGGGGTTCTGCCGCCAAATTTCCCGGGGAGGTCAATGGCCGCAGGGGGCCGATTATCCGAAAATCAAAATGGGTCGGGGGCCGAAAGGAGACAAAACCCCCCTTCATCGCCGGGTTTCCCAAAGGCTTTATGTCCTGCAAAAAGACTGACGCGGAGGAGGGGGCTCCGAGAGACCCCCCCCGGAAAGGAAACTTAAGGGTTACCCCAATTGGGCGACGCCCCCGAGATTTCAACCACGAAACACCGGATTATATCGATATTTCCGGGAAAAAAACAAAAAACGACCAAAAAAACTTCGATGCCGATAAGGGAATGTCCCCAAATACCTTCCGCCGACTAATGATCCATCACCTAATGGGACAGGGCGGTAGAGGACCGAACCAAAGTCCCCCACCCTATCCGACACGCAATGGCTGGCACCCCCCTACCATCACCAATAAATCGTGAATGAGGGGTCCGGGCTTCATAGTCTCAGTGCGGCCCCAAAAAACAACCCAACCCGGGTTTACCCCCCTCCACCCCCTCCTTCTCATCCGGGGGGCATGTCATCCGCCCGGTCTTTCCCCCTCGTAAACCAAAAATTCGGCTTTGAGGGCAAATGCGTTTGGTCCATACTTAAGACAACATTTAAAACAAGTACCTGCGCCAAATGTCGCTATACTCCTCCGAAGACATTTGCCGAAATTCTGCGTGAGTGCGAAAGGACCTACAGAATTTGAGGAGTTGGACGAAGGGGGGCTTTCTTAAATGATCTGCCATACGTGGGTGCCTGTGACACGGCGGAACGTTCCTACAGGTGACTGGGTTGGGCCGGGACTTCCGGCCACTTGGTCGACACCCAAAGTACAAACTGGACTGCATCGTGTAGTTTCGTGATCTTGGCAGCCTTCTTTCTGGTCCGAACTCATGACGTAGGCCTGCCATGAAGAAACCCAAATACGGTGGTAAGCCAGATTCGAACTAAGGCCAATCGAGCCTCGAATGCTGCCACAAATTCAGCGAGGGTGCCGGTGTGACGGACTGCCGCAAACGCTCGTACTCATCCACAGCGCCATTGTTTCCGAAGCGCTTCATAAGCCCCCTGCACAAAACAGTCCCAATCCAAATTCGGTGCGTTTAATAAGCAACTGTTACCATGGCAAACCCGGGGCCTGCCAATGCGACCATAGCCACCTTTACTCGCTTCTCGGGGCCGTGGCGATACCGAAAATACTGCTTAGCTCGTGCAGCCAAGCCACCGCCTCTGGCCGTCAAAGTGGGCATGATCGGGTGGAATTTCCCCTGGGTTCGCCATAGGTGGGTCCTCCTTAGTCGTTGAATCGGCAGTGCTCGAGGCCTGATGCCCTGGCCGATTTGCCCGCTGACAGAGCAGTCCGTACCTCCGGATAAATAACTCCAGTTGAGATGCGACCGCTGAAATGCGGTCATCAGTGGTCTTGAGTTGATTTCGAGGGCATCAATTCCCGTCTCCAGTTCCCAGCCGCCTCTCTAATCCGTCTAGGCGAGAGTCCGTACTGAAATTGCTACCATCGTTCACCGCACTAAATTGATAGAGTGAAGGCGATCGATTAAGAAGAGCACGAGAAGTGCTCAACAGATTTACTAAAACAAGGGAGATGGAAAAGGGGAAACTGACTTTATTGATTGAAAAGAGAATGTAACAATGCAGAAATCCTCCGAAGAGGCCTTTTAAAATGTCGTCCAATATACTGACTTTTCCCAAAAGATGATCTCAGTCCTTGGGCTATTCAATATATATAGACTTTACAATTAACTGAATGAGGAATACTAGCAACAAACTGATATGCAAATAAATGTAACAAATTAAATATGCTAATAACTATAGTCGAGATAATCTTGCAACGGCTTCCCCTTCTTTACTCCGTCGAATTTGCAGGCCAAACCACCTCTCTATTTCCACGCTTATAAACTCTCCATGGTGTATCAAAATTCTTGTCTCATTCCCACTTATTGTCAGCTAGGGAACATTTACAATGCCCCTAAAGGCTTTGGAACTTGGAAGGCGGATCTAGAAGGTTTATTCAGTTTTATATGTTGCATCTTGTTTCTTAATGCAATTGTTGCCTTAGAAAGGGTATTGATCAAAAGTTTTGTTTTCTGAGTTGATTATTGACTAAAACACACCAGATTTATCTGTATGCTAGAAATGAGGTATAGGTTGAATAACCTGGGACGAAGTAGCACTTATATGAGGTTCAGGACGGTCCCTGAAACAACATTACATCCCCAAAATACCGTCTTATAAGTATATACTACTTTAATGGGTTCATGACCTACAAAACCCTCATATCTTTGATATCCTGAAACATCTATACTGTACTGATGCTGTAAGACTCATACCCAATTGAGTTGTGATGTTATCGTCATTCATATGGCTCCTTAGATTGAGCATGCCTTTTGATCACCACATTTTATTTGGCTGACTTCACATCAAAGTGCTCATCTTTGTATGTTCTCATGTAACGTACATATATAATAGTTCAAGCAACTATGGATAAGCCATTTTAGGTGAATTTCAGGTAGCGTATGCTTAAAGCTACAATGTAAGCTTATGTCTGAAGCAGCAGTTTTAAGCTTTAAGTCGTTGTATTAACTTATTAGCTATCTATATGCTATTATGCTTATGCTTTTCAAACTATCCTGCTCATCTCTTTGACTTGATTGAATCATATATACTTCTACGCTTTGAGTGTCTATATGTTGATCGTGACAAACTACATTTCCTTGATATTTAGCTGCAATGCTTCCAAAAGAGTCCTGGGAATTACTTACAAGCTTTGTTGGCAATACCTAGGACATTGAGAATGATGTAAGTTTTATCACTGCCTTCATGTTGTTTATTGCTATCAGCATTCGTCCTTGCACTCTATGGGTTTATAAATATTGATTTTGCTTGCTTTTAAGATACTTAGTTGTGTTAACTAGGGTCGGCAGTAGATTAGTTGGATAGAAACCACATGTAATGGTGAAAAAAGTACCTTATAGCTTTTGGTTTGCAGATAAAAAGGTTGAGACTCACAGCATCAATTATTCTAAAAACTGATTAATGTACAAAATTTCACTCCTAACCTAGGAAGCATGGAGACGAATATGAAATACGTGTATGATACAATATGGGGACGTAAAAATTTGGACCGGGCCATTGTCATGCTTATAGCTTCTAACTATCACTTCAGATGATTAAATAAAAGGTTAATCATGTATTGTGTCACCTACTTTTTGTGTTTTCTCCAACTGCAGTTTCTCTTCAATTATGCCAAATTTGTGAGATATTTGATTTTGCCCTGCTTGACATAATCCGCAACCAGATTCTTAGGTGGATTATAGTTTTTTGGTGGATTTTTTTATAATTATATATTATGTCCCCAACTTTCACGTTTTCCTTAAAACCCTCAATTTGAGAAATGTTTGTTTTATATATACCACTGGGATATTTCCTGAAAAAGACTATAATTTGGTGCACAAAACTGAGTAACCCGTAAAAAAATCCAACTTAATTAAACTACTGCTGTAATCCACATAAAAATCTGCCATATTTACTCATCATACTGTGCCGAATCATATCAAGTTAGACACAACTCAATCTTTTTGCTTAGGTAGGGATTTTTTTCTTGAAATGCTTTATAGTTGGGAACACAAAACAAGGTTATCCCTTAAATGAATTCTAAAAATGATTGAGTTGCAGTCGAAAGAAACAAGAACCATTGTCAAAGCACCTGGCAATTAAAATTCCATTAATTCAACGCAAGGCCAACTGTCAATTCTGCTAATGAATTGTTAATGAAAGTAATGTTGAAGTGCTAAACGTTGATGATTTGATTGTCTATTTTATTTTGATGTTTATTTTAAGCTGTTTGATGGTACATACTTGTTGACTTGTTCACATATTGTTGTGTTAAAACATTTTTGTAGTTGAATCCCATTCTTTCCATTTAGTGACGTTGTGGTACTGTTTTTCAACTTCCAGGTTTGTGCATAGTTATCAGAGCTATTTATGGAACCATGCAGCGAGTATGAGAGTTCAAAACTATGGTATGCAGGCTTTAGAGTTTTCTGTTAACACTTTCTGTAAGGTGATTTAGTAGACCCATCGACATAGCACTATTAATTAGGATTAAGAAAAAACTATACAAATTTGTGAAATTAATGGATCCAAGTTATTATTGAACTTAACATAAAACAACACCTAACAGCCATCTCCTTACTCAAAATAAGGAATCAGAAAGAAAATGTAAGTTAGGAATTTTAAGAGAAAATATATAAGTTGATGACATTTGTTGGGAAATAGTGACACTGGTAACACAACATGATGAACCCAGATTTTTAATCCTAATCTACTATATCATCTAGTTAGATCAATTATAAAACTACTTTATAACACTAAAATTATATTTAGTACAATATTGTAATTGATTCAATAAATAAAAAAAGGTGTACAAAATTAAAGTTATTTCAAACCAAAATTAGTAGTTGTGTAATCTTTAATTCTACTATTCGATTTCTCTTCACACTTGATCTTTCAGCAATCTTTGAAGTCTTGTGTCTTGTACTTGATCTTCAATCTTCTTAACAACAATTTTGGGGCTTGATTATGATTTTACTTGCTGGGGTGACAGTATACCTGATATTAATTTCATGATTCTTCTATGGCATATAAAACAAATGCAGAGTTAAACCCAGGTTGTATTGGGTGATTTAGTATACTGCAAAGAAGAAGATAATGACAAAGAAACATTAACATCTCCTTTGGAGTGTGAAGATGACACTGGCGATGATGATACACACTTTGATTGCAATCTTGAGGACATACCAGTGGCTGATCTTTCTGAAGAAAAAAATGCATCTGTTAAGGTATTGTTCTGCAAGTTTTTCTATGCTAGATTTAATGAGTATTTTAAACTGAAATTAATGAACATGACTTCACATACGTTAATCTGTTGAAATCAATCTCATCTGATCTTGGTATGTTCAACCGAATTGGGGCCTTGTTACCTATTACACTCAAACCCTCGTTTCATTTGAAGCTTATTCCTATTGATGATTTAAGTTTTGGACTAGAAATACAGGATTGTTTGAGAAAATAACAGGGAAACTGTGGTCAGGCTCTTAATTTAGTAAATCACTTAAATTTGTTTTGTAATTTGCTTCATTATGGTATAATTAGGCACGTTAAATATTTAGTTCAACTCATGTTTGCTTAGTTTTTTCAATTTTCCTGATATTTTTTGAAAAAAAGTAAATATTCACACCCTTCACAAAATAACACGGGCTAAAAATAAAAAATACTGAAGTATGTACAGGGCACAATTAGTCCTTTTTTTTGTCATTCAGTAGTATGAATTAATCATGATAGAAAATGTGTATCACTTCCTTCTTACGTACAGGTCATAACTGAGGAGGATATTGCTGCTGAAAGTATTCTATTGAAGATATTGTCCTTCCTTTACAGGGTAAAAGTTTGGCCAGCTTAGACCTAGAAATCTTTGATGATCTTTTCTCAATCACCTAAAATTCTCCCAATTCAAGGAGGCTGATATATATGGCCGCTTGCTTCTATAATGCATCCAACAGGCCAAGGGTGTCTTATCCATCAAATGAAATTGGAAAAATCTATCATGACTTGGCTAAAAGTGAAGTTCTTTACTCTTTATCCTGCCAATTTAATTCACGTGGATTATAAGTGAGGGGCGGTATAGATGGAAATATGTAGGTTTCTTCATTCCTACTTGGAACTGTATAGTTAGGGTATAATTAAAAAAGTAGTACTTGTATTCTGAGAATAAGTGCATAGTAACGATAAAAAATTACTAATAGATAAGACACTATGACAATTATCTTCACTAAATCTAAAAACAACAGTTACTATGTTTTGCTCATATGTAAATAAGTGTATAGAAATATAAACTAAACTTTGGTCTTTGTCACTTTTGTTAAAGATATGGGGAAAATATTTTATTGTTATATGTATTTTCACTATTTTGGCACATCATGGTAGAGTAGTATGATTTAATTTGTTAGTATTTAATTAGATGTGCACTGTATGCTTAAGTATTTTAATTTCCATTTTTACAACCAACTGATTTTCCTTTTTTATATGTCATATGTAAATGTAACAATCTGCCTTATAAAAATTAAAGGTGTATAGGATGACGCAGTACTATTTTTTAATAACTCTCTTTCGTATGTATTATCTTATAAATCTCAATGTGCTTGCCTATCAGAATGGTATCAGCTTGACGGAGAGTGCACATAATTCAAAGTGAGTTATTCGCATGATTTTTAAGTATTGAATCTCACAACTGTTTGTGGGTTCTGCAACCTATACCCACCAACACATATTTCAACTTTTCGGTAGTACGAGTACCTTTTTTTTCTCAATTTTTAGATGGCTTTCAAGGATTACTTTCACCAGTCTACATTGCTTGCTGCTTGTTTAGGGAATTTTTATTAACCAATATGACTGGAGCAGATAGGCGGGGGTTTCAAAAGTGGTAAATGTGGTATACTTTTGTGGATGATAGAGACAATATAGAGTGTGAGATTATATATTTCATCAAAGAAATCAGTATATTTTAAAATAAGGTAAATGTGGTATACTTTTGTGGATGATAGAAGCAATATATTGTAATATTTGAATCAAATCAATCAGGGAGTGTGGAACGCAATCAAATTAAGAAAAACAAAATAAATACATGAAAGGTCCATTGATGGAATAAGTATTGACAATATTTTTAGCTATTACTACTATAAATTTGGCTAAAATAACATCCTCGAATAAAAACTAAAGCTACATTTTTATACTAAAAGTAACCGTTGTATAGTGTATACGAATGTGTTGCTCAGATGCATGCTAACTTTACTCTTTACTACTCCTTATTTATTAAAAATAATCGAACCCTTCAATTATGATCTTGGGCCTAGTTTAATTCTTTTATGGTTGGGCCAAAGTATATTTGATAGTTGGGCCGAGTCCCTATTAATTGTTGGGGAGTAACTTTGAGTGGATATTCAGTTTAATTTAGATGTGGGCCTACTTTAAGGGTATTGTGGCTGAAATAATTTAAAAGATTGGACTTGATATTATTATTATAGGGTTAGATTGAAATTAAATTTTGAGTTGGGATCTTTCTAATTGAATGTATGGATTTAAATAATCCTAAGTAATTAAACCTCGGAGTTTAGTTAAGCCGCATGTAATTAAATCTCCTAGTTTAAATAGTTTCAAGGTCAATATAATTGAATTCAAGTATTTGTCACCATCACAATGATCAAATTTATGAACTCGTTAGTTCTCACTTGGTAATTGGTACCCCCTCATCCTTGGAATAGAAGTCTCGATTCATAATTACTATAAATGGAAAGAAGCACTACATATCACTATGTAATTCCTCCCACTCACATATTATTTAAAACTAAAATATATACGTGGAACACATTAATATCATAATCTCCGTTCTTTTTATGGATAATTCTACGTTACAATTAATATTGGTAATATAATAGTATTATTTGGATACGTGTATAATGATAAGAAATTATATGAAATGCACAATGATGTGGTCGTGGGTGTTAGAAAAATAGTTATGAGACAAAAATTTTCTAGGCCAATATGATTGAATTCATGTATTTGTCACAATCACAATGATCAAGGTTATGAACTCATTTATATTTACTTGGTAATTGGTATTCAATCAAAACAACTCATATAAAAGAAAATAACGAGAATAAGGACTTTGAAATCCGCACCATAAGAATAATTTGAAATTCGCACAGTGCTAGATACGATAGATTATATATAATCATTTCTTTTGCAATGAAGTTAAATGTATTTAAAATATAAAATTAAATGGCTTATTCCAGAAGACGAGTCGACAATGTCAAAAACGTTGATTGTATCATTGTGACTTGAAATTCGCACGATACTTGCAATTACTTGAAATTCGCACGGTACTATACAATTACTTGATATTCGCACGGTACTATACAACGTCCATTTTCATCTATCTCCCACTTCCAATGGCTCTCTCTCTCTCTCTCTCCTCTTTCTTCTTGTGATCACCCTCACCTTCACCACCACTACCACTCCAACCGCCACCTCCACAACCACCACTACTGATCTCCCCACCCCACCACCACTCTCAGGGCCGACGTCTGGGACCGTCCAGACGTGTCAGATGCTCCCCGCTACGCCCGGTGGCTGGTGGGGAGGGCCACATGGGGTGTTTTTCTACGAATACCCCAGATTTCACCCCTTTTCGGGTACCCGGCCTCATTCTCCGACGCCGGAACCGGGTAACCCTACTTCTTTCTTTCCCGCCTTGACCCGGTGGGAAGTGCCGCCGCCAAGGATGCCCGGGTCAGCCTCGCCATCTCAGAGGCGTACGTCGACGACGGCTGCGACGGCGTCGACACCCAGTCGCCCAAGTGTCCGAAGATCACCATCTCCGGCAAGGTAAGTTCCATTTCATTTCATCTCATCTATATCATTTCATCTCATCTAATTTCTCTTTTTTATTTATTTTTTTAGCTGAGGAAGCTCCCGGCGAAGTCGCGCGAGGGTGTCCGGCGGGGCAGGCCCTGTTCAAAGCCCACCCGGCTTTGCAGGGTTCCGAAAATGAACGGGACCTTCAGCGTCTACCGGCTGGACATCCTCCATCTCTTTCTCGTCAACCGTTCGCCCGAAGAGGGACCTCACGGTGGACGACTACCTCTACGTCGACTGAGTATTGCCCAGTGGCGGAGCAATTAAGTTCCATTTCATTTCATCTCATCTATCTCTCTCTCTCTCATATGACTGCTCTAATTCTATTTTTTTTTTTTTTTAGTTGAGGAAGCTCCCGGCGAAGTCGCGGGAGGGTGTTCTTCCATATGCATGTGTTCTTCCTCTGAAAACATGAGTTGATGCGTTTCAAATTTATCCTAAAACTGGAATTGTTTTCAATAATGGGTTTGGAATAGTAATGGCAAATTAGAATTGGAATAATTTATATTTATTTATAACTTTTTGTACTTGGTTTATTATCTTTTTATATGTATGATTAAAAATTGGCTTTCACCTAAATCATTAGGGTAGGACGCCTACCTCTACGTCGACTGACCGGAGCGTGTTTGATAGTATTGCTTAGGAAATGAGTCAGTGTTTGACCTTGAAAAGCTTAGTTTCTATTCTGTTCCATGTTGTTTGACACACCACGATTACGAGGTAGATAATTGTGTTATTATGTGGATGTTTGACATTTAGGCATTTGACCTTTGTTTAATAATTATGTGACCTTTTACCCTTATAACAGTATCATAAGAAATATAAAAGCTTTGTGAAGATAAATAATCAATGGACCATCAAATGGAAATATGTAATTGCAAAAAAATGATTCTAACTTTTTAGACGGAGATGAGCATAAGTATGTATGTTTATGTTATGTACATGTGTTATTATGTGCAATCTTCGCACTAATAGTATAAGTATGCATGTTATTATCTATAATCATAACTCCTTGGCTGATGCCCGGTGGCTGATGGGAAAGGCCACGAGGGTATTCTCTCAACGGAACACCCTTGACTTTATACCGATTGGGTAACTGGTAAAGACTTGAAATTCGCACGTGTGAAATAACTTGAAAATCGCACGATGCTATCGAAACAAGTTGGTTGTAATACCCTCTCTTTCATTATTAAGGTTTTCACCAAACTTGAGATGCATGTCATCATTTAGTTACATTTGATTAAATGAAATGAATGTTAAAACTTTTATTTCATGTCTAATTAAAGATTGATTTACGAAATACTCTTGAATAAGAAGAGATGAACGAACCAAGATTGAATATGTGCGTATTTGCTAAAGCTAAAGACAAGTTCATAATGGATACAAAGTCGACACCTTCGATTAGAACGGTACAAATCCCAAAACTTAGTGCTCAATACATAAATGGATGTATATGAATTAAGTGTATAAAGTTTTTAGAGAAAAGATAAATATATCCTTAAATTTTTAAATATAATTAAATTTACTTAAAAGTTAATTATGTTATATATTGTATTATAGTACGTAACAATAAAAAAGAAATGATACGAAATTTTATGTCAAATTATAACATGATTTCGAGCTTCATTTGAATTAATTTTACAAAAGATTTCACACTTGTGGGACGACACGGGATTTATGAGTTTTTGTTTTGTGTATTAAATGAAAAGAGAAAATATAATTTTTATATTTATGTAGAGAGAAAATTTTCCAAAATGGAAAATGTGACATCTTTTGGACAAACTAAAAAGGAAAGTGTGACATCTTTTAGGCGCAAACTAAAAGGAAAAGCTGACATCTTTTATAGGAGATAGGAGAGTAATTTTATTGATTTTTCTCATATATTTAGAGTAAAGAATGATATTTATAATTTAAGAATAGAAAACAATTCAATAGATATGTAAAATATGTAATATAATCCTAGTAAAATTAATATCAATGCTATGCTCGTCAAAAAAATATTCATATTTTTCTCATTATATATTTCTCATGCACGACTTTTTCTATAGCTTGTGTTCGAGTTGTTCCAAACACCGAACATATTCAAATTTTAAAACTCTCCCCGCTTTATGAAAACAATCTCATTTTGCCATTTTGGAATGTTCATAAAAATAGTTCTATTTATAAAAATGGAAAATTTTCATCTCATATACTTTACCTCTTTTTCCCCCGTCTGTCTTACTTTACCCATTTTTTTATACATTTGATCTCTTATTTTACCAAGTTCTCATTAAAACTCGTGTCGGCTACGAGCCTATTTTTTGCGGACGGAGGGAGTAATTGTTTGGGCCCCGATGTTTTGGTTTATAGTTCGTATTCAATTTTTTTGTCGATATTGTTAATTTGAATTGAAATGCCATAATCCCCGACCAAATTTTACAAATCTTCCACTATTATCCTTGAAGTAACCACCACCCTAGTCGTTGCAATCTGAGAAAAACCCATGCGAGAAGACAGAAAAATTGAGGATAAAAACCCTTGGAGTACTATCTATTTTTAGAGTTTATTTTATTCGATTCTATCCTAATTTGGAATTATCAATGAATAATGGATTGGGATCGATATGGATCGAAAATGATCAACCGATTTTTATTTCATTTTTAGTTATTTGAAGAACGAATCGTGAACTTGATCTATATTATTTGTGAAGAGAAAAAGTAGCTAGAGTTGTTCAGATTTGTACCCATCAAATCTTATTGCTATCTACATATGAATATATATACTCACATAGTATAAGTTACAAATTGATAGTATATGAAACAATTCGTTGTAGTAATAACTAGGAGTAATAAAAATAACCTAACTCCATCAATTTGATTTGACCAAATCGGACAATTGAGAAAAATAACATTATATTTTGCAATTCATTAGTCTGTTACTAGCACTAATTTATATGGTTCAAATAAAGCTAACGTAAAATTTTATAAATTCTCAATTTTACACAATTAATTATTAAAATATATAATGCTAGTCATGATTGAAAATATTACAAGTACAAAAGTTTTTTTAAATGCGAGCATACCAGAGGTGGTCAGAATTTGCCAAGCACTATATATGTGCTCGGCATTGTTCCTAAAAATATTAACACCCAGTGCTTAGCTCGGGTGATTTCACTGAGTCTTTTTATAACACCAAAAATGTGCTCGGAAATAAAAAGACTTGTTTAATGTTTCAACTTATGCAATGTGAATTGTTGGTAAATATTTTTCAAAAGGGCGAGTACTTATATTGTGCTCGGAATAAAAAAATTGTTTAATTATTCAATGAATGCCAATAAATTCTAATAAGTTATATCCGACCACTACAAATGTGCTCACCTATAAAAAAGACTTTGTTAAAATTTTTTTTCTTGAGCTTAATCATTCAACAATAATATCTATATCTATCATACATATATATAAAGCTAGTTTTGGCGTTCTTTGAAATATTTATAAGTTTTGTCTCATTCTAATATATTTATAAGTTATGGGATCAATTTGATAATATTGGAATTGGAGCTCACGTTTTTTAAAATAAATTTAGATTAAATAATGTATAGGAAGTTTTTTATATTCTACCAATAAAATTGTAACCGTCACGTACATTTTAATACATTATCATGTATATTTATTACTATTTCAATATTAATTGCCATTACCATTATCATTATCATATTTATTACCATTACCAATTCAATATTAATTAGGATTAAAGAATTAGTGCAATTTATCACCACCATCCAATTAATTAGTTTGAATGAACTAATGTTATGCAATTAAACTGTAAGAAATATCGGGTATTCATAATAAGAAACGTATTAAACTTTTAATACATGGCTATTAACAACAAAAATGAATAAGAAAAGTCAAATTTTGTAACTTCTATTATCTTAAATTTATAATTATATTGTTTTAATTTCATGATCTCTCATGGACTAATTTTGTGCCTATAAAAGGCATAGAGTTGTGGAGGAATCAAACCAACTAAAGTATTCTCCACCAACATTTTATTGTACATTTAGGAACATTGTTTTACTCAATTTTTGGAGCTCCATCAAATCATCGGTGCCTAGCAGGTTTGAGATGTTATGTACGTTAGGAGGATTTCATCTTTGGAGATAATACGTCAATCCGAGAGCACTAACCGTAATGTACTTTGTCTTGCTGAAAGAGGAGTTTTCTCAACTAGACTTATAGTTCAGTTTATTTTATAATTTTTATTGTAATTTCCATTTTATGTATTGTTGTTTTTCTTTCTTTTGATTGTAATAGTTAGAGTACGCGTGTATATATGGTTCGAGAATTTTATCTCAATATTTCTTACGAGTTCTTAGAGAGGAAGAATCATAACATTCTTGACTCGAGAATTGTATCCCAATATTTCTTACAATAGTTAGATTACCGCGTGTATATATTGTGATTTACATTTTTCAGTAGAGAGATATGAACGATTGTTTTAAACTTATTTTTCAAAAGTATCAACACTTGATATTCTCTTCTTCGTGTCCAAATAATTGTGTTGGTCTTGGTTCCATTTTAAATACTGAGTATATTTATTGAATTGTTATTTATAGTATAATTTTCTATTTTTAATCTTATATAGTTATATTAGTTTTTATTTTAATTAATTAATAAGTATTTTAAAATCGTATGATGAAAATATATTCCGTCGTGCATCGCACGTGGGTTAACACTAGTTATAATAATGTCAAACATTTTTTGCTTGAGCTTAATCGCGACAACTATACCAACAATTATAAATTATCTACTCACTATATTAAAAAATGGCGAGCACTTTTAAATGTGGTCGAATATACCGAGCACCTTTAAATGTGCTCGGCAAATTGCCAGCAACATAAATGTGCTCGGTGGCCATAAAATTATTTGCAATACATTTCATTTTATATTTAAAGATGTCAACGAGCACCGAAACCGTACAAAATGATTTCCCGCAAATTTCACTTTCACCGCCTCGACAAAAACCCTAAACCTCCCTTCCCACTCGTTCTTAAATAGTTATCGGCGTAGATTCGACCGTTCGGTCGGCGTTTAAGCATTTGGAGAAGATCGTCGAGTCGAGATCGGTGAGGAAGTTTTTTATTTGTCAAAATTTGATTGAAATCGGTGAGGTATCATCGATTTCTATTGTATTATCTAATTCGATTGAGGTTTGGATTGTTGACTCGGTGCTTGGTTGATAAGCTTTTAAATACTCCGAATTTTTGTGCTTTAGAGGAGTCGATTAAGGTTTGGATTTTCGTGTGTAACTGGAATTGGATATTCTGTAGATCAAAATGGAGGATTATGATGACTATGCGTTAATGATTCCATTAATCATATATACTACTAGTTTGTAGTAGATGGTTATTTTGATGCGTTGAATATGGAAAAGTGTGTTTTTTTGATTAGGAGTTGATAAAATAAAATTATATGCTGCATTTTGCAGAGACGGCATATAAGTTGTTGAGTATCATATTCTATTGTAAGATGATTTTGAGCATGTTTTGGTTAAAACTAATTAATGTTTTTGGAAGATAAAAACTAGGGTTCTTGATTGGTAATATGTTTTTCTACGTAAAGTTTCTAGTGCTTCAAATGCTAAATTTGTGGATTGCATTTGTTTCCTCGTTACATAGTAACATCTTGTTTCAATATTTTATACAAAGGCAACATATCTCTTGCTCAACAGATCCAGCAGTGATGGACACGTTTCAGCAGCTTCATTATCACCATGGGGGAGGTTGCAGAAAAAGTCTGGTTTCCAACTCCATATTCTATATTTTGATCGGGAGCAACGACTACATACACTACTATCTCCTAAATGAATCCAAAGTGCAATCCTTGTACCGCCTTGGAGCTTCAACCAGCTCCTAGGTCGAGATTCGGTAAGGAATCTTCATCTCGCCTCTTTCGGCTTCTACATTCACTTATTATTGAGATAGACTCGTCCTCGGTAACCTCGTAAGGACTATGTTGCATTGCTTCTTACACTTCACTTCTTTTGGAATCGTTTCTTCCTTGTTATTGTGATCTTTTTTATGTTTAATTGAGTGTTGTTACTTAGGTGATTAAGGGAATATCGAATTTGTTATCAAAGATTGTTGCTATACTTGTATTGCGAACTCATAACTCGCAAATGTGAGAAATGTGGTTGTAATGGGACTAGCTCCTCGGGATGTGCCCCTTATTACTTATGGCTGTATGAGAGCGAGAATGGAGAGTGTGTAGAGATGATAAACGACATGATAGTGGAGTTCAACTATGCTATGAGATACATGGTCGAAAAACTCAACCACGAGCTTGAAGGGGCCAACATTGTCTTCATGCATGCATTTGAAGGCTCAATGGACATAATGAAGAACTCGATCGTTATGGTGAGAATGTTAATTGCTTTGTTTCATATCGTGCTAGGAGAACTTACGGCTAATTCTAGATTTCGGTTTCATTTCCAGGGTTTAATGTCACGAATGATGCATGCGGCCTAGGCCATTATCGTGGTGGATACGTGCATATCTTCGACATGGCTTGCTCAACGCCTCTAGTCATATATGGTGGGATCATGTCATCCAACGGGAGCTGCAACGTAGATCCTTGGCCGATATTATCTGGTCTCGCCTCCATGTCAACATGTGCTACCCCATGAATTTGCAGGAGATGGTATCACACTAATTCAAACTTTGTTTATCTGCTATTTCGATTGATGAAATCTGGATATTGTGTAAATTACTCACCTTACCAACAATGGCCTTCCCTCCTCCATACAAGCCGAGATGCCGTTCTAACTATGAGGCCCTTTGCTACATCCCCGAGATTGAAGAGTTCCAAAGAAATCGGTTGAGCGCCTCGAGGCGAAGACGCACTTACATTGCTCTTCACTTGAGGTATAATTAAAGTATCCTACTAGTATTACTTTTTACCTTGGTATGTTAAAGAATATTAATTTTGACCTAGTTTGATTTCGTTTGGATCAGGTACGAGAAAGACATGCTTGCGTTCACTAGGTGCAACCACAATCTTAGCTCCTCCGAAGCGAGAGCTCGCGAGATGAGGTACAACGTGAAGCATTGGAAGGAGAAGGAGATCAAAGAAAGAGAGACTCAGGTGAGATCGCCCCATGTCTCAAAGAGAGGCAGCTTTCTTGCTCAAGGCGATGGGGAATCCTTCTTCAACGAAAATCTACATCGTTGCAGGAGAAATATACAGAAACAACAGCATGGACGTGCTACGCGAGGAGTATCCAAATGTGTTCTCTCATTCAACCCTGGCGACAAAGCAAGAACTGGAGCCCTCCAAGCCTTTTTAATGAAAAATGTGTAGTTTAGTGTAATTTTGTAAGACAATCTTATCTTTATATATTTTTGTTAAACATTCTTATCGGTTTGTGTTAAAATGACAACCCCTCTTAAAGTGACACCGTGACACCACTTATATAGTAATATTATAAACGTTACACAGCAATATTGTTGGTCATTTGATTGTGCAGCAATATTATAGATTGTTGTGTAGTGTTTGTAATATTGTTATGTAGGGTTTATAATATTGTTGTGTAGCGTTTATAATATTGCTGTATAAGTGGTGTCACTTTAAGAGGGCTTGTCATTTTAACACAAATCTATATGTATATATATATAGGGTTGTGTTAGTGTGCTAAGTAATTTACAATAATAACTAATAACTTTTAGTTATGTGTATTAAAATTATCAACACAAAGACATATTTATATTAATACAACATGTACATTTAAATATTAATACGAAAACATAAGTTTATCAACACAAGAAGATTGATAAATTTATGTCTTTGTGTTAATATTTTTAACATACAAAATTGATATTTCAGCCCAACCCAAATTGTACTGCCTTTTAGTGCCACTTATTATTGATCTATGTTCCATTTTAGGTATCCAATAAATGGCGTATAACAGTAATTTTACAATTCAAATTATTTTCTCATGTGATGAACGTGGATAATCAATTTTGTTGTGGGATTGCGAGAGCATCGCGTCCATATGTCATTGTGTAGCCTTACCAGAGTTTCATACGATTCTAGAATTGCATCCAATGGTCATAAATATTTAACTAAAATAGTTGGCTAGCTAATGGCTATGGTTAATACAATCGAGAATTTTATTACGGAGTATTATTTTGACCCAACCACAATTGGATATCTTCTTAGTGATCAAATCATTTCGTATTGTTTCTCTCACTTCAAGTATTTAAGCATTTGTCTCGTGCTTATTCAACTTTTTTTAATAGAAGCAATTCATAGTGAAATCGACTTCATTTTCGTATTTAACAACAGCACTTTAGAGAGTTTTTGTCTTGTACGGATATGTTAATTTTTGTTCGGGAGAAGAAAGACAACACCGATTGAACCTATCAAATGTTCGAGTGCAGTTATGATTTGTTTTTTCCATATAATTTTGGGTATGCGGTTCTCAATCTATACATTCCTATTTAGGAGCCTTATTCAGTTCTCATCCAATAACCGAAGAATTCAAAAATAATAGTAGTAGTTTTGAATAGCAATACACTGGAAAAAAAAAAAACAATGTTAATTAATTGTCTAGAACAAATGAGAGTAAGGAAGGAAGGGAGAACGAGAGTGGTAGAGGCGGTTTTGAAATCAAGAAATTAAATGAGGATGATTGTGCCCTAACCCCATTTAATTAGTTGACACATAGGTATAATTGGGTATTACCTAATATCCGAAATCATAGGTAAGTGAATACTCAATCTCGTACTTGATATCCAATTTTTCGATATTTTTGGATATCAGATACCCGATCCAATACACATTATCCGATATTTTTGGATATCAGATATCCAATAGTTTTTCTTCTAATCGATTATTCCATTATTTCCATCATCAAATAAGAAAATTAGCAATAGGAGTCTTCTGACTTAATTAGGAGTAGAGTTTGAAAACTTATAATTAAATATTTAATTGATGATGTTAATCACGTTGTGGTCATTTATTAGTTGGCTATATACTTGTGTTGGCAGTGGGTGAATTGGGTGCCTTTTTAATTTCTAGTGGTTGTTTCTAAAAGTACAGGAAAAAATAGGAGTATATACAAAACTTTGTTATGAATTGTGATTTTTGATATTTCCATAGAGAGTGTATATAGTTTGAGTGCAACAGTATATGAAAAGACAAGAGAACAGTAGTAGTAGATGTCTAATAGTAATATTCATATGTTTAGATTGGAATCTTTATTTTGCTTATTGTTTCGTGATTCATAATGTGAATATTTAGACCATATTTTCCGCTGTAGTATATCCTGCAAAAGCATAGCCTATGATTTTGATGTTTATGTGTAACTGTAAGGACAAAAATAGAGGGACAGTTGATAATAATTAAAGTTTATGTTTTAATAATATAAAAGGCCAGTAGAAAAAATTCATGAATATTGATCAAATTTTGGTCTACATCATAATTATTTTCATAAATGACCGATTAAATCTTAGTATTAATTTTGACGATGTACTGAAGTGTCTCATGGATTAGAATATGCTGAAAATTGAGCATGACATGGACACCGGATACATATCACGTAGAATAAACATCCGGATTTATTAGCAGGATTTTAGATTGAATCTCCAAATTCTTGTCTCGAAACCAATTGTTCTATAATTTAGAAATAAAGTCATTTTACTTGTTACTAAAAATAGTATTACTAAGTTAGATTTCCACTTGTATTTAATACTACACATCATCGCCATATCATTCCATAATGACACACGGTGGTGCGCTTGGTATAATCATTGAGAACAATAGTTATATATGTTAGTTGTATTTAATATTCATGGATTTGTAAATAATATAAATAAGTTATAATATAAATAAGTTATGATATAAATAAGAGAAGGGCGTGCAGTGGTTGAGAGCTTCGTATGTGAACCATAGGTCAAAGGATCGACTACGAAACTCACTGTTAATAAAATATACTTTTACGCCCTCCGTCCCATAATAGTTGTCATGGGCCTATAGATCAGGAGGGGGCAAATTAAACTTTTTTAGAGTGCCTTTGCCTAATTGCATATTTAGGGTGTCTCCACCGGTGCCCTTCCCACTCGCCCGTCGCGGACGGGCGACCCGACGGGCGCTATAGTGGCCCGGACGGCCGCCCACGCCCGTCCCGTGTGCCCCTGCGATGGGCTCGCCCCTCCCGTCGACGTCCAACCGGACGTCCGCCACTGTGGCGAAGGTCGGACGTCCGATGGACGTCAGAACATTTTATTTTTTTTAAAATGAATTCTATAAATAGGGCTCCCCCAACTTCATTTCATTCATACCACTTGTGTTGACAAGTTTCTCTCTCTAAATCTATAAATTTCATTTCTACTACAATAGAGTACAATAGAAACTCCCCCACCACGAGCGGAGGGAACACACCCTCGAGTCCCATCGGATCGGAGGGAAATTTTGCGAGGATGAATCCCCCAGATGGCGGGGGATGGGCGGTATGCGCCGGCGATGACTCCCCAAATGTTCTACAATATGTACACTTGGATGAGTCAAATGGGCCTGTACAAATGCTTAGGGGCAAATGGGTAAGTGCCTCTGGCACAATATGTTTGATAGGTGGGGCTAACGTGGGGATGGGGCGGGGACTATGCTGAGGGCAGCGGGGATGGGCGGTGAAGCACTGACAATATGAAGGGGAGTGGGAGGGATGATGCCTGGAAGGCAAGTGGGGATGGGCCTGATGCAGCACATGCGCAAGTAATGTCGGTGGGGTGGGTCGATCGGCACGCATGAGCTCAGAATGCGCCTAGGAATACGTCTATCGGCCATATATAGATTTGTTGGCCGATGATTCCCCTACTTCTGTTCCGGGACTCGGTACGCCGGCATCGAGACTTTCTCCTTTGAGCAGCTGGGAGCGCAATTGGGGCTATCGCCGATCCGTGAGACTCTCGATGAGGCGGAGCCTGGGCAAGGGGTAAGAGGAAAGGCAAGGCCAGCTGGCCAGGAGCTAAGGTAGTGGCAAGGGCAAAGTCTCGAGCTCTTCCTGCGCACACCTGGGGCAGTAAGAGAGGGTGCAAAGATGAGGAAGGAGAGGAGGACGATCTGGACTGGGTGGGAAAATGCCGCGCTTGCGAAGGCATGGATCGGTGTTGTAGAGGATCCATACGTCGGAGCGAACCAGTATGTTGACCGAATGTGGCATAGCAGTGCCGCCCTCTTGCTCCATCAAACACGCGTGGGCGAAGCCTGCGCCTCGAGCAATGCCGGAAACGGTGGCTCCGGTTGAGGCCTAAGCTCAGTTCGTTTTGCCGCCTCTACCAAAACAACATGTGCATGGCAACCAGCGGCATGTCTGAGGATGCGGAGACAAACCTTCTCCCAGTACCCCAGCAAAGAGTTGGGGATCAAAGACCGGTGGGAGGCCTTTCTCGTGGTCAAGGACTCGCAAAAGTTTGCGATTGGTGTTCGACTCGGGCTGGAAGCAGACGAAGATCAACTCTTCCGGTGAATACAGCAGCAGTGTTGGTTCGCACTGAGCTCCCCGAAGCCGAGGAAGTGGCCCTTCGACAACGAACAGACTCTCGGCTGTCGTCGTCGCCCGATGGGGCAACGGCTACGCATCGGAAAGCGAGGAAGCCGGCGCGAACGAGCAATGAGTCCCCTCTGAGGTCGAGATCGAAGGTCCCCGGGAGGAGAAGAGGAGACAGATAGTCTCGCCGCCCCGTATGTAAAGATAAGACCACGATACGAGATCACTTTGAAGTGGTATAACACGCACGATCCAGTCTTGAGAAGGTTGTGCAAGGAGATGGTCGACCGATGTCGGCGCGATTTAGGGATGCCACCCATTGATGATGATGGCGTCGAGATCGGGGGCTGGGACGTCGGAGGTGGCAGCGGCACGGGCGACGGGGACGAGGACGAGGAGGAGTAGTGAGAGCCGAGGGTATTATGTAATTTTATTTTTAAACTATGTTTTTTTTTAAAAAAATTATTTTAAATTATGTAATTTTTTTTAATTATGTAATTTTTTTTAATGTAATTTTCGTATTTCCCGTTCGTATTCGTGTCGAATTTTAATTCCGTGAATTTTAAATTTTAATTGTGAATTAATTTAATTGTGGGAAGGGCTAGTGCAGTGAGAAGGGCTAGTGCATGTGGGAGTGGAATGGGAAGGACTAGTGCTGACATGGCATGAAAAGGGCTAATGGGAGGAGCGCTACCGGAAACACCCTTATTTGCCGTATTTGAAAGACTGTTCAAGTCCAACCTAAATTGGATGCCTTTTTTAGTACTCTACTTATTGATCTATGGTCCAATTTTAGTATCCAATAAATGGTGTATAACAGTAAGTTTACAATTCAAATTATTTTCAAACGTGGACAATCAATTTACATTAAAAATAATATACTTATTTTATGTCTAAAATAATATACTCCTACTTTTTAGTTTTAAAAAAATTATGCCCATTGCTGCGCTCGCTCCATGAACTTAATGTGTTACGATCTCTTTTTGCCTATAGTAACGCTTTAAATGCGGCGGTTGCATGTTATTGTCTATTGTGGACAATTGAAAATTCGATTATAAATAAAAAAGAGAATGAAATACATATATTTTTAAAATTCTCATTTTCTTAACGGCTTTACCTATAATCAGCCATCGCGAAGCTGCATTGTGATATCCAAAGTACTCCATCTATCCCACATTTATAGTCACATTTAGTTAGGGTACGAGTTTTAAGGAATTGATGGAGTGTGTAATTAATGAAGTGAGACGACGGAGTGTATAATAAATGAAATGAGATGGAAGAGTGAGATGGTGAAGTGTGTAATAAATAAATGAAGTGAGATAAAAGAGTGTGTAATAAATTAAGTGAGTTGGTTGAAGGTAGGTCCCTTGTTGACTTTTTGGTTTTTTATTTTTGTTTTGGTTTATTTTTTATGTTGATAATGACATTTTAGTGTAATTTTAGTGAATAATAGGATAAAATTTTATGTCCAAAGAAAAAAAATTAAAAATGTGACTATAAAATGTGGGAGACGGACTTTTATGGCAAAATGTGACTATAAAACTGAGACGGAGGGAGTAATTAGCAAAGTACTCTAAAATTCTTGCCTAGCGAAGTTCATTTTGGCATCAAGGGTGGTAAAACTTTAGCCAAGTGTTCGAATCTCAAAAGCACCTTCATTTCTCGTGCTTTTGGTTTTATTGTCAAACAAAAATGTTTTCTTTTCTTGTTGGTTTTTAACAGCTAGTTTCCAAATAAATAATTTAAATAACAAACAAATTGATAATACATTACTTTTTAGTTGAGTGTAATTGTGTAAATGAGCATTTTTTTTATAAAAGAGTGTAAATGAGCATTACATAAGCTATTTTTTATTAAATACGTATTTATTTGTGTGTCTGGCTACAACTCATTTTATTGATAATGCCCAAAAACTAAATTTTGCTACTTCAATAATCTCTTGAAATAAATCCCCAGATCAACTACGAAGGTCACCAAAAATGAAATATCATGACTCCCTTGATTTTGATTCATTTTACATTTCACACAATTCGTTGCCATTAAATTCAATTCTTAATATTCATATTAGTATTATTTTTATGGACTTGAATACTCACATAACTAATTATTTGTTTAGATTGAGATAAGTTCATTTTTTTTGGCTTTGGGATCAGGATTGGGCAAATAACACTTTTACTGTATTTAGAAAGTGCCTTTGTAGCAACCGTTGGCATTTCTTATGAAGTTACAAATTTAAAATACTGTTGGATAAGATATTTAAAAATGAGCCCATTTTTTCTGTATAGTTTTTGCTCGAATAATATTATTGAGAGCAATATTGAAAAAGTTAGTAAGTGCTAGCTTTTAAGCTATCTTTATCCCTATCAACCTAATTGAATATCCAGGTGCCTTATTTGAAGACTGTTTTAACCGAACCTAAATTGCAGTAATCTTTGGTCCATTTTTAGTATCCAATAAATGGTAGACAACATTAATTTTTTAATTCAAATTCTTCCATGTGATTAACGTGGACAATCAATGTTGTTGTAGAATTGAGAGATCTCCTTTTGTTTCATGATCCTTCCATTTGTTGTACAACAATAACCAAAATGTATTTCTTGTAGGAGACAATGGTAATTTGATGTGATGAGGTCGTAATCAACCTGATGGAGGGGAGTATTTTATATATATATAGGCATGGAAAATTTTATGTGTCATTAATTGCCCTTGTAATAAATAATAAAGCATATCAGTGATTGTGTAGCGGTACAAGAGTTTTATACGATTCAAGCATTGAACCCAATGAATATATATATAGTTAAGATAATAGTAGACTATGGTTAATATAATCGCGAATTTTGTGTAGTTTTGACCAACCACAATTGGACCTCCTTTTATTGTTACAAGCAGCTCCACTTTTAGCATATACTACTATTATCGATATATCTGGTAAAAATAATGTAATCAAAATAAAAGAATATGATAAATTCATCGTCAAAAGAAATGCATCTTCAATAAGTAGAAATTGTAATTTATATATGATTGAATATGTCGGAATTATTGGATTCTAAATTTTACATTTCTTTAGTTGAACCAAAATAAGAATTTCATAGCCTTGTACCCAACTGGTTTGATCATTCATAACGTATGTAAATTGATCACTGTCCGCTGCTCACCCCTTTTGATTTGCTAGGTACATAGTAGTAGGACGTAAGTAGAATTTACACATCTAAGAAAGTCGATTGAAATATTTTCTTTTCGTCATTCTTTAGTGACGAACAAACTCAAAAACAAAATAAATTAGAAAATGAAACAAAAATGTGAGTTTAAAAATCTAAGAAATTAACTAGATCAGTATGCTTCCAGTTAAATATGATTATAAATTGAATTTGGTTATGAAATTTTCAAGTAGAAGCAAATTATTGCTCTAAAAACTTTAAAATAATTGAAATAAAAAAATACATGTCTTCGCTTTTGCAATACCATCCATGATTGAGTATTGGAAGACGGTGGGTTGTCACCCACATAGATGATCGTAATTTCTTATCTCAAATTCCTTTTCACTATATATGAATAATAGTAAATGTCGGACATTCAATTTTTTTACATTACTGGAGGACCATCTCCTCCTACCTTTTGTTTCATGACCTTTGCATTCTTGTACAACAATGCAAGAAAAAATCACCAATAAATAAAGTGTCTTTCTTGAAGGAGACATTAATATAACCTAATTTGATTATGCTTTCCTTTGCTCGATTTTGAGATGTGTATATATGTCAGTATGTCACAGAAAAATCACAATGAGATTTTCGTATGTAATTTATTGTTTAATTAATGCATTGATTACGACCGTTGAATAATTTTTACTGATTTTCATTTTTATTGTGATTTATTTTTGGAATAAAATAAGGAGTAGAAAATATGGTAGATTTTGAAAATGGTAGTGTGCAATCACAGAAAATAATGAAAGGGCAATAATGTCGCCATGAAACGCGAGAAAGAGGAAGAGGCAGTTTTGGCGACATTCTAACTTAAGTTAGCCGTGTGAGTTTCAACTTAATTAAGGGGAGTAATAAATTACTAACATATAGGTAATTGGAGTGGATTTTGAAAATTTATTATTGAATATTTAATTGATTAGGCCAATCACGTTGGGGCCAATTTCTTGTATTGTTTCTGGAGGTGTTTTTAATAGTACAGAAAAATAAAATATATACGAAATTTTGTAAGATGGAGGAAATTTGAGAATGGAGGAAAACCCATAATATTTATCAACAATATGTAGTGTTTGTCCATATCAAAAAAGGCAATTTGAAATACATTAATGTATCTGTCTATTGTCAAGCCTGCGTAGCTACATTGTGGCATGGGGCCAACAATACAAATGAGCAATATTTTTTGTCTAGCACATACTTGAGACATTAGCCGATTGCTTGAATCTCCAATGTCGACTTTTCCTCTGCTGCATTTTGATTTATTTTCAATAATTTTTTTCTAGCTCGTTTCGATAAAAAAAAAGTTTAAAAGGTTTACAAAACTCAATATTCTAGTTTCATTTGCAATTTTGATTTTTTGAAAAAATATTAGAATCATTGATTAAATTATTACAATTATTATTATTCCCATGAGTCTATTTCTTATGCATCCAACTCGTTAATTTATTTCTATTATTACTCATTAATATTCATGCTAGTTTCCTTTACAATTTTTCACTACAGTTTAAAAGTATTATTTGCATAATTGATCAAATAAGTATTCAATTAAGAGTCGGGGTTCTTTCTCCATCGATCCTTTTTCTATTTCTATATTTATTCTTCTATATATTTGTATGGATAACGCCAAATATATATTGTCCTCAAACTCAATATATTGTCTGAGATTTGTACGTCATGATTTTTTCACCTCACCAATTGTAATGACCTAAAATTTTTGCAAATTTAAAAATTAGTTAAACGTGATAGAATTGATTATTAAAGTGGGAGTCTCGTGAGTGAAGTT
The DNA here is from genome assembly GCF_023119035.1 of Salvia hispanica. NCBI lineage: Eukaryota > Viridiplantae > Streptophyta > Magnoliopsida > Lamiales > Lamiaceae > Salvia > Salvia hispanica. The sequence continues at coordinate 39,971,696 of NC_062970.1, forward strand.
TTGTGTCGGATTAGTAGGAAAACAAATAGATTATAAATGTGTTTATATTAATGTTAGAATACAAAATTTAAGTTGTGATTGGGATTTTAGGAATAAAAGTAATTTGAATTGAAGGGAAATAAGAAAAGGAATAAAAGAAAAATATATAAAATGGGATTAAAGAAATAAAAAAAGAATTAAAAATAAATGTGATATTTTTCCTATGCCTTTTCTTCTGGAACTTACGTGAATAAAAATATCCTACTTTCACCGCACACACACCGTGAAAACACACGCACACATTCCCCTGTGGAGCGCCGCCTCACCTCCGGCAACCACCGCCTTCCGTTCAGCGCGTGACAGCCCCTGCGTGTCTCCCCTCTGTCTCGTCACATCTCTCCTTCCCTCCCTACACACCCACACACTTACATTTTCTCGGCTACAGCAGTTGTCCGACGGGTTCCGCCACCACCTTCGCCGTTTTCCGGCAGCTGTGAGTTGGAAGTCTCCCTTTGTGTAAGTAACCTCCCACACCTCTTATTTTTCCAATTTCATCCTCAATTGAAGGATAGGGTTTAATTTCAAGGTCTTCCCCAATTTGAATTTAAACTGGTGTAAATCTAATGTTTTGATGGCTTATTAGTTTCCAAAGCCTATTTTGAGGTGTGAATGGAACAAAATTGTTGGACATAGTGTTTGAAGGTAGGGATAAAAAAAAGTTATTCAAGGGGGTTTTGGAAGCTTGCTTTGCTAATTTGATTTAGCTTGGGAATTTATTTTACTTGCATAATGTAGTTTGTTTTTGTGAAAAAAATGCATTTTTTTAAATTTTTGGGGGAAAATTAAAAGAATTAAATTTGGAATTAAAAAAAAAGAGGATGATTAGAGTATATAGTTGGGTTATTTTAAATTGGGTAGGAATTGGTTTTCAAGTAGAAATTATGTCTTGGTGAAACAAACAAATGAGACAGCCTTTGTGTCATTTCGGGCAGGATTTGCAACCCCAGTTTAAACCAAGTAAACGATTCTTTTTTCTTAAAAAATTTTTAACTGAACGTACTTTTTATGTTTTCCTTTGGGTTATGTGCCCAAAATTCAGTTTCCCAAAACGAGTCCAAATAAAATTTATAAATTTTTTTAAGGGAAACCCCTGTTCTGCCAGTTTTTAAAATAGACATCTATGGTTTTTTATTTTCATATGGTCACGTTAAATTTTTTGTTTTTGGGTTATTTTGAAAATTTTTATTTAAAGTCGGGTAATTTTTCTCAAACATTTTTGGGACATGATAAAAGTTGAAATGTTTATGTGAAGATGTGATTTTTAAGGGAAATCTCAAGGGAGAAATAGTAGTTTTGAAGGGGAAATATATATATTGAAAGGTAACAGGAAATAACATGGAGAAGGAGCAGGAATAAAGGGGATCGTTTTCAAAGGCTTTTTGGGATTTTGAGGTAGTATATTTTTCATTGGGTCTTAATTCCTGAAGTAAGTCTACGTGAGGCTAATAATATTTTGTGTTAATCAGATAAACAATTAATCGTTTCATGTTGCTTATGAGGGAAAGGGATGTAAATTTTTGGGATTGGAAGGTTTTGGGAGATAGTTGGAATTTTAATCTATTAATTTGATATGATGTGGTGTGACAAGAAATTGCTGATGTGAAATTTAAAGGATTATTGGAAAAAAAATATTTCGAAGGAAAAAAGTGTGTTTTTGATTGGTTTCCCCATGCTTGGGGGTGTTCCGTGGGTACAATTGGATTGCCATAGGAACAGGGTGATTTTTCTGGGATCACTCGCTTCTGGGTAACCGGGGAGGATCGTCTGAAATCAAATCTGATCTGATCTGGTTTTCCCGATATCTGATTCTGGGACCCTTAATGGGGGTTTAAAGGGGGTCCCTGAGGATTAAAACCCCGCCTGATTTTGTTTTGATCTGGCCCGCACCTTTGTCTATCGCTAACACTTAAAAAGGGGGTATGTGTGTTTGAATATGTGAAAATATTGGTGATCTGCTTTTCTTATGTGTTGTATATGTATTGGTGGCTGGGTAAATATTGGTTTTGTATTCTCCCGTTTCCCCGATTATTAGGTTTTGTAATTTAGTTTGTATTCTTTTATGTGATTTACGAAAAATTTACAATTTATGAATCTGATAAAAATTTTTTAGATCAAAGTTTTACCAAAAAATGTAAGAATTTACTATTTTTCGCTTTTTGATATTAAAATATATGTGCATGGATATGACGAGGTTGGTTCTTCCCAAACAATAAAGTGTAAATGTATAGATTTGATACGTTTTCTTTAACTTGGAAATTTGGCCCAAAAGTTGAGTATTCTACTGAGCTTTTTGAAGTCATTCCCTTTTTTTCCCCCCAGATTTGATGGTAGATTAACCCCTTTTCTTCACAGCTGCTCAAGTCGAAAAAACTGCCTTTAATTGGGAATTTAAATTTTTTGATGTATTATGGGGGCATGTATAGAAAGGGAATGTATTTGGACGCCTTAATCATTTTAGTTACAATGAAGAAAAACAATGCCCTCCTTTAAAAAAATTGGAAATGAAATTGGAACCAATACATGAAAAATGCAAATCCATGTAATGAATCACAACAATTTTTTTTTTTTTTTTCAAAAAAACTAATGAAAAAAAGTTAAAAAGGCCATTTTTTTTCGCGGGTTTTGAGCTGGGAAAACATTTAAGGAATTAGATGCATTTTTGTGAATAGGTTTTTAGGAAAAAAGGATTATGGAGTATTGTTTTATCTAAATGGATAGAATCCTTAAAATTTTTAATAAGGATTTTATTGTAACGAAAATGGATTATATTCTTTTATTTTTCAAAAGATAGTAGTAGAACGTAAAAAAGTAAGAAGAGCTAGACCCCAAAGCATGAAGTTTTTGTTTAAATTTTTGAACCAAATTACAATTACCTTTATTTTCGACAACCGCCTCATTTTTAAAAAAATCCCTTTTGTTTTGGGGTTCAGATCTAAAGAATTATTAATATTATCAAATTTTGATGTTATTATTATATTTTAAAGCCAAATTACCTTTTTTCGGTAACATATGCCAATTAAATAATGCTGATGCATGATTCATTTACTAATATATGATTGATAAAACAATTGTTGGGTTGAAAGTTCTTTCATGGGTTAGTAGTATCGTAAAAACCGAAGTTTGGTTTGGAAAAATTAGGAATT
>NC_062970.1:39974977-40008977 GCF_023119035.1 Salvia hispanica
CACTGTTACAGTCCCATTTGAATCAATGTTACAGAGAACATAATTTACTATATGACGGATCCATATGTATATGGCATAGTGATATGATTTACTCATTTCGTCCTTGTTTACTGTGATGGATAAAGGTAGATTATCAGAAGTCAATTAACTAGATCGTTTAAATCTGGGTTGGAATGACTGGATGAATGATATGTATCCACTTAAAAGAGATAGGATATGATGCATCATTTTCTCATTGACACATGAGAAGTAAACATGGGATGGATTACTTGATTTTATCATATCAAACCTTATATCTACTAAACCGTCCACCACCCTAAATGTAAACCAGGCCCTCGATTCTTATTGTAGTCTGTAGATGAGATAGTTTGAGCAGTTGCTGAAGGTGGATTGACAATTATTCCCTACCAGAGAGGCTTATCATGTATAAATATGTTGACCTTCTGGATAATGTGTCTTGTACAGTTGTACTCCAATCAACAATACCTGATATAGTTGAATCGTGGTTTGATTGCAGAGCTACAAATAGAAAGAAACTTTGCATTTACAATTAGTATGAAATAAAACTGAATGTCATCACCTTTTCATTATGCATCGTTAAAGTGAGTGGATTCGCTTGAATTTTATGCACTTGTTTGCAGGAACTGGTATAACTGTGTAACTTTTTTACTCCTTTTCAGATATTCAGATTTTATTGTTAATGAAGTGGGTTTGGATGGAAATGTTGTTCATTTAACTACGTTGGACTCTCCGTTGGAGGTGTGCACTTAGGTCTTAGTTATTCATGAGAAATAATACATGAAAGAATATGCAGTATACTAACTTACAATTTCATCTGATAGATTGCAGTGGAAAAGAAAGTAGAAGTAGCTGATTTACAGGAAAAAGATTATACTAATGAGATAGAATCGTTCAGAGTTCTTGCTGGTGATTCTGATGTTGAGAAATTGAAAAAACTCATTGATCAAGTTGTTTCAGGAGTTATTAACGATGATGAATCTATTGTTCTTTCTCCGAGCTCTGACAAATCTCATCGAACTGTATGATGTTCAAATTATGCTGATTTTTAGTACATCTGAAGTTTGATATGTCATTCTTTTTTGTTTATTGAAACACTGTTTTTTTCAGGCTGTTCATAACTTCTTCAAGGAGAGAATGAAATTCCTTGTTACTGACACAGTGGATGGGCCTGATTCTTCATCGAAGTGTATTCGTGTGCGAATGAATTCAGGAAGTAACAATGGCAGGGGAAGGAACTCCAGGAAAAGAAAAAATCGAGATGATAAACCATATGATTCTAGAGGCTCTGATAGTAGTTGGCCAGAAAACCTTGGCAAGTTTCTTAGGTGATGCCTTTTCTATCCATTTTATTGAACCCTTTTAATGTGTATAATACAATTGGCTTTAGAAAAAAAAAAAAAAATGGAACTTATGAGATTAAAGAAAGATAACAATATGACAACTAAATGTTGAAGTTTCATGAGGGAACGTGACACTTGAAAACCATTTTGACAGTAGTTATTATCCTGGGTCTATGAGTTAGATTAATAGGGTAATGCAGAGTACCATCGTTGATGGTGTAAATATATTTCCTTTCACCTTTGTCACATGTTAAAATTGAGAAAGCAAATTATGCTTTTCACAAAGTTCACAAGTGGAGGTAGTTGTAGTAGTAAAAGTAGGGGAATAATACTAAAAGGATTAAGATGTAGATTTCTTTTCTCTCGGTTCCACTTATAAGCCCCTGTACTTTGTAGCTGGAGAGAATTTTACTTAGTAATTTTGGAGTTTGGACTAATATATGTCATCTAATTTAACAAGGTTAAATTTTCATTGCATGTCTTTTAGAGCTCTACCAACTTCTGTTAGCTGGTTGCTTAAGGTTTACCATCATTGTTGTGGTACAGGTGTACTGAGTTTATATATTTACAATTAATCTCTGTTTTTTTGTGGCAACGAATGAAACTTATTGTTTAGGATTCAGTGTATCTCCAAACATGTGGCCAATGTCCATTCTTTTAGTGAGTTTGTACTTCTGATAGTTTGATGAAAGTTAGCTATTTATCAAAAAGCATTGTTATCCCTAAAGGTTATAGCTTGTTATAATTTGACTATAGGAATTGTTATTACATTCTCAGGTTTCATCTTTACAAGGAGAACAAGGATACACAAGAAGCCCTTGGGCTCCTTGCTAAGATGCTTGGCACTAAGGTACTTCAGATATTTGCTGTAGGGACTTGGAAGTTGCTGTACTACTTACTAATTGCTTCCTTCACTGCTTAGTATGGATACTATTCATCATTAGATTGATGCAACATCTGTTCGATGATCCATCTATTTAATTTTCACATACATTGTTTGCTTCCTATGATGTATAACTTGAAATTATTAAGTCTTCCCATTCCTGTTTGGCAGCCCAGGTCCTTTGGTTTTGCTGGCACAAAGGATAAACGTGCAGTAACCACTCAGAGGGTATTTTCATTTATTTTTTTCTACTCAATATAAATTCTTCAGATTTTGTTATATTGATACTTGTCCATATCTCAACCCAAAAAAACAAACACACCAACAAACTTTAATTGAATCCTGGTTGCTAGTGATGGAATTACTACAGTTTGAGTTTTTTAGTTTCAGCAAAACTTTTTTTCCTTGGCTTTTTGGTACGATGATTTGTAATAACTGATCTTGCAGGTAATTGTCAAATTTATTGTCACTCTGTCCAACTCCTCAATATCTGTTGTGGCGAAATAACAGAATACAATAGTTTTATGAATTGAACCAAACCAAAAAGTCAGATTTCTGAAGATGATAGTGGATTTGGAGAATTGGAGTGGCTTAACTTTCTTTTTCAGTTAGCCTTGTTAAGGTTCCAAAATGTTTATATACGCCATACTCTGTCTATGCTTTGATTTGCTTTTGCATTTAGGTTACCGTTTTCAAGCAGCGGGCAAGTAAGTTAGCTGCACTTAATGAGAAATTGATTGGTATTAAAGTTGGAAACTTCTGGTAAGTGCATGACTTGCAATGGAATGCGTATTATTATTTTGTACCATTATGATTCATTTTTTTGTTTATAGCCATGTTAATGAAGGACTTGTTCTCGGGCAACTCCAAGGAAATAGATTTACAATTACATTAAGGTGATCGTTTTGTTAATATACTGATTGTGATATAATATATGCGGATATGCATAATGAATCTACATTTCAATGTTCCACTTTCCATTTGTGCAGAAGCATCAGTGCTGAGAATGAAGATATTATTAGAGCAGCTGCTACTTCTTTAGGGGAGAACGGATTTATCAACTATTTTGGTTTGCAGGTTATTTAATGGATCCAACTATTCTCTCCTACGTTAAGTTTAATTCTGTACATATTGTCAAATATTTTTTATTACAGATCTGAGAGCAGTTTTAGGCCCCATATCCATACTAGCATATGGGATATCACTCACGTTTTGACAAATCCTATAAAGGAGAAACTTCAGCTACTACTTTATATTTTAACTTGTTACATCCAACCTTCTAGCTACCCTTGTCCATACTGTTGGTGAAGAATATATGCTCTGTCTAGGGATTCATGTTCCTAATTCTCATCAACTTAGATACGCTGATTTGAACCAACCAATGCATTTCAATGTAGGTGACTGTCAAAACCCACTCTTGAGTCTGGATTCTCTGGAGCTACCAGAAACTTGTGTGTGCCTGTTATGATCACATGCGCAATACAAAATAATCTATTTATCTGCTTCACTGTTCCCTATATTCTTAACATGATAATATCAAAGTCTCTCCTATTTTACTTTGTGGGCCTGAAGGATACCACTTTGACGCATGAATTCCTTAAGCAAGCCTTTTCCTTACTTGAAAAAAAAGCCGATAAAGGACATTTTATCGTTTAAGTGATAATGTGATATTACTTCTCTTGACCCTTGAGATCTCAAATATGCCTGCTTATATCTATGACTTAAGCTATCAACTTTTTACTGTGGATGGTGTTTCTGCTACATAAAGTTGAAACTGTTTTTCTGCATTAATTGACAATTGTGTTTGGTGTTTACAGCGCTTTGGAAGCAGTTCTATAGCTACACATCTCATTGGAGCCGCATTACTGCGAGGGGAATGGAAAGGTGCTGTAAGCATGGTTTTGGAGCCGCGAGAAGGAGATATCCTTTTGCATTGCTGTCCACTTATTTACATATTCCCGGGCATTGCTGTCCACTTATTTACATATTCCTGGAAAAGAATGTCCTGGTTAAATTGTTGCATGTTGCTTCTTGACTGAGATATTTGATCACAGAAGGATGCCACAAGACAGATAAGAGAATATTACAAGGAGAGTGGTGACATTGAGGGTACTTTAAGGCAGTTGCCACGATATCTTGTTGCAGAACGTTCTATTGTAAGTCCTATATTGTGCATCTGACACCCTATTATGCCAATGTCATCCAACTATGTTGACATTTAAACGCCACCTCCTGAATCAACAAAAAAGTCAATTAACTTTTTTCTCCAGAGCAAATGGGAATTAAAAAGCACCAAGCTTGATGTCTTATTAAGGGAAATGAATGATACCTGGGAATACCTGGAAGCTTTAAGACTAGCATTAGACACCTCTGCGGCCCTGCCGGATCTTTTAAGAAACCTGGCTGATTAGGCTTGCTTGTTAACTTGTACACACTGATTAGAAGCTTTACAGAAAATTCTTGTCTCATTCCCACTTATTGTCAGCTAAGGAACATTTACAATGCCCCTAAAGGCTTTGGAACTTGGAAGGCGGATCTAGAAAAGGTTTATTCAGTTTTATATGTTGCATCTTGTTTCTCAATGCAATTGTTGCCGTAGAAAGGGTATTGGTCAAAAGTTTTGTTTTTCTGAGTTGGATTATTGACTAAAAACACACCAGATTTATCTGTATGCTTTAAATGGGGTATAGGTTGAATTACCTGGGACGAAGTAGCACTTATATGAGGTTCAGGATGGTCCCTGCAACAACATTACATCCTCAAAATACCGTCTTATAAGTATATATTTTGAGGGGTTCATGACCTACAAAACCCTCATATCTTTGATATCCTGAAACATCTATACTCGCTACTGGTGCTGTACGACTCATACCCATATTGAGTTGTGATGTTATCGTCATTTATATGGCTCCTTTGATTGAGCATGCCTTTTGATCACCACATTTTATTTGGCTGACTTCACATCAAAGTGCTCATCTTTGTATGTTCTCATGTAACGTACATATATAAAAGCAATGATGGATAAGCCATTTTAGGTAAATTTCAGGTAGCGTATGCTTAAAGCTACAATGTAAGCTTATGTCTGAAGCAGCAGTTTTAAGCTTTAAGTCGTTGTACTAACTTATTAGCCATCTATATGCTATTCTGCTTATGCTTTTCAAACTATCTTGCTCATCTCTTTGACTTGATTGAATCATACTTCTACGCTTTGAGTCTCTATATGTTGATCGTGACAAACTACATTTCCTTGATATTTAGCTGCAATGCTTCCAAAAGAGTCCTGGGAATTACTTACAAGCTTTGTTGGCGATACCTAGGACATTGAGAATGATGTAAGTTTTATCACTGCCTTCATGTTGTTTATTGTTATCAGCATTCGTCCTTGCACTCTATGGGTTTATAGATATTGATTTTGCTTGCTTTTAAGATACTTAGTTGTTTTAACTAGGGTCAGCAGTAGATTAGTTAGATAGAAACCATATGTAATGGTGTAAAAAGTACCTTATGAGCTTTTGGTTTGCAGATAAAAAGGTTGAGACTCACAGCATCAATTACTCCAAAAAACTGATTAATGTACAAAATTTCAACTCCTAAAACCTAGGAAGCATGGAGACGAATATGAAATACGTGTATGATACAATATGGGGACGTAAAAATGAGAACCAGGCCAATGTCATGCTTCATAGCTTCTAACTATCACTTTAGATGATTAAATAAAAGGTTAATCATGTATTGTGTCACCTACTTTTTGTGTTTTCTCCAACTGCAATTTCTCTTCAATTACGTAAAATTTGTGAGAAATTTGATTTATGCCCCCAGCTTGACATAATCCGCAACTAGATTCTTAGTTGGATTATAGTTTAATTGGGGTGGATTTTTTTATAATAATATATTATGTCCCCAAGTTTCACCTTTTCTTTAAAACCCTCAGTTAGAGAAATGTTTGATTTATGTACCACTCGGGATATTTCCTGAAAAAAACATGAGTAACCCTAAAAAAAATCCACCTTAATTAAACTACTGCTGTAATCCACATAAAAATCTGCCATATTTACTCATCGTACTGTCGCCGAATCATGTCAAGTTAGACACAACTCAATCTTTTTGCTTAGGTGGGGATTTTTTTCTTGAAATGTTGATAGTTGGGGACACAAAACAAGGTTAGCCCTTAAATGAATTCTAAAAATGATTGAGTTGCAGTCGAAAGAAACAAGAACCATTGTCAAAGCACCTGGCAATTAAAATTCCATTAATTCAACGCAAGGCCAATTGTCAATTCTGCTAATGAATTGTTAATGAAAGTAATGTTGAAGTGCTAAACGTTGATGATTTAATTGTCTCTTTTATTTTGATGTTTGTGCTGTTTGATGGTACATACTTGTGGACTTGTTCTTATATTGTTGTGTTAAAACATTTTTGTAGTTAAATCCCATTCTTTCCATTAGTGACGTTGTGTGTACTGTTTTTCAACTTTCAGGTTTGTGCATAGTTATCAGAGCTATTTATGGAACCATGCAGCGAGTATGAGAGTTCAAAACTATGGTATGCAGGCTTTAGAGTTTTCTGTTATCTCTTTCTGTGAGGTGATTCAGTAGACCCATCGACATAGCATTATTAATTAGGATTAAGAAAAAACTATATGAATTTGCTAAATTAATGGATCCAATATAATATTGAACTTAACATAAAACAAAACTTAACAGCCATCTCCTTACTCAAAACAAGGAATCTTGGGGACTACAATATAATCAAGCAACAGAAAATGTAAGTTGGGAATTTTAAGAGAAAATCTAAGTTAATGACATTTGCTGAAAACGGGACACTAGTCACACAACATGATGAACCCAGATTTTTAATCCTAATCTATTTTATCGTCTAGTTAGTAGCTAGATCATTTATAAAATTACGTTATAACAGTAAAATTATATTGTAGTACATATTGTAATTGATTCAATAAATAAAAAAAGGTGTACAAAATTAAATTTATTTCAAGCCAAAATTAGTAGTTGTGTAATCTTCAATTCTACTATTTGATTCTTCTCTTCACACTTGATCTTTCAGCAACTTTGAAGTCTTGTGTCTTGTACTTGATCTTCAATCTTCATTACAACAATTTTGGGCTTGATTATGATTTTACTTTCTGTGGGGACGAGTATACCTGATATTAATTTCATGATTCTTCTATGGCATATAAAACGAATGCAGGGTTCAACCAGGTTGTATTGGGTGATTTAGTATACTGCAAAGAAGAAGATAATGACAAAGAAACATTAACATCTCCTTTGGAGTGTGAAGATGACGCTGGCAATGATGATACACACATTGATTGCAATCTTGAGGACATACCAGTGGCTGATCTTTCTGAAGTAAAAAATGCATCTGTTAAGGTATTGTTCTGCAAGTCTTTCTATGCTAGATTTCATGAGTATTTTAAACTGAAATTAATGAACATGACTTCACATACGTCATACGTGTAATCTGTTGGAGTCTAATTCTCATCTGATTTTGGTATGTTCAACCGAATTGGGGCCTTGTTACCTATTACACTCTAACCTTGTCTCATTTGAAGCTTATTCCTATAGATGATTTAAGTTTTGGATTAGAAATACAGGGTTTGAGATAATAACAGGAAACTGTGGTCAGGCTCTTAATTTAGTAAATCACTTAAATTTGTGTTCGTAATTTACTTCATTATGGTATAATTGAGATAATAACAGGAAACTGTGGTCAGGCTCTTAATTTAGTAAATCACTTAAATTTGTGTTCGTAATTTACTTCATTATGGTATAATTAGGCACGTTAAATATTAAGTTCAACTCATGTTTGCTTTTACTATGAGTCTGGTTAATATAATAGATAGGAACAGTGCAACTTTTGTTCCATCTTTCAAATATTTTAGTTTTTTCAATTTTCCTGTTATATTTGGAAAAAAAAGTAAATATTCACACCCTTCACAAAATAACACAGACTAAAAATAAAAAATACTGAAGTATGTATAGGGCACAATAAGTCTCTCTTTTTTTGTCATTCAATTAATCATGATAGAAAATGTGTATCACTTCCCTCTTACATACAGGTTATTAGTGAGGAGGATATTGCTGCTGAGAAGTATTCTATTGAAGATATTGTCCTTCCTTTACCAGGGTAAAGTTTGGCCAGCTTAGACCTAGAAATCTTTGATGATCTTTTCTCAATCACCTAAAATTCTCCCAATTCAAGGAGGCTAATATATATGGCTGCTTAAGCTTCTATAATGCATTCAACAGGTCAAGGGTGTCTTATCCATCAAATGAAATTGGAAAAATCTATCATGACTTGGCGAAAAAGGTGAAGTTTTTTACTCTTTATCCTGCCAATTTAATTCACGTGATTATAAGTGAGGGGCGTGTATAGATGGAAATATGTAGGTTTCTTCATTCCTACTTTGAACTGTATAGTTAGAGTATAATTAAAAAAAGTAGTAGTACTTGTATTCTGAGAATAAGTACATAGTAACGATAAAAAATAATAGAGAAGACACTATGCATGAGACAAGCAATGAAAAAGACAATTATCTTCACTTAAATGTAAAAACAACAGTTACTATGTTTTGTTCATATGTAAATAAGTTCATAGAAATATAAAATTAAACTTTGGTCTTTGTCACTTTTGTTAAAGATATGGAAATATATATTGTTATATGTATTTTGGCACATCATGCTAGATAGTAGTATGATTTAGTAATTTGTTAGTATTTAATTAGATGTGCACTGTATGCTTAAGTATTTTAATTTCCATTTTTACAACCAACTGAGTTTTCTTTTGATATGTCATATCATATGTAAGTGTAACAATCTGCCTTATAAAAAATTAAAGGTGTATAGGATGAGGCAATACTAGTTTATAACAGTAACTCTCTTTCGTATGTATTATCTTATAAATCTCAATGTGCTTGCCTATCAGGATGGTATCAGCTTGACGGAGAGTGCACATAATTCAAAGTGAGTTATTCGCATGATTTTAAATATTGAATCTCATAAGTGTTTGTGGGTTCTGCAACCTATACCCAGCTAACACATATTTCAACTTTTCGGTAGTACCTTTTTTTTCTCAATTAGATGGCTTTCAAGGATTACTTTCACCAGTCTACATTACTTGCTGCTTGTTTAGGGAATTCTCATTAACCAATATGACTGGAGCATATAGGCGGGTGTTTCAAAAGCCCAAGGATTTTGAGTGGTATTCTTGACTCTCGTCTGTACTCCTTTTGTAGAGCTGATGGTCTTCTCGGTTTTTTAAATTTTATTGTTCTTGCTCTGTAGGGAATTGCTCAAGTACACAGATCCAAATCTACCACTGGCAGAGACAGATATGGACGTTATTGCCAAGTCACGTGCATCCAGGATTGTCAGAGATTCGGATGAAAAGGAAAATCCTCATGGTTGCAGACCAGAGGCAGAAAATTGCAACAATGAGACCAATATATCAGCAAATGTAAAAGATGATACACAAACTGAGACCTCTGAGTCACAGGAAAGCCAGACGGCCCTCAAGTTGGGGTTTACCCTCCCTGCTTCATGTTATGCAACTATGGCCATAAGGGAGCTGCTGAAGACATCAACCTCGGTATGTATCTAAGATTGTATTCGCTCATCACCATGCCAATTAATTTGTCGAGTCTACATCCGTGCAATGCAAATCATGCTCAGTATCAGAAACAAAAATCTCTCATTCATTCATCCAAAAGATTATACCTCTGGACCATGTTGCATAGATAAATCATAACATGCATTCCCTCGTTGCAGGTTGCATTTCACAGGGCGCTGAACTAAACCATTCACGTCCGAAGCCAATTCATTCCCTTCTTGATGGAGTCCCTGGCTTAAGATATGTTCACTCTACTTGCTTTTAATTTATGCTGTATGAATCAGGAATGCCAAATTTTGAATTGTTTTACTTTCTGTCAACCTCATTATTGGACATCAAATTGATGAACAAAACTCACAACCAACTGATTCCATTATGATTCTGCCCCCATCAAATGAAATGAAGAATATAATTTGGACAAAGGTTTCATCATTTTGAATGATGTTACATTTTGTTGCTTCATGAATTAATTTTTTTATGCTTCACTGATTGTTTAATGCATCACCGTAGAAACTAATAATAACTGGTCTATTTCTGTACTAGGTTTACCTAATTTTTTAACGCAGAGTTTACCCAATTTAGTAAATCACTCAAATCGAGGTTCATAATTTGCTTCATCATGGTTAGCTTAGTTTTTTTTTTAAACTTCTTGTTATCTTCTGGAGAAATGATGTCTCACTTTTTATTTTATTTTTTTCTTAATTGGTTTCATGTAAACGTACATTTATAAAATTTTTGTATGCTATATCATTTTCATTGAGATTAGTCCCCACACTACGTTTGCATCAGAATTCAGTCCTTACATGTTCATTAATGAGTATTGAATTTTCACACTTTTATAAGTATCAACATTTTGTCTACAGTGATCTCATCTTGATTCTTGTTGTGAATATAACTCATCTAGTGATGGAATTTTATGAACAAAAATGCCAGTTTTATTCATACAATTTCATCCCTAGGGATGAGTCATCTACTTTACCAAACATCTGTTTAGAGTCCTGGATCCATGTATATAATTTTCTTCCCTTAAAGAAATTGTTATCCTATATCATTTAATCACTAAACTAAAATATTTGTATGAATTTCATTTAATTAACACGCATTGCATTACATCTATATCATTTAATCACTAAACTTAAATATTTGTATGAAATTCATTTAATTAACACGCATTTGCATTACATCTGTATCAAAATGAGTAAAATACATTGTTATTTGCTCGTATCAATGTTGAGCATTGGTATTTATCAAAGTACTCTATTTGACATTATGTACTACTAATTATAGTATTTGTTTTCTCAAATTAAGTAACTATGCGTTCGTTAATTTACTTGTCCACCAAGATTATCGTAAAGAAATATAGAAATATACTTATTTTCAATCAAAATATACATTTTTTGAATTTTGAAATGGATTTCGTGGAAGCTCATAAATTCTCGTTAGGGTGGGGTCTATATGTATGGGAACAGCCGCACGTGCACCTCTCTATCAAAATTAATTCATAAATAGTTCGAATTGCATGTATAATATAGCATTAATTGAAATTGCCTGCTCTAAAATGAAATACCTAAAATAATTTGAAATGATTCTGGAATGGCTTGGTCATTCATAAGTCATAAGCACTAAGGAACACTTCACTTATACTCCCTTAGTCCCATATAAAACACACATTCTTTTTTTGAGATATCTCATATTCAAAGTGGCATATTTCTAAAATAAAAAACAACAATTTCTACTTTATTCTATCTCCATGTCATAATCTAATCAACACTGCATAAATTATGGTGTCGAAAAAGTATTTCCTTTTTTGTACTTCATGAGACATGAATTGGTCTAGCTAGTGGTAGATTGATAACGTCTAAGATCAAATGTCCCGGATTCGAGCCCACCATGATGCGACCTTTAAAATTCTTTCATTTCCCAATTAAAAAATAGAGTATTATTAATCTATTTTAACCACTTCACTTAATACTACAACTCATAGCATTAAGTGACCACTTAATTTTCTATTTTGAAGAAAAAAGGAAAAGGATACAATTGTTCACCTGCATCAGTTTTCCAAATTTGATACTCCATAAGAGAGGTTGAAGCAATTACATCTACTACTATTTCTGTAAAATAAGAAGAGTATTTATGGATGTATATTCAGGTAAAGTTTTGTTTTCTAATTATATTGATACGAGAGAGATTGAAGTAATTGCATAATTCTGTCAAATAAGAAGAGTGTTTATGGTCTTTGAATATATTTTCAGGTGAAATTTTATTTTCTAATTGTATGTAACAAATAAAATTCACTGCCGAAACGTATTGACTGATTGAGCTTAAATGAAAATAAATGACGTATAATAAAATCGAATTCAGTTACACGGACAGCCCCTACACTCACTGGTGTCACTCAATATCGTCACCCAATCCAAACTTACTAGTACAACTTTAATAATGGGTAAATATAATAATTTATTTACTAGATATTTTTCATTTTTCTAACATTACTTCAAATATTAATCATTTTTAGAAAATAGTGAACCATATTCGTGTTTGAATATCCTCAAGCTGACATTAAATAATACTAGTACTGATTTAATTCTATAATATCCCGAATGTCAAATCTCCAATAATATTACTGTTTATAAGAATATAAGTGTTTTAATCATTAAAAATCTAAAATGAAAATAATAATAATAATAATAATAATAGATCTTTGGATACTTTATCTTTGTCATTTAAGGTAAGACCTCAGGTTAAATTTTGAAAAGTTTCAATTTGATTATCAAGTACGTGTTTGATAAATATTAGCCGATTTAAGGGCTCTTAATGAATTACGTGCATGAACCCCTAAAACAATTGTTTGCGTAATACTATATATCAGTTTATAGATCCCAAAACATAGTATAGCAATTTACTAAAAAATAGATACTCCACTATATTACTCCATAAAAAAATTATTTGTCTATTAAAATCTAAAAATAATTATATGACGGTTTACTTAATCTGGTTAATTATAAAATTGAATAACAATTATCAATTAATAAAAATAGTATAACGAATCTTAATAAAAGAAATAAACACACATATTCAACTAGCATGGAAGAGAAATTATTAATAACTACTCCCTCCGTTCCGCGGTAGTGGATGTGTTTTTTTTCAGCATGCTATTTAAGAAAAATTATGTTAAGTGAGTTAAGTTAAAGAAGAATAAACTCGAAAATGAAAAAAAATGGTTGAGAGATTAAAAGATAATAAAGTAAGAGAGAATAAAGGAAGTGAGAAGAAATGGTTGGCTTTTACTAGAAAGAGAAAATAGCAAAATGACAAAATGACTCAACTACTATCAAACGGAGAGAGTAAGTTACACGGAGTACTTCGTGATATATACTATTTCTTACCTTGTTCTTTCCATACTAGTAATCGCAAATGGCATACTAATACTACTAATCATCGGGAATGCCATTCGATTAGATTCCTACTTTTCTTCGTACCACTTGCCACCTAAGTAGTAATTGAAATCTTAAACTCATAAGTCATAACTAATTAATCAATGTCATATTTATAATATTGAATGTATTTTATAGTAGCATATATACTAGTATCTTATACACGCTTTCCTCAAACTTTTCAATAATAAACGGCATTGAGTTTTTATTAGACTAAGCTAATGACGTAATATATCAAACATAACTCGTAAGATTGGACACAATAAAGAAAACCATCGTCGCAAAAGCGGTGCAAAGATTCTCACTAACAATAATTAAATATTCGACAAAAACCAAAAGTGAATCTAAGCCAACCCCTAAAGATTAGGGTGGAGCTACCACAATATAAGATCGACGACAACTCCAAAAGCCTAATTTAAAAAGTATAGTTTCCCGATCGTCATATGCTGACATACGGACGATCGACCCCCCCCTTCCTGGGGCCTCAAGGCAATTTGAATCCTTCACTTTCTAAAATGTCGGCTAACCTTGTAAAATCCCAAACCCTCCCCATCTCTTCCAAACCCTAAAACCTAACAATGAATTAATCCCAAACCCAAATCAAGCCTCCTTGAAGAAAAGATTCCTATCAAAGAAGATACTACAAATTACTAGTACTCCTAAACAGCCAATAATACATACATACATATATATAGTTCATAGTAACGAAATAAACAAAACTACATATATAGCAATTAAACACAAAAAAAAAAAAAAAAAAAAAAAAAAAAAAACTTACACCACTAGAGTACAAAATTTATTCACCGGAATAAGCAGCCCAAATCAAAAACCAGTCGTTCCATTCGCTCCCACAACTACTGATCAATCTCCGCCGCCGTCGCAGCAGCGGCGGCGGTAGGGGCAACAATGGTGCCATCGCCGTACAAACAGCTTAGCTGATGAAAATACGGACACGTCCTTGAATTCACAGACCTCTTCTTGCTGCTATCCTTGGTCTTCCTAAAATACTTATTTATATTCTCCCATTTCTCCTTGCACCTCTTCGCACTCCGTTTGTATCCCATCTCCTTCATCCCCTGCGATATCCTCTCCCACAGCGGCCCCTTATTGCTCCCCTCTCCTCCTCCCCCGCCCGTCTCGCACCTCAGGTTTATCAGCGCCACCACCTCCTCCCTCGGCCACCGCCTCCCCGCCGGGCTCGACGGCGCCGCCACCACCGGCGTCTGCGGCGGCGTGCTCTTGCACAGCGAGCTGGACGAGTTGGAGTTCGTTTTGGAATTCGTGTTGGTGTTGGTGTCGAATTTTCCCTTTTCTTCGGGAGTGGCGGTGAACTGCTTGAGGAATTGGATGATCACTGCTTGTCTCTCGGCGGTGGATTGCTGCTCCTTGGCTCGGGTTTCGATCTCGGCTTGGATCCGTTTGGTTTCCTGGATCCGCCAGGCGTCCTCGCGGGCGATTCGCGCCTCGTCTCGGGTGAGGATGTCGTGGATGAGTTTGTGGTGGAGCTCTTCCTGCTTGGACATCATTTGGGTCACCACGGCCTGGCAGAAGCCCTTGAATTTGTCGAGCTTGTCTCTTCGCTTCCTTTTGATGGTTGGGTTGATTATGACGTCTTGGGGCTTCTTGGCCGTCGGATCCTGATCGTCCATTTCTTGGATGTGATGAGCTTCTTGGTACATTTCGTCGAGCTCGTTGTAGTTTTTGTTGTTGCTGCTGCTGCTGCTCAAGTGTCGGCTTACTTCTTCGAACTTATCCTTGCACTCCACTCCACTCCTCTTGTACCCCAGCTCCCCCAGCTTTCTAGATTCATGAAAAACAATAATTTCATTCCAAAACCATAAGATTTAGTTGAATTATGGCATGTCCCGCGACTTAGGAAGCAGAAGAAAACCATGAAATTTGCATTTTTCGGAATATAAATTGTAATCTGGTAAAAATTGCCGGAAAAACTATGAAATTTAGCTAAATTATCCCGCAACTACTTCAATTGAAAAACTATAAAGTTTGCATTTGTTACGACCAAATTAGAAGTGGATGTGAGTTGAATAATGTTGTCTAACATTAAAATAAAAAAAACTATATATGTTTGTGTGGTAAAAAGGCATTATGGAACAAATCTAAACTTGATCGTTTTCCGAAAACAACTCAGAATTCATTAGATTCGTATAATTAAACACAAAATAATGGGCACTGAAATTGAAAAATGCTATTCCCTAGCCCTCATTTAATGCAAAAAAAAGGCATGCCTTGAAACGTGCTCCCAGGTGAAGTCGGGAAACCAAATCTCGGTGGTGGATCTGAGCTTGAGGAGGGCGAGAAGCTCGTCGTTGGACCACGGATCGGCGGATCTATCGGCGAGCAACGGCGGTGCGTAGGGGTCGAAGGAAGGATTTCCATGAAAGGAAGCTCTTGAGAATTGCTCACTCCCATGGAACATTCTTCTTCTTCTTCTTCAACTCAGCTAGCTAGAGAGATTAATTAAAAAACAAAAAATGCAAAAACTTCTTCTCTCTTATTCATCACTCAAGTTTGTCTTGTATTGCAGTGAATTAAATAGCTAGGTGGGCTGGGCATGCATATGAATTTTTTTTAAAAAGGAAAAAGATTAAAGAGACAGACATTTTGTGGCACAAGAGTCCAATGAAGGGACAGGCGAAGGTGTTGATGCGATTGGGGGGATGGATCACACGCGTCGGAGACACACGTGGGGGGTTGCAGACTGCAGTAGAAAGGGAATTCTTTATTTAATTAATTAATTTAATTGAAAATAGGTAGTAGTAGTATTGGAGTTAGGGAAGATGGTGAGTGTGGATATATAGAATTTGGAATCCAAAGCGAGAGAAAACATGCAGAGAGGGATGATGGCGATGATTGTGTGAATAGAAAGGAAATTTTGCAGCAGCGACACGTGAATGCATGCAGACAATGGGACCATCTTATTACTACTACCTCACAAGTACACACACTCTCACGCACTCAATTCATCTCTCTCTATAACGCCTTCTTCAATTCAATTAATTTATGTACTCGACTTTTAATTACTACCAATGTCCAAAATCATAATTTTTGGATTACTCCTTTCATTCTTCGCTAAGAGACACATTTTTTTCAATACAAAATTTAAGAAAATTGGGGTTTGTTACTTAGGTTTCTGTTAAAATGACAACACCTCTTAAAGCCGTGACACCACTTATACAACAATATTATAAACGCTACACAGCAATCTGTAGATTGATATTGTTGGCCGAAAAAAATCTTGTATAGTGTACATTGTACAACATATTGCTGGCCGTCTTTTTAAGTTTTTTTTTTTTGCCACATGGCAGCTTATTATTCGTCCACGTGTACAAACGATTGGCTAGGAATGATGGTATATATGGTGTTATTTTAAGAGGTGGTGACACCCTAACACTCCTCTATATACTTATTATACTATGTAATTGGGAAGAGAAAAAGTAGAAAGTAAAAAAATAAAAGAATAGAATGCAAAAAATTATCAAAGAGGAATCAATTAAAAGGGGGTACTAATTAAACATAGTAATTTATGTACATTAGATACAGCAGAGTTGGTGGACCCAAATTTCCTACGGCTATACTAGCTACCATATAGTAGTAGTGTTTATTTTAGATGTGTTACACGTTTATAAAATGAATACATACTGATATTTTAAAAAAAATGTACACGTATTTAAATTTATGATTCCAAATTTACATTAATGGATAAGTCAAGTAAATTACACAATATCAACGATAATAATTAGTATTATATTAATTGCACCTAAGAAAGGTTAATAGAATAATCATCGAAAATTACACATAAATTTTAATTTTTTTTGATATATATATGGTGAACAAAAAATATGCCCACAAAATTAGTAAGATAGTTATTTGACTATTTTATGGTGGATATGTGGTCAAAATTACTCTTGATTAGGGCATTACAAAATAGAATAAGGAAAAAAACTACCGATCTTATGATCATTCAGGTGCCAAGAACTTTATCTGGTGTCAAATTTGTAATAAGTCAAATGCAGTATATTACTCCACTAGTTGTTAAAGAAATTTGGTTAATAATTCATGAATCGAAGTTAAAATGTAGAGTTTATTCATTATTTATATATCTGGTTTCTTTACATAAAAAAGATCTCAGGCCAAAAAGTGCAATAAGCTGAAGTATCACTAATGTACAAACAACATATGTTATCATGACATATAAATATATATAGAAAAGAAACGTGATCAAATGCAAACTCTAAATATTGTATAAATTTCAAATTATGATCAGGACCGTTAAATAATGTCAACAGATTACAAAATAACAGCAACAGAAAATATCAACACAGTGTCAACGGTTGACATCGTATTGACATTGTGTTGACACTGTGTTGACATCAAAATCATAAAATTTTACACTGTATTGACATTATGTTGACGTTGTGTTGACACTGTGTTGAAAAGTTTGGAGTTTGTACAAAATATAAGTTTGCATTTTATCACCATGTATAGAAATTACATGGTGGATTGGTGGTATATAGGAAAGAATTTCATGAATATCTATGATAGTATCAGAGCATGCTTTTAATATAGACCAAAAGTTTAATTAAATCAATAATGTATCTACGAGAAATAGTACCTTTGGCTTCAAATTTGGTCGAATTTGACGTCATTCATTAGTTTCAAGAAAGAATATAGGAGTATTTAATACTTATAAAAAAAGAGTAGATATTTATTCTCTCTTCATAATTTGACAACTTTTTGTATATTTCTTCTATGAAAGAACTCTTGCATCAACATCATAATCGATATATACAAGTTGACAACTGAAAAGATTCCCCCAACTTGGTTTCTTGATGTTAGGTCAAGATACTAAATTACAACCAACTTTGTACTTAAATTATTTAATCAATGCAAGCACCCATTAACATTCTTAATAAATATTGCCTCGTGAAGATTAATGGAAAGAAGCTCGTTACATGTATAGGAAAAGGTAAGTCGAATTAGTTATAGAAATTAGAATCGTTGTACTATCAATTCAAGAAATTAAATTAAAAGACTTATAATGTCGGAAAAGACCGAACTCACATGAAAAAGACTTCTTGTGATGGTAACGTATTAGGTTATGTTTTCATGACATACTTTTCATGAAATTTTAAAAATAATATAATAGTGGTTGCAAGGTTGAATCAATGAAAATTAAATAAAATTTGAGGCGACTTACAGTGACAGAGTTAGACATTTCACGATGAAGGCCGTCTAAATGACAATGTTACTCTTGAAATTAAACCAAAAATTATATAAACTCGCACTTTTCTTTCAATTATATATCTCATCACCGTCAAATTAATTCTCACAATTTACATATCTACCTTCCTTTTTCTTTATTTTAAGTTAATATTTTTAGATGACTAACAATCTATCACCCAACATTCATCTATTCATATTTCCTGAAGGATGGGAATTTTGAAGTTTGGGATATACTATAAAGTTAATATTAACAAGACAAAAGATGTCATTATTGTGACGTGGGAAAGTTAATTTGCTCAATCACTTTTTTCTTTTTTTGCTGAAACCAACATGCCAATTCCATACTTGTTGGCTGGACACTCAAATGTTAGATGGATAAAGAATTGGGAAATGTGAACTTCCATATTGTTTATTAGCTACATTACTAATTGATTATTTTTACGAATATTACATGAAAATCATGGATTTCCCTGATAATGTAACAAAATTAATTGAGATGCCATACTATAAGGGATATAAGCCCATTGCAATAGGCCGAATATTTGAAATATAGTAATGTTAGAAAAGTCCAGAAATCTAATGGGCCTATTAAATAGGCCCAATATTAAACAATAAAGACGATAAAACAAATCCAACAAGCTTAAAACTGTTTGTCAGAATTAATTCTCTCATAATAAGAAATATATATACGACAAAATGCTTACAAATGTTGATTGATTAGGGGCCGTAATTAGTCTCGTGACAATGCCATGTAAAATTAGTTTTGGTTTATGAGTCTTAGCAATACCGTGTGATCAATTTTATCTCGAGTAAATAAATTATTCAGTCTCAAGTATTTTCAAGATAAGTAAATTCAAGCTAAATGAATGCTAATCACAAAGACACAAACCACGCAATCCCAGTCGGGGTCTTGGTTAATTTATAACACAGCCTTTGTCTAGATTCACCAAAAAATTGATATAGCTAAGATTTGATGATGTGACATTTTAGCTACTTGAGTATTCATAAAATAATAAAATTCAAACCCTAGCTAAAACATGATTCATAAATTAGTTTGTATATTTAATTACCATGATAATCTCTCTTTTCGAAAAACATTCGATCGGTAAAAGTACTCCGTATAAACAAAGGATTATTGAGATTAGACTTCACTACTCATCTTTCATAAATTCAAAATATTATCAACTCATCCGAGGCAAAAAATATCAGATTTAACAAAACGCTTTTAAATTCTATTCGTTTACGGTTGACCTATTAAAAATCAAATTACTACTACAATAAATCCTCTTTGTAGATGTGTGTGTATATGCTGCAACACAAATGGATACATTGAGTGCTAACTTTTGAGTTTTGAGAATTGAAAATTGCAACCATCATAATTTACTCCATTTCAGATGAATCTATTGTCCCATGACATACCATTTAATGCTTATGTCAGATCTAAGAGCTTCCCATACCCTTTATTTAATTATTTAGCGACCAATTGTTACATGTTTCAAATTTTAAAAATTAATAAAATGATTTATGGACCAGACACATTATTCATTTTCAGACTTTCAGTAGATGAGATTTTTGTGCTACAGCCCATTGGTACAGTATAATGGAGTACTATAATACGATACGTTCATAGTAAATCAAGATCAAGATCAAGAATCTGATATTCTGAAGTACTACATAATGTTATTCTTTTCGCAGATTCCCGTTGTAATTAAGGAGGCAAAAAATTGGAAGAAAACATAAATCTATATGATTATATAAATGTGTATACATATTTCCAGTAATACACTGATATTTAAGAAAATAATTTGTGGATATATAGATAGATATATACATTTAGAGGGGGGTTTTTTTCGTTATGATGACATTAATTTTAAAGTGACAACGTACCACCAGCCTTGTGCTGTCACGTGGCATGTTATCCTGCAATATTAATTAGCATGCGTTTTAGATGGATTTCTACATATTACATGATAAGAATATGTGGATTGCAGTGTAAATTGTTGAGTATAACATTATTTTCTATCATGCAAAATAATTGTACAGTTTACAATTTTGGGACGCAATTTTCAATTCGCCTCTAATTTAAGTAATTTTGCGACCCAATTTGTAATGTGTCTTTGATTTTAATATATTTTGGGACGCAATCTATAGCGTGTCTTTGATTTAAGTTATTCTGAGACACAATTTTTAATGTGTCTCTAATTTAAGGACATTTTTTTATTAGCATCTCCAATTTTATAAATTTTCAAAATTTTCCAACACAAACTAATTGTGTCTTTAATAGCTTGATTTGTTGTTGTGTGTATACAAAAGCAATAGTCGTTGTATATAATTTAAATTAAACATTTTATGTCTACAGTGCAACGCTCAATAATTTACTGCAAGCCACCTAATATAGCATGATAATATATCACGTGACAACACGAAATTAGTGGTACATTATCATATTTAAAAAGTTTGTCACCTCGATGCATCCATATAGTTAATGTAAAAAAAGTTAATTTAGTTGGGAACTTACTACTTCTCTTTCCCCCAAACGATCTTGCTGTTCTATTTAATGCAAATTGACTATAGTAAGGCATAACATCATTTATTTTAGGTAATAAAAGCTAATTGGACCATTTACAGTTAAAAATTTATGGTCAACAGAAGACAGAAAGAGTTGCACACAAAAAATAGTATATTACCATTCTTGTCGAACAAATAAAATAAGCTTCTTTATGGAGGTGAAACGGTTGATAATTTTTAAGAAACTTTTTTAGTTTAGCAGTAGACCTAAGTTTTTTTAGAAAGATCATGCCTTATCCACGAAAATTAATCTTCAATTATAAAAAAAAAGTGATTAAATATTAGTAATAAAAAATAAGATTTATATTAGAGTATTTAATAAATAAAATTAATTTTAGTCAATGAATTAAAAAAGTCATTGACTGACTGCAATAACCTCAAAATGCATTTATTATGAATTTGAGGGGCTTCGGTGCAAATAAAAGTAAACGCCCTCGTGATTGGGCCGCATATTATGTGTTTGGGGCCATGCTGTTTCCAATTTTTGGAGTTCATGACGACGGCTTTGTGTTAAAAAAAAAAATGGAAGCCATTATTTTATAACCGAAAGGTACTAAGGTAGTGACTTCACTAACAATTTTGTCTACATTTTATGAGACTATATATGTAATAATGAATTATACAACTATGTATACATTTCACATTGAGGCCTTGTCTGCTAGCTTCTTTTGTCATATTAGTTAATAATTAAGATAAATTATTTTATTTGTGTGAATAAGATAACATTAGTGGGCATCTGATATTTTAACTCTATATTTGATATACGTATTGATTTGTACTTATGTTTAGATTAGTAGGAGTAGTATAATTTTACAAAAATACTACAAGTAAATTTCAATCAAAATTGAAATGGTTAAAAGTTTGAGGACTATGAAGTAATTTAAGTTAGTTATCATGATTAAAATTTTTAATGTAGATTAATTAACTCATTTATTTGGTGGTTCAAAATATGGAAACCAAGAGAACCTAAAGAGTAATACAAGTCATAGATAATTTAGCTCACATTGAACAATAGGTAGAACTGAGGATATATACGATTAATGACGTAGAAGTCGAATTTTTCAGTCGACGATTACATTTCACAACTCACTGCAACGTGAAAGCTAAGGATATGATTTTATCCACATTAGTCGATTATAATGTCATCTTATTAAATAAGCATGACGCAACTACTCAAAAATTAGTTACTATATGGAATAATTGTAAACTGTACGGAGTCTACTAAAATTATGATTTAATTTGCAAAATTTAAAAGTTATGAAATATTAGTAAAATTAACAAAAAAATGAATTAAAAATTACTAAGTAGAGTTTAACTTAAATGACAACTATAGTTATACAAGACTACTCCCTCCTTCCACCGTTTATATATAATCTTATTTTAACTTTGGCAATGATTTTAAGATATTATTTGATTTTAGGAAGAAAAATAGGATTTATAACTTATATTACTAGTATGAATGTAATGAGTTAGGTAAATGGTAGATCCTCTTATCAAAAATTTAAAAAAAATATATAACTTTAAATCAAGAATATCCTAAAATTATAACTAAGTCATTATTTCACGGATGGGAAGTACTATTTCTTCATTGTCGGCTGGTCCGAACTAAGTACTACTCCACTTAACTCCCCACAAATAAATCCAACTACATAGTTCCAAAATATAAAAATAAAATAAAAAATAATTTCCAACTACTTATTTCCAACTGTAAAAGCTTCCAAACATCTGTACTGGCCTTTTCTCGTCATCTATATATACAACCATATCCTAGAGTACAGACTTTCTCAGCATCTATCTAAACTTTTAACCTTTTCAATATAGTATTGTGAATAATTTTAATAAAAATATTGATTTTAGCTGCACAGTTTGATGAAACATGTGATGCCTTCTGTATTTTCTATGGCTATATATACTTAAGTGCACAGTTTGATGAAACTTAGGTGCACTGGAGTATTAAAAAACCTAGCACGTTTAATTATTAACTACAATAAACCCTAGCAAATAATACAGATACTTTGATCATTTAGCATTTAGCAATCACTAATTAATCATGACCAGTGCGTCTTGTTTGGTGAGATCTTTTTCCTCAAACTTTAAAAATATTCGTCATAGAAAATTAAACTATAGTACTGCATGTATTATGAATTTGTTGAGTAAATGTGTATAATATAAGTATGCTACTATTAATGTAGTGGTATCTTGTTTATTTTAAAATGCAAACTTTTGATATGTATAATAGGGCTGACAATTTTTGACACGACACGAAATTAATGGGTTTGGGTCAGAGCTTATCGTGTTCGTGTCCTTATCGGGTCGACCCATTAAGGACACGAAAATTTCGTGTCGTGTTCGTGTTATCCGTTACCACATAATATTTTAATATTATTACTTATTAACACATAATATTTTAATATTATTATTCTTATTATTTTCATTTTTCAATACTTATTTTCGTGTCATTAATGGGTTCGTGTCGTGTTGACCCGAAACGGTTCGTGTCGTTAATGAGTTCGTGTCGTATTCGTGTCTGAGGGTAGCGGGTCGTGTTCGTGTTCGTGTTTGAGGTTTTCTTAACGGGTCGTGTTCGTGTTTGTTGTTATCGTGTTCGTGTCGTTATCGTGTCGACACGATAACGACCCGACACGCACGATTTGCCACCCCTAGTATATAATATGGAGTACATATTTATGTGATTATATATACCACCTCTTGGTGAATACGTAATTATAGGCCATAATATACCAATTTACCATCGAACAAATCAATCATAATCACATTAATTAAACTTAAAAATTATAAGAACATTTTTTAACTACCGAACAATCATAAGACCATCTCCAATCATTTACATCAAACTCAAACCCATTTTTGAGTATATGTCACACCAAAAAGTAGTTTTATTCCAATCATTTACACAAAATTCAAAATTTACACTATTTTTGGGTTTTTGTCTCACAAAATTTTTGCAGTTATAGATTTGAGTTTGGTGTATGGTTGGAGAAGATTTCTACACCAAAACTTATTTATAAAGTATGGTTGGAGATGGTCTAATGTATCGCATTCCGTATGGGAAATCAATCATAATCATATTTATTAAATTTAAATTTATAAGTACATTTTTAACAACCGAACAGTCATAATCGCATTCTATGTGGGCAAGCATTGATAAAGTTTTTTTGTTTAATATATATCTTACCAATTGATTTGTTCTTTGTTGTCTCTTTTGCTTATGAAAAGATCGAAAGAAGTTAGTACTCCATTCTACATTGATATTCCCCCATCTATCCTTGATATCTTTGTGAATATGTCAATCTCATTATTAGATATTTTTATTAGTGATATATAGTTACAAAATTACCATTCATTATCATATTCGGTCATTTTTTTGAAAACTACTTTAATCAAACTTCTTTTAGCGACAGAGACAACATATTAAACTAAATTCGGTATGAATCCATTTTATTTGATGCACTTTCTTAAAGTTGATAATATAAAGGTGTGGACACTTTCATTTAAGGATAACATGCTATTGCATGGCATATTGTCACATTGTTGAGAAAAAATAGTGATATGGTGATGACAATAATTAAATTATAGTTACTGCAATACTTTTTAATATTGGGGATAATATTTTTTGTTGCATCGCAATCATGAATTTCTTTTATGGATTTGGTGTTGGTTGAAAGTTGAAATATTAGTAAGTAACTAAGGATGGTGTGATGTGGAAATTTCCATCACCAAGAAGTCACATGTTGGCTGGTTAATTATCTTAATACGATTGATTATAATTATATTTACGGTTCCTAAACACTACTCAAAAAAGTAATCTAAATATATAATCAACTCTCTACATTTTGTCTGCTTCTGCATCACTATTATATTCTCTCTCTACAATGTGTGCGTTGTTGGCAGCAGAGACAAGTAAACAGTGGTGCTGCACTCTGAATCTGTGATGGAGGAAGGAAGAATGAAACTCAGCTTCTTAATTCCTGCGCGTATATCGCCACCATCGCAGCGCCGCCGTTTTTACTGCTAGTAGAATTCAAGCTTCCTGCATTGCTCCCTCTCTGTCTTCAAATTAGCAGCAGTCGTGATCCGAAGAGCTACACATTTTAGGTGAATCGCTTCACCTCTAGTTTGTTCTTTTTCTGCTAATTGTAGTTTCTGTTCGCGCTTTTGCTTTTTGGCTGCTTCTTTATGTGAAATCTATGAATGAATCTGTTGAAATTGACGGTCAAATGCAAACCGAATCTAACTTTCCTTCTTTAGTTTATGCTGTTAAACTGTTTAATTATGACTCTACTTTGCAATTTAGCTCGGCCTTTTCTTACTGAGCTTGATTGCGGTGGTTGAAATTTGCGTAAATCAAGGCTTATATCATGATACATTTTCCTGTGCATTTGTAATTCGAATCAATGATATCAGTGTCTTTATTTCATGTTTAGTAACCGCTTCTTTTACTTACTCATTTGCAGAAATTTCTCTCTCAGAATTGATGCTCGCATCTCTCAATTTTTGAATGAATTAAATGTTATCGTTCTTCGACACATATATAATGCTATTGGGGTCTATGGTTGGGTAACATGAATCATACCTGCTTCACTATCTTTTGGTATCTTTTTTCTTGACCTGTAATTCATGTTCCAGTTCTTCTGCAGATTGAGCAAAAAAGTTAGTATTACATATACATCAACGTTTTTTTGTTGTTGCTCAGTGTGACAGGAGATTAGGTTTTGCCTTGGTGGCCTAGTAGAAGAAGTAGCTTCATATATAATGGACAAGTATGAAATACTGGAACAGATCGGCAAGGGTGCTTTTGGTTCTGCACTTCTTGTGAGGCATAAGCAGGAAAAGAAGAAGTGAGCATTAAATATAGTTATATAGATGCCTGCATCATATTTGTTCCTGTCGTTTTCATGTGTGCATCATGATTCATGACTGGATAACTTTTTGTAAATTTGTTTTTTTCTAACCATTTTTTGCCTCATTATCTTGACTTGGATATTAAGGTATGTGTTAAAGAAGATTCGTCTTGCCCGCCAAACCAACAGGACACGGCGATCTGCACATCAGGAGGTCAATCCTTCCTTCTTAAATAATTAATTTTCCTGTTCTTTTCTATTAAAGAAAGTTTTTCAATCCTTAGGCCTAGAACTATAAGTCTGCCTGTCTTTATCTCTCTCTCTCTCTCTCTCTCAGATGGAACTAGATGTTTTGAATACTCTCTTTATTAAGCAAAGTAGCTTTCTGTTACTATGCAGATGGCACTTATATCAAGCATGCAAAATCCATTTATAGTGGAGTACAAAGATTCATGGGTGGAGAAGGTAATAAAGTGATGCCAACGCGTCTTCATTGACTTTGCGATGTGAATTTATTTGATGGCTGACAAGCAGGACTGTTAAAATAACTTTTCTAATTTAAGCTACCTTTAGCTTCCTAGTGGTTTTTGCTCCATACATTCCTACACTGAAGTGGGTCAAACTCGAAATGAAATAAGGCTAATGCGACTTTATGACTTCATAATCAGGTTTCTAGCAACCTAAAATGGTTTAGGACTCCAAACTACTGAAAATATCTAGAATTATAGGCTTGCTGATTGATGGCCAACTGAACAGAAGGGGTGTACGATTCAATAAACAACCTTTTCCATCTATATTGTGGGAAAATCTCTTGTAGTTCCCTTCAACTGATTTCTAGTTGGCAAGTTATCTGATCTTCTGTTGACCGTTGATTGTTGTTATAGAAACTAAATTGGTGGCATTCACCAGAGAAGCATAAAAAGAAAAGTTAGCATTGTAGGAAATCCATATTTAGAAATGTACTATCAGTCTTTGCAATCTGTTCTGTATATGCCTTTTTTTTTCTCAGCCAGTCTCTGCAATCAGTCAGAGCTAAATATGTGTGTTCTTATCTCAGGGTTGCTATGTCTGCATTGTCATAGGTTACTGTGAAGGTGGAGATATGTAAGCATTTTTTCACATTTAATATGCTCTTGTAGAGGTGAAAAGGGAACACAAACAATTCTTTAACCTTGCTTTCGATTTCTTATTTGTAGGGCAGAAGCCATAAAAAAGGCTAATGGTGTCCATCTTCCTGAAGAGGTAAATTCTCTTGTAGTTTAGTTTATTTTTTCTTATGCTCCTTTATTCCCATTTCCCCTAGCCGGACATTGCTGCATGTTTTGATAACTTTCTTTCTTTGCTTTAAATTTCCGCAGAAGCTCTGTACATGGCTTGTCCAACTACTCATAGCACTGGAGTACTTACACATGAACCATATCCTTCATCGTGATGTCAAGGTAAGTTGTGTCAGACTTCCTTCTTGATGAATACAATTCACGTTTATAAACCTATGAAATTTTAGTTTTAATGTTCGCACAATTTCTGCAGTGCTCGAATATATTTTTAACAAAAGATCAAGACATTCGTCTTGGTAAGATTTCATCTTTTAGTTTATTGTTATTGGAATTTGAAAGCAATTTCTAAACTGCATACTTATTCCAGGTGACTTTGGACTTGCCAAAATGTTGAGTTCAGATGAGCTTGCTTCCTCGGTAAACATTTCAGAATGTCTTTTTTTTTCAGTCATATTATTTTTCTAGCATCACATTGATTGTTCATACATTGTTTCCTCAGATTGTTGGTACTCCCAGTTATATGTGCCCCGAGCTGCTTGCAGATATACCATATGGCTCCAAATCAGATGTATGGTCACTTGGTAAGCTAAATATTTATTGCTTCATGCTGTCATTATAAAGAAAATACAATACACTGGATTAAGTAAGCCTATTTTTAAGTAGTCCGTTCCAAACTGATTGAACCTGGTGTGTAATATCTTCCAGGATGCTGCATGTATGAGATGACATCCCTTAAACCTGCATTCAAGGCATTTGTAAGTTGCTGCAGACCTAATCTTGTCACAATTTTATGGTATATTCTTTGTAAACTGCCAATGATATTGAGACCTGAACATGATTGTTTGGTGATTTTATTACTGAATGACCTCTTTGCATAAGCCCTATATTTTTTCGACGATGAAATGTCTAGTTGCTGCTAGGTTTAGTGTTTCAAAACTTTTAATATTTCTGCTACACATGTTTTTCATCTCCACTAATTTGTGAATTATGCTCATTGGTAGCGGTAATATAATGACTGGCTGTAGAAGTAAATTATTCTGCTCGAATTCCAATGATTTTATGTTTGCTATTTTGAGGTTGACCATGAACCCGACTACTGAAGAGCATTAACCCTGTGAGCCTGCAGTCTGAAATCTTATTTCTCACACAAGAAGTCAGCTGATTGCCTGCTTAAGTGTGAATCATGATTGTATCTATTTATTAGACTATAATCATGAAGGCCAGCTAATAATTAACTGACTATATTGTTGGATTGTTTCTAGAAACAAGCCATTAGGTTCACCATGACTTTGTTTGCTTGTTAATTTTTGTGCCTTCCCTGAATAGTATGATTGTTGTTGATTTTTGGTTGGTAAAAATGAAAAGTTCTTTAAAATCTTAATCTATTTCTCCACATTTTTGGACAGGATATGCAAGCTCTCATCAACAAAATAAACAAGTCTGTAGTTGCTCCACTGCCGGCCAAATACTCTGGGGCATTGTGAGTTCCTCTTCTTGCTTTTTCTTATGTATTCTCGTGTCTGTCAGTCCGTCCTCCTCTCTTTCTCTACTCGCAAAAAGATGCAGACACTTTCTCTTTTATTAGAATAACAGAGAGATAAAAGATTTCACAATCTTGCTATATGATGCTATTATCATTGGTTTTTTCTGAAAAAATTCTACCACCCTTTTTACCCTAACTGTAGTATGCTACTTCTTGCATCGCAGCCGAGGTCTGGTGAAAAGCATGCTGAGGAAAAATCCAGAACTTCGTCCTAGTGTAAGGCATTTGGAAAGCACTCATTGTTTTCAGTCCAGTTTACTGCATAAGTAGCTATTTAGTTTGTTGATTTACATACTAAATGTTCACACATCCAAATAACCGTTAGTAACAGCATTATATCTAGTTATCTACTTCTACTATGACCTTCTATCGAGAAAGGCAAGGTGATGAGTGGCCAAAGTAACTTGCTGTAATCATAAATCTTAACCACTGCAAGCGGATTAATATTGTGTCCAACTGCAATTGCAAGATATGCCGCCATTGATCCTTTTGGTTTCATGGACTATTTCTATAAAGCTAGAAATCAAATGTATTTAATAACTTTGAACTTATGTTAAAGAAAGAATGTATTATGCCCCTCACTTCGTATGCATATCATCTACAAGTATACTACTATCTTTTCTATTTACTTTACTAATACAGGATAGTAATTTTGGCAGGCTGCAGAACTTCTCAGGCACCAACACCTTCAACCGTATGTACTCAATGTTCACCTGAAGCTCAATTCACCCAGACGCACCAGTTTTCCAAGTCAATGCATGGAAACAGAAAAGGGCATCACTAGGACGATTAGATTTTCAGAGCCTTCCCATGTTCAACCTCCAGCATATAGAGACAGAAGATCGTCATGTGGAAATGACAGGACTTTGAATCCTAGTGTATCTGGAGCTGAGCAAAGTTATGATTCTTTCACTAGGATAACTGGAACAACTAATCCTTCCAATATGCATCCTAGAACAAAAGAATTATTTTCAGGAAGCACGCATGAAGAAGGGACTGTCATTACAAAAACTATTACTTCAAAAATCTCAAAAGTCCAGAAAGATACAGAAACAAAAGGTTCAAGTGCTTCAAAAAGAACACCACAGCTTTCAAAGAACCATAAACTGGTACGATCATACAAAACTTGTCTGCTTCGTACATTTCTGGTTTCTTCTATCACGATCACTTGTTCAGATGCTACTTTTTAAGCTTACATACTTTTATTTTGCTCCCAGAAGCAAGTCTCTTTAAATCTCATAAAAAGTACCATTACATTCATCGAATCATCGTATCTTTATTTTGCCATGCAGCCTTACTCACTGGGTCTATGTAGTGAACTGTTTAAGAGATAATATAATCGCATAATACTATAACTCTCATATGCTTGAACTTGTAGTATTAACAAAATCCATTGTTTTTCTCTCCTAACTTCACCTAACATTATTATTAGTAGATGAGGTTCTATGGATTTCTTTCTTGGTGCTCCGCGTAACTGCAATATATTATTTTCAGCTTCAAGCATCAAAAAGCGTGGTTAAGAGACCTGTTTCAACTACTCGTAGAGCCTCTCTTCCATTGCCACAAAAAGACTCCGCCCATAAATATCGTCACATGCCCAGTCTTGGACCTCTTGGAAACATTGACAGCATCAAGTCTCCGGATGTTTCTGTCAATTCCCCTCGAATCGATAAAATGTTTGAACTTCCTTTACGGTCCTATGAGGAGTCCTTCCCTATCCGTAGAAGCTCATTAACCTCCGCACAGGGTTCCTCCAGATCCCCACAAGGTGACCGTTCTATTATGAAAGATAGATATACCATTGAGTTCCCAGATAAATCGGATGGATTGAGCTTCAATAACTGGCAAGGAGTTTGCTCTACAGTACACAAGGATAGGCAAGATGGAAGTGAGTCTTCAGATCAAAATGCCACAGCTGGTGCCTCTAGCCGAACATCCTCAGATCAACGGCCCCGCAGAATTGACATGTCCTCTTACCGGCAACGAGCAGAAGCACTGGAAGGCTTGCTCGAGTTCAGTGCAAGGTTATTTCAAGAGGCGAGAATTGAGGAACTTGGGGTGTTGTTAGGGCCATTCGGACCGGGAAAAGTGTCTCCAAGAGAAACTGCAATCTGGTTGACCAAGAGCTTCAAAGAAAATACTCTCCTACCAGAAGATCTTTGCCAACATGTGTAGAAATTAGAATATGTATGGAATAAATTTCTATTGTTACCAAAGTGTTGGCATGTAATTCGTTTAGGCAGATGAGTCTAGCAGATCATGTTATAGTTTCCTAATCTATTTAGGCCAGTTTCAAGTTCTGGGTTAGTACCTAACTGGGATTTGGTTAGTTGCTGGATGAGATAGGAAACTCAATATTTGAAATTCCCACAGATTTGGTGCTCTCTATGAATATCTGAACACATTAATGATCGACTGTAATTTATATAGTACTAGTAGTTATAAGTTTCTGCTATTTTTGTTGTTGCATTTCTATTTTTCAGTACTCAAGGTGCCCATCATGTCCTCTATTGACCTGTCCTCAAGTCTCAGGCCGTTAAATCTCCCTGATTTTGCAATTCCAAAAACGTAATACTGCTTCCTTCCTTATTAAGTTATTAAAGAGAAAATAAAGTTATTAAAGAGAAAATAAAATATGAAAGAATAAAGTAAAATAGAAAAAGAAAAAAATAAAGGAAAGTAGAAGAGAATAAAGTTATTGCTAAAAAAATGAAATACTTCTTGGGACTAACAAAAATGAAAAAATAACCAACGGGTTGTAACGTAGTTGGCAGCGCGGAGCTGTAGTGACTGATGACGGGTTTCAAACCCCACCACCTGCTCAGTGAGAGACTTTTTTTCTTAATCTGCAACCGATTTCATTAATTCGCGACGTAAGTGAATTCGGAAAACATGCGATCAACCAAAAAAAAATAACAAAAATGAAAAAATAGTTCAAACCGCATAAGGAGTATATTTTATAAATTTAAAAATGTTTTAGAAATTAACGAGTAGTAATATCGTTTGTAATTTGTAATTTGTAAATGAGAACGAATAATTAAAAAAAAAAAAAATCTCTTTTTAGATGTTTTATTATTAAATAAAGATAAGGTTAGATTAGATAGTCTTTCCTCGCCGCAAAGGCCGATACCTACCCTTCACCCCACCCACCCCTCACCTTCACCAACCCAGACCACATCAAAACAGAGTTGTTCACACATCCCCAATCTCCAATCCCCACCAAAACCAACCATGGCCGCCACCACCTTATCCCTCCTCCCCCCCGCGTCCCTCCGCCGCCGCGTCCACCTCCGCCCCAAATTCTCAATCAAAGCCTCCGCCCCCGTCCTCACCCAAGACGACCTGAAAAAGCTCGCCGCCGACAAGGCCGTGGAGTACGTGAAGAGCGGCATGGTCCTGGGCCTCGGCACCGGCTCCACCGCCGCCTTCGTCGTCGACAAGCTCGGCGCCCTCCTCCAATCCGGCGCCCTCTCCGACATCGTGGGCGTCCCCACCTCGAAGCGCACCCAGGAGCAGGCCCTCTCCCTCGGCATCCCCCTCTCCACCCTCGACGCCCACCCCCACATCGACCTCGCCATCGACGGCGCCGACGAGGTCGACCCCAACCTCGACCTCGTCAAGGGCCGCGGCGGCGCCCTCCTCCGCGAGAAGATGGTCGAGGCCGCCGCCGCCGAGTTCGTCGTCGTCGTCGACGACTCTAAATTGGTAACGGGGCTAGGTGGCTCGGGCCTCGCCATGCCCGTCGAGGTGGTGCAGTTCTGCTGGAATTACAACCTGGTGAGGCTGCAGGAGCTGTTCAAGGAGGAGGGGTGCGAGGCCAAGCTCCGATTGGACGGCGGAGGGAAGCCCTACGTCACGGATAACTCGAATTACATTGTGGATTTGTATTTCAAGACTCCGATTAGGGATTCCGGCGCCGCGGGGAGGGAGATCGCCGCGTTCGAAGGGGTGGTGGATCACGGATTGTTCTTGGATATGGCCACCGCTGTCATCATCGCCGGTGGGAGTGGAATCACCGTCAAGACCAAGTGATGATGATTTGGTAACAATTTGGGGATTTTTTATGATTGACTTAGTTTTCTTCGACTTTTTTGTCACTACATTGTTGTGCATTGCTTTTGGTGCAAGTGAATCTCACCATCTCAAATAAATGGAGAAAATTAAATAAATGGAGAAATTTGTACTAGTGTTTTGTTGGGGCCATGAAT
Source organism: Salvia hispanica (assembly GCF_023119035.1). NCBI lineage: Eukaryota > Viridiplantae > Streptophyta > Magnoliopsida > Lamiales > Lamiaceae > Salvia > Salvia hispanica. The sequence continues at coordinate 40,007,984 of NC_062970.1, forward strand.
TATAGCATGAGCATGACTATTAGTTAAACTATCAGAATCCAGATGAAAAATACGATTAGCAGCAATGTTGGGGAGTCTTCGTACTATATCTTCTGGCAATGTGGTTGAAACACTGATTCAAAGTTTACAAAATCTAATATGCCTTCTATTTTATTTTTATTCTGCAAATAAGTAGGAGTATCTCCTTTCTGTTCTGTCTTCTGCTTTAAATTTTGATAAGCATAAAATAACTATAACGGCAATGTATAATCATGGAAAGAAAATACAGTATTCAATTTTATCCCATCACTTTATTATACAAAAATGTCTCAGTTTTCAATCTTAGTAATTGCGAAAAATTAGCAAAATTTTCAAGTTTTGCTTTATGGATGCTTCTTGTAAAATTGAGTTGCAATTTCATCTACAACTTAAACTTATTTTCTCTGTATTTAACCTTTAAATATCTAATTTTTAAAATTACATGCCTAAAAAGAAATGCATCAATTACAAAATAGGAGTAGTAGTATCATATATCGAATACTATATTGCTAGTTTCATCAAACATTTTGAATGAATATGATGAGTAACATTAATAATTATTTGTATCAAACATTTTGAATGAATATGATGAGCTAACATTAATAATTATTTGTACGTGAAAGTGATTAATTGCTAACTTATCATTTAATAGCCAACTACGACTAATTTAAGACTATAAGATTTTAGAAATCTAGTGGTCTAAAATTTGTCACGTGTAATTTTTGTTTTTATTAATTAAATCGAAAAAAGATTAAAAAAAAAATCAAATTAAGGTTTTGGATGAAAATGTCAATATAATGTTTTAAAAATATCAACACTATGCTTTGAGAATGTAACACATTGCTTTAGAAATGACTACATGTATTATATTGACATATTTTATATACTATGTTGAAATTTGTTGCTGTACGAAAAAATTGAACATTTTTTTTAAAAAAAATCAAATTTTGACATCGGAAGATATGCACGTGAGATC
>NC_062970.1:40009077-40056275 GCF_023119035.1 Salvia hispanica
TCTTCTTCAAACTCAAGAATACATACATAGAATTCAACCCAACATTCAATAACACTAGGTTAATTGTTAAATCCTTATGCAAATTTTAACAACAAATTGCAAGTTCGTTATCAATATTGTTGACATTCAATATTCTCGGTATTGATATGTGAATTATAAGTGTTATTTGTTAGTTGCTGACATTCGATATTCTCGCTATTGATATGTGAATTATAAGTGTTATTTGTTAGTTGTTGACATTTTAATACGAGTTGTTGACATTCGATAATCTCGCTATTGATATGTGAATTATAAGTGTTATTTATTAGTTGTTGACATTCGATATTCTCGGTATTGATATGTGAATTATAAGTGTTATTTGTTAGTTGTTGACATTTTAATACGAGTTGTTGACATTCGATATTCTCGATATTGATATGTGAATTATAAGTATTATTTGTTAGTTGTTGACATTCGATATTCTCGGTATTGATATGTGAATTGTAAATGTTATTTGTTAGTTGTTGACATTTTAATACGAGTTGTTGACATTCGATATTCTCGGTATTGATATGTGAATTGTAAATGTTATTTGTTAGTTGTTGACATTTTAATACGAGTTGTTGACATTCGATATTCTCGGTATTGATATGTGAATTGTAAGTGTTATTTGTTAGTTGTTGACATTTTAATACGAGTTGTTGACATTCGATATTCTCGGTATTGATATGTGAATTGTAAGTGTTATTTTTTAGTTGTTGACATTTTAATACGAGTTGTTGACATTCGATATTCTCGGTATTGATATGTGAATTGTAAGTGTTATTTGTTAGTTGTTGACATTTTAATACGAGTTGTTGACATTCGATATTCTCGGTATTGATATGTGAATTGTAAGTGTTATTTTTTAGTTGTTGACATTTTAATACGAGTTGTTGACATTCGATATTCTCGGTATTGATATGTGAATTATAAGTATTATTTGTTAGTTGTTGACATTTTAATACGAGTTGTTGACATTCGATATTCTCGGTATTGATATGTGAATTGTAAGTGTTATTTGTTAGTTGTTGACATTTTAATACGAGTTGTTGACATTCGATATTCTCGGTATTGATATGTGAATTGTAAGTATTATTTTTTAGTTGTTGACATTTTAATACGAGTTGTTGACATTCGATATTCTCGGTATTGATATGTGAATTGTAAGTATTATTTTTTAGTTGTTGACATTTTAATACGAGTTGTTGACATTCGATATTCTTGGTATTGATATGTAAATATAAGTGTTATTTGTTAGTTGTTGACATTTTAATACGAGTTGTTGACATTCGATATTGATATTGAAGATTTGAAGATTTGAAGAATTGAAGATTTGAATGTTGAAGAATTGAAGAATTGAAGATTTAAAGATTTGAAAATTTGAATGTTGAAGATTTGAATATTTGAATATTTGAAGATTTGAATGTTGAAGATTTGGAGATATAAAGATTTGAAGATTTGAATGTTGAAGATTTGAATATTTGAAGATTTGAATGTTGAAGATTTGAAGATTTGAATGTTGAAGATTTGAAGACTTTAGAAAATGATTTCAAATGTATTTTATTTTTGTCCTCTACATTATTAATGAAAAGACAATTATACCCCATTGTTGACATAATGTGATAGTTGTTGACATTAAGTTAATCTTGTGAATTAGTGGTTGAGATTGCATCTCATTTCTCAATTATGCCCAAAAATCTCATCCTAACAAGACCCTATATATATATATATATATATATATATATATATGTAAAAATTAAAGACATAATGTACTCAATGTTATTACTAGTATATTACATCGTTCAAATGACCGAACGTTTTGTTCGTATGGTATTTTTCATTTGCAAAAATCATATACTCCACATAATTTGCTCAAATTATAGTCTACGGAAAATTTGAGAAAAATGTCAAAATTATGATATAATTGGTCATTTTTAGTTGCGAAATAGAGTATCAAATTTCATGATTTTTTTGCTATTTACATTTATGGATACTATATAGGAGTATATTACTGGGAATACAGAATGCTCAAAGTCAAATTGAATTAGGATATTGAACTAATAATTAATCTTTCCCACAAGTTAAAAGGGTAAAACAATATTTGCAATTGAATTTATAGCAATTTGATTTCCAACTTGCAATTTTTGTCATTTTATTTGTTATCCAATATTTTAAGACTGTATATTGATTAAAAGACTTTAGTGACAATAAAATAAAATAAATTAATGATCTGTGCAGCAATGTTACACTAGTTTGCCAATAAACAAGTTGTATTCACTCAATCATTATAAATCAGATAATGATTCATAACACACGTTATACTATGGTCATGTTTGGTTGTCAGGATTTTGTCTGAGAAAGTAATCTGATTCCTTTAATTTTAAATTCCTGTGTTTGTTTCAGTTTTTAATCAAACTGGGAAAGTAATCAGAATCCGAGAACAAGGAAAGTTAAGTACAATTTTTCAGGATTCTGAATCCTAGCTTTTCTTAGTTATTCTTTTTCCCAATTTTAGGATTCTTACATATATAATGCAATATAGTATAGTTTTATTATTATTATTATTATTATTATTTAGAATATTTTAAAAATAATTTAAAAATATAAATCATACTACTTAATTTTAGAAAATAAATAACTATGATTAAAATTATCATAATTATAACTTATTTTATAATAATTCATAATAATAATTAATAATTTATTAAATAATTAAAATATAATTATATAATATAAATCGTATGATAAATAATTATTATTATTTTTATAAATTAATAATTAATCAATAAAGTTATAGTGTAAATTTCATTTATTAAATTTATTCACTTATAACATCCTTAAATATTATAATTATAATACTAATTATTATTATTATTATTATTATTATTATAAATGAGTATAATATTTCAAACTATAATTATATGTATTATTTTATATTATGATAAATAATCCATATTTAAACTATCCATTGTAATAATAAATATAATAATATAATTATTATTATTTGTAATTAATAGTTTATTAAGAATTTTATATTATTATTCTTTTTTATAATTCTTTTTTATAAATAAAAAATAATAAGTATATTTTTAGTTTGGTGTTTAAATTAAATATAAATTTAAAATCTTGATATTTTCCAAACACAGGAAAGTAAAGTTACTAGGAATCATATTCCCGGGATTCATTTTCCCAGGAATCATTTTCCTTGCCAACTTTACTTTCCCGTCAACCAAACATGGCCTATAAGTTTTACTAAGCCAAAATGCTCTAATAGTAAGTACTATTTTTGGCTGAAACGAATAGGAATGAGTTTTGTTTGAAAAAATAATAATCCTTGTTGATTTAGTTTTTCCTTTTCTTTTTGTTTCGAGGGAGTTGATTTTAGTTTTTAAAAATGGAATATAAATATTAAGTTGCCTATGACACCATCTAAAGAGACCATATATATATGGAGTATTATTTATATGCAGTAATATTTCGTGTAAATTTGGTAATACTTAAGAGTACTACTTAAAACTTTGATTTTAGCACAATCCAACCATTTTGTTAATTAACTAAATTCCAAATTATTATGAGGGGTATGTAATATGCAATAACATACATATAATCATTTGTGCAAATAATGAGAAACAATATAAACTTGAAAATAAAGTATGCTACAATTTTTTTTGCTGCTAGATGAAGAGTATTCACTCGATAAAACTAATAATTATTCGACATACCGATATGTAGACATCTCGAATAGAGGGACAACCGATCCAAAAATTAAAGACGGTTACGAGATCAAATCCATGACTATTTGAACACTGCAATTTATTTAATGAAAAATCGATACTTTATTGCCTATTTAATCTATACATGTATAAAGCCACAGGTTTGTGAATCCATTTTTGCTAAATCTATTGTGTAGTAAATAAATACTCCATGCTATTACACGGTACCAACTATCTATCAGAAGGAATTCAAATTTTGAAATTGTAGAGCCAAAAACCACCAAATTCTTCTATAAATACCATCCTCAAGCAAGAGATGCACAAGCATTCTTAAAACCTTCACTCATGTTATGGATTTGTATCGCTTCTATTTCTTGATTTTTTTTCTTATGTCTTACTATTGATTTTCATATTGAGCATTTGTTTTGATTTAGCATTTGATCGGTCACTATTTCTTTTCCTTTTTGTTTGCTTCAATTATATATTTTATTTTATTATTTGATTTTTTTTCTTATTTGTCTTATTGTTTTCATATAGAGCTTTTGTTTAGCATTTGATTAGTTACTATTTTTTGCTTTTTGATTGCTTTTATTACATTTTTTTCCATCTCTTTTCACTTCTATCTGTTACCCATTAATATTTTAACAGAAAACATACACATATACATTATCTTTCTATCCTTTATTACTTTAAAAATTTATAATTAATGGTTGCTTTCTTCAATATTCAAGATATCCATCCGTCAAACACATTTGTTAATAAAGTCGGTGAATAAGATCATATGAAGTACCTATTGCAAGCATCATTTGATTGTGTTTTGCAAGTACTATGTCATTTCCTAGAAATACAATTTTGCTTTTATTTCATTGCACTTTTGAGATAAAATAAAGAACTTTTCAATCCAACCGAAACATGGGCACCGATTCAGATCAGTTTTATCATATGTAGGAGAGGATGTCATGTTTGAGTCTTGAAACTTGAAAGTGGTTTTATATTATGTTTTGTTTGGTGAGCATATCTTGCAAATATAACACTACTGCTAAAGTACTACTGCTCATTAACTTAAAGAGAAAATAGGAAGTATTATGTATTCTAATTACCAATAAGTAAGTTGCACTCCTTGGTAGGTAAAATACTGAAGTGCAATTGCACATGCATCGATAAAATCGAATTGTACATTTATCAGTTAATTTTTTCAACACGCTGGATTTTATAACTTTTAATCAATTTTGTATTTCTTAATTTTTTTATTTAATAGTTTATGTTTATAGTATAAAGTGTTATTATATGTCATGTGTTGTGTTTTTTAGATGAGTGATCGTATTAATTAACAATCATTTTTTAATAGTTGATTTCAACTCATATATAGAGTACTTCCTATTCACTTTAAATAAAATACTTTCGACGATGCAAATAAATTAATCAATTTGCTAAAAAAAATTGAGTTTATTTTCAGTTTATAGGCAACATTTACTATTTACAATATTTTATCTTTGAATATCATTGCATAGTTTAGGATATTGTATTTGTTTAAAATATGAAGGAAACATTGTTAAAAAATTATATACTACTGTAAATCAACAACTTTTAAGTTGACTATTTGAAAAATCTTTTTATATGGGGTATTAATCAACAATTTTTAAGTTGGCTATTTTCGGCACAAAGATTGATGGAATTTTTTTAGTCATTGTTTTGAGGGTATATTACTAAAAAACTTGAAACAAAGTAGTCCATAGATTGGAGGTCGAATGTGAATGACAAAGAAATTTAAAATATTATGAAATAAACCAGCAGTTAATGTAACGCCCCCATACCTAATTAATGGGAAACGCTACTAAAAAAAAACTAAACAATAAATATAAATTTCATCTTTAAACTAAAATAAATGATTTGATCAACTATAAAAGAAAATATAAAATGACCATCAATTTAGCTTAGTTCATGCAAGGATTTTTCAAATAATATCTACAAGATAAATTCCCCAACATCGAATGTACCTATTTTAGCAAAAGATGGTTTTTGTAAAGTTTAACCTTCTATTAAGCTATCCAAAAGTTAAGGCCTTGCCTAGTCGGGTCACAACCTGAAACTACGCTGATCACTGACAAAACTATGAATATAGGGTCACTGCCCACACAAAATAGCCATAAGCAGTTACATAATTCCAAATATAAAGGCATCAACGTTCTTTCTTTTAAAAAAAAAAGAAAGCCCAAAAGGATGTCTACTAGTCAAAATAGGGAAGTCTGTGGATCACGTTGACTGCTGCCCCATCACCGACTCCTTAACCTGAAAAACATTAAATAACGGGGTGTGAGTATGCAAGCACACTCAGTGGGGAAAACGCTACAAGCAGTTATAACCAATTGTGTAATGAATCATAACATAATGAACCATCTCAACTTTGCTGACATCTATATGAGACTAGTCTCGGTCCCTCGTGGACCTGACCCCTCGTGGGCCTGCCCCTCGTGGGCTATTGGTGGGCTATCAGCGACCCATATGATCCCTCGTGGATCTGACCCCTCGTGGGCCCATAAGCTCATATGAATGACGCACGACACAACAATGATTATAACCATGTAACCACTACGCTTACAGATAAAGTAAACCCCACCTCGAAAGCTGCAATCCAAAATAACCTCTTCACGCTGGGTCAGGTTGCCCGTCTCCGAGCCTCGGATGCGCCACTCCTAGCACTTAAGCATTTTATCTTAGTCTTTAAACTTTCCAAACTTAAACTTGGAAACTGAACTCATTTTAAACTTTAGAACAACTTAATCTTCTATTTTAAAACATAAAATCAATTAAGCATAACAAATAACTCCAACTGAGACAAAGAGGAATCATAATCACACTTTTAAGCATTGCTTTTATTCAACGTTCTATTAAACATAAGCTTTAACACCTACACCATTTCATTCAACTCAAAACACACTCCATATTAATTAACTACAACAATAAACCAAAACAAACCATCAATAATAAAAGCTGTCAAACTTACTACTCATATGACCTACTGAAAATAATTCAGAAGATATTACAGATCAGTTTTATACATTTCCAAGTAAAATCGTACATCTTCCCTATAATATTCTTTATAGCATCTCTCAAGTTCATAATCATCCAACACCAAAAGGATACCCAAAAAAATTAACTAAATCACTTTCACTATTCTCGGTTACTATTCACAGCAGATTACTATTCACAGCATATCTATTCTTACTCTAAAATTTCACAAAAAATGCTAAACATGCTTGGAAAAAAAATCATATAAATTCACATATTGCTAATTAAACATCTCTAAACATAATCATGTAATCAATTCATCTAATAATAATCATAATCATACAAAATAACAAAAAAAAACCCCAATTCTAGAGTAATAGTAAAAAAATCGCCACTATCTCACATTCTCAATAAAAACACTTTTCTTCTAATCAAACCCACAATTGCTAGCTTGGAAGATGATAGAATCAAAAGAAATGTCAGATTTACCTTGTCTCACAATAAAATCAAATTTTTGGAGGAGAAGCTTCAAGCTTGGATCATGCTTTAATGGAGGTTAGAGAAGTGGAGAAGAAGAAGCCATGAGCAAAGAGAGGAAGGTGAGCTGATGATGGCTAATCTCGCCGCCGGAGAGGCAATGGACGGCGGCTGACGGAAACGATGAGTGTGTGAGCCTAATAGTGTGTAGGGTATTCTAGAAGTGTCGATGGGTGGGTATTTAGAAAGTAGGATAGATATTTTATTTTTTATAATCATTTCAACACAATTCATACACTTACATATATTATTTAAAACACACACACACAAGCACAGAAAGGCATTAAACTATTGCTCTAAAATTCCTAATTTCATTTCAAGTTCTAATACTACTAATTTTACAGATAGATAAAAAAAACAAACAATTAGACCTTATTAAATTTGCTAGGGCGCATCCTCGGTCTAAGTCGGACAACCTGGAAAACATTTGAAAATCAAAATCATCAATTAAAAACCATAAAAAAATATTAATTCAAAAATTATAAAATATTTTTGAAAAGATAAATTATTCTCTATAATATGGTTAATAAACTCAAAGATATGGGGTATTACAGTTAATGAGTTAATACATGTTAAAATACGTGTTGCAATCAAATTATGCAAATTTTGTCATTTCGAAAGTCAGATAAATTTGAAATAGTGATGAGATTTGAACTCAAATGTGAGAAATGGAGCCAAAATCACTCCGCAATCCTCTATAAATACCATTTCTCACATCTTTGTAGATGGGAGAGAGAATTTCTTAACTTCTTATTCCGCCAATCAATAAATAATGAGAAGTTGGATGTACTATGTTTAATGTTCTACGGTATAATGTTTTTTTTATTTGTTTATTTAGAAATTTAGAAATTTAGAAATTTAGAAATTAAGATTTATTTTTATCAAAATTACTTACTTAATTCTTTATTTCGACAGGTCACATATTGAGCATTTGAGACTACATTTGAAGTGAAGATAAAGATATGGTATTCTTATTTAAAAGATTTATCTGAATGATGCAGCATTTAGTATCGCACTTAGGCGGAATTTCCGGTGTGGGGCGACCGTAGAGGCATTGATAGAGTCAAAGTCAAGATTTGCAATAATGTAACAACATTTATTTCGGCCTAATAATTTCTTTTTAATTTTAAGAAAACACTTTGACGGCTCTATTATTTATTTCGTTTGATTAAAATAGATGTCGTTACATCTAATTAGATTATTACAACTACTAATTTTTATTACTAACGATCATTACAACTAATTAAAATTTCGATTGTGCATACATGATGAAAAGTTGAATTTTGTTTGTTTAAAAAATTGTAAGTTTGACGAAATTTAGGCTCATATAAAATGGAAAGGATCTTACCATCAACAAGTAGGCATGGACGGCAATGGCACCATGCGGGTATGGCGGATGGCAGTGGTGGCGTCGGTAGGTACGGATAGAGCCGATGGAAAGGGAATACTACGACGGTGGCTCAACCGAGGAGAAGGAGAGAGATCCGAGTCGAATGATAGAGGGAGAGAGATGAGAGACGGACGCCAGAGATAAGAAGGAGGCGCCGGAGTTGCATGCCGGCACTTGGTGGCGCAGGAGAAAAGGGATAGCCTCTCTTTCCTTATTTAAGGCTCGGTTAAAATAAATATAAAAATGACTTGTATGTATATATATATTTGGACTAATGTTTTCATATGGGCTTGATATAATAAAAAGTGAAGATAGTTCTTATTTGGATTACATTTCAATAATTAACATAATTACATTGATTATAAAATCTACTCATTATGAATACTAATCTTACATATATAATCATTTAATACTAATTGGACCTATGAAAAATATAATTGAAATACGACAAGTTTTAGTTATTACTAAAAACATTTTTACATTAAATATTCTGAAATAAAGATAAATTAGGTGATATTTTATTAAATTTTATTTGATTTAACAGAATAAGTACTGCCTGATTATTTTAGCCTTCTCATATCTTAAGAAAAATGAATATATGGAAAAAAATTTTATCACTTTTAGTCTGAAGGAAAGAGATACATTATGGTTTGATAGTATATAATTTTCTGTTTATTTAATGTATAAATTATCACGTTTAGCCTTAATGATTTGCATTCATATATTTAAGATGATTTTGGTCCTTAAAATTATTAATTTTTCCAAAAATCTACTACTCCATTTCTTATAAGCTATAAAAGCGGTGTGAAAAGCATAAAGTTTGGCGGAGATTATTTTTCCCCACCCCAATCCGCTTTTAAAATTTTCCGGCAAAATACGATCTACGTGGACAGTTTGCGTCTGCACATCAAATTTTAAAATCTTACGATGTTATTTCCTTCCTAGATTTTTCGATAAATTTAAGAATTTGACTAACAAATCGTACTTTGAATCGGCTAATATACGATTTTGTTTCTTAAATGTTTTAATTTTAACCATGTGATTTTACACATCATATGCCACGTGAAGAGAAGTAACAACAACTACGATTAAAAATGTTACATAATCCATCTGGATCCACCTTTTGGCCTGTTTCTATTACCAATTTATAGTTTATGGGAAATTTTACGTAATCCATTTGGGACGGAAGGAGAATATTTTGGAAAGAGTGGGTGTATGTATGAATGAAGAAAGAAAGAGTGGGTGTATGAAGGGATATAGATAGTTGAATATTTAATTGAAAAGACAAAAAAGTGGTTGAGTGTATTATCTGAAGAGAAAAAATTACCAAAAATAGAAATGTGTCATCTTGGCTGGGACATGGGGAGTATTCTTAAATTTTATTTTGTGTAATTCATTAACACTCAATCTTTATAATCATAATACTGCTATATATATATGCATCGGGGCATAAGATATGGTGCCGTGTAGGATAATAATTAAAAATAAATATCATATATATAGAAGAAATACTTTAGATGAAATGCCATATTATTTAATTGCGCTATAAATATTTTACTAAGTATATTATGATTCAATGATATACATTATTTAAAATAGTTTATTTTGGTGACAAGATTTTAATATTCACATTTGGCCTGTAAAATTGTTGAACTGTTTGTTTATTCAAATTATATGATGTTTTTCTTTTTATGTGTATATTTTATTCAAATTGTATGAACTATTTATTTATTTAAACTATATGATGTTTTCCTCTTTGATTCTTAGTTGCATCCTTTATGTGTATATCTTAAATGATTAACACATACGCTTTAATTATTAGTCGCACATCTCCACTTTGTCATTTGTGTTATTTGATTTTATTCCAATCATATAAAAAATTAAAACTGTATACAATCGTTGTTGTATATGAAATGTTTCATTTAGAGTGGGTTGATAGAAGTACATTTCTCTTTATCAATTTTTTTTTAATTTTAATCTACTTACCTTAAAATTTATCTATATTATTTGAAAATGTTATATTCCCGTGCATAGTACGGGTGATAATACTAGTTTGAATAAGATAGGAGTACCAAGGTTGCATAAAAATAATTTTACAATTATTGAGCGACTTATATCATTCCTAACGCGATTTTTCGAAGTGCGATAGGTTTTTAAGTCGACAAATCTGAATCGAAAGAGAGGGAATCGCCCTTTTTCTCCATCCCAATTTCCGAGCATCGTATTTCCAGCAGCCATGGCCACCGAAGCAGCCTCCTCTCTCCAGCGAAATCAAGTAATATTATCACTTGCTTATGCGATTCTCTCAATTTTGTGCATGCTGCTTTTTTTTCTTGTAGAAAAAGTTATGCGTCTGTTTGATCAAATGTTTGATGCATTGACTGATAATCAGGTTGATTTGATGGAGTTTATCGACTGGTCTAGTGTGGAATGTTTGAATCAAAACAGCAGCCACTCTCTTCCTAATGCTCTCAAACAGGTAGTACTATATTAGTATTTGTCAGATTCCTCTTGGGATTGGGGACTTGGGGTTAATGTCTCTCTTAGGATTCTTTACCGTTTTCTCAAGTTAATGGATTTTAGTATTTATGAATTGGAGCTTTTCTTAAACTGAAAGAGGTTTTAATGTGTTTCACGATTTTGGTGTAATTTGATGTTTTGTTAGGCGAAAAGAGAATTTTGTTGAACTAGACAATGTGTACTCAACACATAAAAACACGGAAATCTCGATATGCATATACACAAGACACCCACTCACACACCTTATTGTTCTGCAAGGTTACTTCTTCTTTCATCGGCTCTTTCTAATATAAGCCTGACCTATTTATGAACAATGATGTGACCGATTTCATTAACCTAGAATGATCTAGTTGGTTGCGTGTGTTAAGATTATTACATTGAAATATTGCTAAATTGCATAATGCATCTTGTCACAGCTTTTCTCCAAGTATTTAGAGGCCTCCAAGTCTGGCCATTTAATTAGTATTGCATTTTGCGAATCTCGAAACCTACATGAAGCAATTTTCTCATTCCTTCTAGACAATCCCTAAGTCGGTCAGTCAGTGGAGAAGATTTCTCAATGCTTTTATTTTTATTTGGCACCATCCCTTTTAGCTTGTGAAATCTTGTAGTGTTGTGATCTTTGGGGAACATATTCCAAGATGGTTCGTCATTTGAGCATGGTTCTCTAGACATGTCTTCATCAATATTTGCGACATTGGCGTACTTGAGATTTGGCTTTCGTACTTTGTCTATTGTTCGATGTTGTAGTCTCGGGGATTCCTCAAACTGTTCTGTGGTCGCCCGATCTCCTTATCAATTTTTGTTACTTTGTCTAATACTATATTTCTATTTTGCCCTAGAAGCATCTTCTTCAACATCTGATTCTTGTACTCTTTCAATTTCCTCACTCTCTTTGTCTTTTCATAAGTTTCACATGAATCTTTTCCCCCATCTCTTTTGAATCCAAAAACTCTTTCTTTTGTCGCAATTTTAGTGTTCCCCGGAAAATTTCATTTTGCTTAGATTTTCCGTTCATATGGTTATTAAAGCACAAAGAGATTATGCTTGGAGGCGCTGCCAAGCCAAATATATGTTACTGTGTTAGTGTTGTTTCAATGCTGCATCGTCGTTGACCATTATAGATCATAAATGCTTCTTTTGTATCAGGGGTACAGGGAAGATGAAGGTTTGCACTTGGAAAGTGATGCGGATGAGCAACTCTTAATCTACGTTCCCTTTAATCAAGTTGTTAAAATTCATTCCATTGTAATTAATGGGCCTGAGGAGGAAGGTAACTAGCTCTTAAAATCTCATTTCATACCGATGCAGTAAAATCTCTTTCTTCAGTGACTTTCATAGATTCTCTTGCTATAATATTGTGCCTGAATGTTTTTTTTTCCTTTTATTCCCCAAAAAGATTGTCCCACTCCAATATCTCCAAATAATATATTGAACACTTTTTTTTATTCTTTCCTATATTGATGACAAACCCATTGATTGAGTATTCACTCACACTAATGCTATTTTTTAAAATTCCAGGTCCAAAAACGGTGAAACTTTTTGCTAACCGGGAGCACATGGGATTTAGGTATTTCTGAGGATTAATCATTTATGTTGATGTGTTTCTCTCTTGCTGTTTATAAACTGTTTCTGATTATTATAAGTCCACAGTAATGTCAATGATTTCCCCCCAAGTGATGTCGCTGTTTTATCCGAGGACAACCTTAAGGTAAACTTTAGTGCACATTTCCATCTTGTTTGCTTGATATGAACGTTGTTTACTTGCTTGTGGTTGCAATTTTATATGAAATATGATGCCAGATATGCTAAAAACCTTTGTAGGGAAAACCAGTTATATTGAAGTACGTCAAGTTTCAGAATGTTCGCAGGTGTGTTTTTGTCTCTATGCCTCTACACTCAATTACATTGCACAGCCAATATCTTTTGTGATTGTTCTCACTAATTGTTCTTAATCAGCTTGACAATCTTTATCGAGGAAAATCAATCTGGGTCTGAAATTTCGAAAGTTCAAAAGATTGCTCTATTTGGATCAACGTAAGTTTTCATTGCACTTCTCCTCTAGCAACCTATCATTTTACCATTGCAGAGTCAAAGTGGGTGATTAAGCTGCCAAATTTTTCAATAGGCAACTATGCCTCATCCCCTTGGTGCTTGTTTTGTATCGGTAGTTAGGTTGTCTAGTGTACCCCTGACACCCTAATATCATGCTTGGTACAAAACACACGTTCTTTATAAACGAAAAGCTCAAAAATATTATAAAGATCTGTATGATCCTGCTTGCCACCTCCGAGGTGGTATACGTAATACAAGTCATAATCATAACACATACAACTATTTAACATATTTAATATGAATACATCCTAGCAACACAAAGGATTATATATTACATACTGTATCCTACCAAATATGATGTTGATATGGACTTGCAAACTCAAGATATCTGGGGAAACAAATAACCTTTTTTGCATTGACTAATGATGTTTACAAGTATTCTATATTCAGTGTGTTATAATATGCTCTGTGAAAGGCATTGAAGATGGTTTGACATCTTTCTTCAAAGTAAACATTTATTTTGAACTATCTAAATTAGCACATTTCTCAAAATGACAATTCTTCTCCCTTAAAAGTATTGAACTTCGGTTGAGATATTTATGCTTGCTTAGTTGTGTGTATTGGGTGTGATGCAATATTAGAGGCACTGCTACTGACTTCAGGGATTTGTAGGGATCAAGCTTTACTGCCATTTGGCTTGTGGTCTTGCAAACATAGTTCGAGCTCATACGAGCAAGTCGATTGGTCCTTAACTCTAGATTATTCGAAGTTTTGTAAATTTAAAGAATGGCAAGAAGAAAAATCTATAATGCCTTTGTGTTTGCATTATGTGTTAAGCCTCTTAAATTGATTTAGTATTCACCAACTACCTCTAATGTACTTTTGTCTAAATAATGTCAGGGCAGCTTAAATGTGCTCGTCACTGGAATGATTTGCCATAAACTTCATTTCTGTTTTTGTTTTGCAGGGTTGAAACAACGGATATGAAAGGTCTGAAGAAGATCGAAGATCATTGAGCCACCTGGAAATGGGCAAGAGACGAAGGTGAATTGGTTGAAAAGCCTTTCGCCTGCTGCAAACTCTCTTTCCATTCTTGGTTAAAGAAAAACTCGTGTGGTCGTTATATTTATCACTCGCTAACGTGTAACTCATGAATTTGGTAGGTCTTTTGTTTTCATGGCTGCATAACTGTCCATAGACAAATTTGCAATTTTTTCCATTTCAACATTGTTAAGACTCTCCAATGGATTGCTCTCTCTCTCTCTCTCTCTCTCTCTCATTGTTGTGATTGATCAAGTTATGTAGGGTCACTTGAGCAGGTGTTGTGCTCTCCGCCTCCTAAGATCCAAATTCTGTTACAATGTTTGTCGTATAGGTTTTTCACTTGTGAAAGAGTCATTTGTTGACCCTTTCATGGCCTACAATGTTGTCTGGGTAATTGAATCGGTAAGCAGCAAAGTGGAGTGATGAGTTGGTGTAGAGTGGTAATACTTGAGGTCATAAATCTCAGGTTTGAATCCATGGTGATGGCGCCTTTAAATTTATATTCATTTGTCCAACCAAAAAAAATCCAAATATTTGGTTTATTAGTTTCCAAATATCTTCACTAAACAAAAAAAAACAGAGAGTAAAGCCGGCCAACGACGTGAAATACATTCCACCATTAAAAACAGCACACTCATCCCATATACAACTGCCATTTGCAATCATCCCCAATCCTCACTCTCTCGCGATCAATGGCCGAGAACAACGCCGACAACGCGTGGCAGCTCACCGCCGCCACCCTAGTAGCCCTCCAGTCAATGCCGGGCCTCGTCCTCCTCTACGGCGGGCTAGCAAAAAAGAAATGGGCCGTAAACTCCTCCCTCATGGCGGTCTACGCCTTCGCCGCCACCCTCATATGCTGGGTTGGGTGGGGCTACCGCATGTCCTTCGGCGACCGGCTCACCGACTTCCTTGGGAAGCCGGCGCCGGCCATGGACGACGGCTTTTTGATGGGGCAGGCCTTCCTCGGCAGCTTCCCGGCGGCAACGATGGTGTGGTTCCAGTTCGTGTTTGCGGCGATCGCGGCAGTGGTGGTGGGCGGGGCGGTGGTGGGGAGGATGAGGTTCGCGGCGTGGATGGCGGTGGTGCCGCTGTGGCATACGGTGTCGTATACGGTGGGGGCGTATAGTGTGTGGAATGGGGAAGGGTGGCTGGCGAAGATGGGTGTTATTGATTTTGCGGGAGGGTTTGTTATTCATTTATCTTCAGGTGTTGCTGGATATACTGCTGCATATTGGGTACGTACCACTAAACATTAAACAAAACATTGCATTCGTTTTCCTTTTTTCAAAAATTAATACTCATATTAGTATTGTCTTTTTTACTTTATACTTTCTAATTATTAACACTAAAAATGTACTACTTCCTCCGTCCCGTCCCGGAATAAAAGTCCGTAGTGGCTTGGCATGCATTTGAAAAAATTTAAAGCAAAAATAGAAAAGATTAATAGCAGAATATGAGTCTCATTTAGAATTTTTTTTTTTTAGGACAGGTCAAAATGGTAGAAATAGAATCTTATTATAGATAGAGAGAGTAATATTTAGGCCAAATTATTGATTAAGTCATGAAAGATAGTCATATTCTGGTTCCGTGCACACTTTTCAGAATCTGAAAAATAAATCATGAAAGATGTAAGCGTGACAAAATGACGTTTCAAACTTAATTACACGTTTTCGTTTTGGCTAACGTCATTTTATCCAATTGTTTTAAATCGATTGTCACATTAACGCGTAATTCGCCGGAAAAAGATGAGATAATTGCGAAAATTTCAGTCTTTAGTAATTTATTTTTCAAATTTTGAAAAGTGTGTAATTGACAATAATTTGACTCAACTTTTGTGGTTTATTTGGGACTTTATATATTTATTTGCCAAAATAAATTTATTTTACAGTTAAATAAAAATAAATTACAATTGTTAGGTGGGGCCGAGGAGCGACAGCGACCGAAATTTTTTTCCACCAAACAGCATAGTGATGATGCTCGCCGGTGCCGGGCTGCTCTGGATGGGCTGGACTGGCTTCAACGGCGGCGCACCCTACGCCGCCACCGCGATCGCCTCCCTCGCCGTGATCAACACCCACGTGTGCGCCGCCGCAAGCCTCCTCACATGGCTCCTCCTCGACATGACCCTCTCCGGCAAGCCCTCCGCCTCCGGCGCCGTCAACGGCGCCATCTCCGGCCTCGTCTGCATCACCCCCGCTGCCGGCCTCGTCCAGTGCTGGGCCGCCGTGCTCATGGGCCTCATCTCCGGCAGCCTCCCGTGGTACACGCTCCACCGGGTGGCCCTCCTCCGCCGCGTCGACGACCCCTTCGCCGGATTCCACACCCACGCCGTCGCCGGAGCTCTCGGCGGCGTACTCGCCGGAGTTTTGGCGGCGCCGGAGCTCTGCCGGAAATTCTACGGCGAGGCGGCCGGCGGCGGGGGGAAGTACGTCGGCCTCGCGTACGCGCTCGGGGGGTCGGGGCGGGCCTCGGCCGGGGTGAGGCAGGTGGGGTGGCAGATCGTGGGGGTTGTGTTCGTTGTGTGTTTGAATGTGGTGGTGATGACGGTGATTTGTTTGGTGGTGAGGGTTTTTGTGGCGCTTAGGATGAGTGAGGAGGAAATGGAAATGGGGGATGAGGAGGTGCATGGAGAGGTGGCTTATGGGATTGATGATCAGTCTAGGTTTGTTGATGCTAAGGTGAATTCGATTTATGATGTTGATGAGGTTGCTATCTCTAAAACACCCACTTATCAAATGCATAGGGTTTGATGTTGTAAGTACTACATTTCTTGTTCCTAGTAAGATTTGATGCAATGCTATTTTGCGAGTTAAGTGAAGATTCGATTCAATGTTATTTTGCGAATTTAGTGAAAAGAGAGTAGTGTTTACATTTGAGGAAATACTTCCAACAAAGTGGGATGAGTAATAGACATAGAGATAGTCAAGCTATCATGAAAGTGTTGTTTGTAATACAGTAATACTTTATATCACTGAGTTGCGACAATGTCATTATATCCTGTCTTCTCTTCTTTTTGTGACAAAACTAAGCAAGGATATGATCAGACCAATTTAATCTCGAGTAATCGAATGCCTAGACCATATGAAAATATACATCACGAACTTTGAGTAAAATACCACTCATCTATATGGAAAGCAAAATAGTGGGAGAGCAAATTGAAAAGAATAATAACCCACCAAGTGTGTTCTTAGCCAAGAGAAACAGAATCTGCTATTTATGTGCTGAATTGTTCTCCAAATTCCTTCTTCCCCTTTTATTTTTGAATTACTTGCACCCACTAGTTGTGCAAGTATACTTAGCAGACATAGGAAGATGATTCTTGCTGTAGATAAGAGGGATTAGATCAATTCTTTAATTATTTTATTTATCTGTTATGAAGGTTCTTTTAGAGAAAGTCTAGTATTTCTTCTAATAAAGAGGGAGAATCAACAAAAAGAATAAAAATAAATCCAGACAATAAACAGAGTAAAAAAGGTCACTAGAAAGTTGAGTCTCAAGGAGTATAAATTAGTTAGATGGGGAACTTACAAATGGAAAGAGGGGGATATGAATCTCTTCATAGAGACAACAATTGAAACCAATGCATGAATGGATTAATAATGAGTGGTATTATCTCTCAAAGATTTACAGTACAGCCTTATTGCTCTCCGGTGCCTTGAGTATCCGAGGAGGCGCGGATGCGCTTCTGGAGATGCTCCAAGCTTGCGACTCTCTGCATAGAAACCGTCCTTCCCATCTTGTTTGCCCCAGCTGCTGCATCTGCTTGTGCATTCTCTGCCGGAGGAATGTCCACCACACTGTTTCGAACTCTGTGGTCTTGCACCGAAGCCTGGCTGCTGGAAGGGGCGTGGTAGTAGTGCTGCTCCGGATCATCTTGCACAGGTACAGCTGCATCAGCTGAAGTGTCGGGACTGCCGGAGAAAGAGGGCATGCCCATTGTGGAGATCTCTGACATAGCTTGGAACAGTGGGTTCAACCCAGTGACTCTTTTAACTGTTTCTTCAGCCATTTTTACCTGTACCATTGAGTAATAAAAACATGTTATATCTTCTTCCGCTGGATCTTCAACGTATGATTGATTTCACTCCGACCCAAATGATATGGACTACTTGAAGCAGCTTCTTAACACGATGGTAAGCAATGCATAAAATGACTTCTAATTTTCAGAATGTGACAAAACATAGGACTGTCAATTCGTGCATGTCGTGTCAACATGATAACAACACAACGGGACAAGACACAAACACGACCCACTATTGATTGGCTTGACAAGAACACAACACGATTTGTACATACACAGACATGATGAGGTGACATGATTTTATTCATGTTAATATCCTACAATAATGCGTGGTAGTGCCGTGTCATGTTTAAAAATGTCAACCCTATGCCCACATGGTGCACAAAGGCCAGATGACTTGTATAGTCTTCTAATGCCAAGAATTGTTGAAATCTTATTCTGATCATCTTACAATGAAATCTAAAAGCAAAAGGCCAAGCACACAGGAGTGCTGATTGCAATCTATGCACTTTCTGGCTGGTAATGAAATGCTAGCTAATACATTTGTTTAGGAATTGAATCGTTTATCATATTTCTTTACAGACCTCTTCAGAATTTATTTAGAAAAATTAGAATACTGAGAACTCGTTCAGAATAGTTCGAAGACATGGATTGCGAATGCAAGCAATGATGCTCTGTAAGTAATGTGGTCTGAGTTACCTTTGCTCTCAGTGTCTCGACATCAGCCTTCAGAACTCTATTGTCAACAGCTGCTTCATTGTACTTATGGCTTATGTCGGTGAGGCGTTTAAGTAAAGAAGAGTTCTCAACTCTTAATTGAGAAACCTAGACAATCAACAAAGATTAGTATCATTAAAAAAAGGAGAAACCACCAGATGGGAAAAGCTTACAACTTGAAGAGAGTATACCTGCGTCTCAAGCTCAGACAAATGGGCCTGCTTTCTTCGTCTAGAGCGTCTAGCTGATTCTCTATTTGAAAGCATTCTGGAAACCCGCAAGCAAACAATTAGAAGAAGAAATAAACTCGTTAACTCGACTGCGTGCTAAAATATGCTGGAGATTTTATTTGCAGATGACAATTTCATGATGGTACCTCAGTGACAGATGGTTCAATATTTGGCATAGAATACCACAAACTAAACCAGAGTTCCATATTTAACAAATAGTACAAATCTGTTTTTTGGTATATCTTAAGGCTTAAAAGACCAAATAACACTTTGAAGACAATCTACATCTATAGTATTTTCCTAAGGTGAATTCCTAACATACTCGTGACTGTATCCATGAGCAAAACATTGGCAACTGAAATATTCAGTACTATACCTTCTCATGCGTTTGGCATCTGTAGGATCCATGTTTTGAGTTGATTCATTTTCTCCCTCAGCTTCATCATCATCAGACTGTTCCCCTGATGATCCACTTGTTGTTGACTTCACTTGAACCCCATATTTCTTAGAGATAGCAGGGAGCGGAGGTATACCGACTGGACCACCACCACCATCCTTATCTTGTACCTTTACTGAATCTACAAAGCACAAGGAAAACAATAATGATTCTGTTACAATGCCAACATTCATTGACTGCATGTTCAGATTAATACTAATCCATGAGTAATACAAGTGAACCAGAGTAAATATTTACACACACTCAAATTTTTATTTCTCAACAGCATCTATAAACTTTCTCTCCTAACAAATTATTTGTATTTTCATCAACAATTATTAATATATATATTATAATTTAAATCCCCTTAAGCATTAAGGGCAATTAGGAGACAACAGATAGTGAAGGAAAACTGTGCATGTGAATGTTGTGTGAAGCTCATAGAAATGGTTCTTAATACCAAGTTTTTGTGATTGTCAATAGTAGAATACTATATTCCAGCTGGGAATAGACGTGCTCTCAGCACTACTAAGTTTTAACATCTTCCAAGTACAGCCTTGGGCATTACATGAACAAGCACACAAGAGCTGCTGCAACAAAGAAGATGTTTAAGACTATTTATATGCTAACATGAATAAACAAAGAATACAATATAGGCAACTCCATATATATTCAAAAAAAAAAAGATACTAATTTGCAAAGCATCTCACAGTCTATAGTCCAGAACAATTAGAAGAGAAAGCTCCAAGACGATTTTTCTTTATCCTTTTATTGTAGTAGTACTATTTAATAAACAAAAATTTATCAAAATAAAAGAATGCAGGTTCATATATATGAACAAGTCATACACCCCAAATACAAAACAACAGGCAAAGGCTACATTTAGAACTAGTCTGAAACAAACATGTGTCAAATTCTCTATGTTTTTCTATCTATGAGTCACTGTAAACTTAATACGTATATCCCAATTATCTAATTAAACTGTAGCCTTCAAGTTGACCCCCAAATGCAAGAGTGGAACAGGCAAGAACAATGAACATTGTGGAACTAAAATTGAGGGCGATCAGAGTCATTTTCCAACAATATTTGATCTATGAGTCCAAAATCCATCTAAGAGGCAATGAGACGTATATATACAAAACCAAATGCATTCGTATTCCCCAGCAGTAAACCAGACCTTTATGGGCAACAAGAGGGCTGAGCTGCAACGAATTCGAAGCCTGAGAGCCGTTGTCCGGCGCCGCAACTGTAGAGACTGGATTCTTCACATTGCTTCCCTAAACACATGACAGAGCTCGCATTTAGCATCGCGAGGAGATTAAAAAATCGGAAGAATCTCTCACATTAACAACATAAAGCAAAAGGCACACAAACGGCGTCAAACTCTGAGCATCTTCATGATTACTCAAATTACATAAAAACAAGAGACGCCTTTCCGCAGCGATTAATTAGCTTCTAAAAAAATAAATAAAAAAAAGGCTGAGAAAAAAAATGATTGGGGAAAGATATACCCGAGTCAAAGCAACGGCTGCGCACGCAAGCTCAAGGCGACTTTTGAGGTAGGCCTGATACTCCTCAGAATCTGGCGACACATTTGGGGGTGGGGCCCCTGCCGCCGCCGTCTTCGGCTGCTGCTGATTTGCATTGACCCCTACGTCAATTAAATTATGGCGGCTGCTGCCGCCTTTGATCTCCGCGACGTCTTCGTTGTGATGAGTCGAGGAAGACGACGACTGTATGGTGGTGGTGGTGGTCCGATCGGAGGCCTCCTGGAGGAAGCGTTGAAACGCCCACTCCGAAGCGCTGCGGTTCATCCCTGCGAGCTTAGATTCGGCAGTGCTCGCGGCGGAGGAGGAAAGGCGTGATGCCGCCTCGTCTCCGCCGTCTTCGCCGCCGAGGCGCGGCTGAGGGTGGGGCGACCAGAAGTGGTCTATCTCATCCATTGAAAACACTCTTTCCATCTCTGTTTCTCTCTCTCTCTCTCTTATTTTTTGCTGATGAATGTTGATTAGTTGATGCGAATTTATCTTTAAATCTGTAAATATGCAAAATAAAAATGTGTAAAAAATAAAAATCAAAGTTTCTAAATGCGAAATACTAGTATTTATAGTTACTTTTCAACGTAAATATAATTAAAAGTATTGGCACTTCGATATGATTTTTTTCTTTTGGAATAATTTTAATACTATGAATTTTAACTTTTGTGACAAGTGATTTATAGTATTTCCTACTTAAATGATTGTAGGGTTTATTTTGGATATTTTTCAAACTACTTGCGTTTTTGTCTGGTGATGCTTTTAGCAAGTGGGTTGAAGTTTTTTATTCTTTAGTTTTGGAATATTTGAAATAACTTAAGTTAACTAAATGCGTTTTCTTAATGAATATCTAATGATATTAAAATATCTGTAGTTCAATATTCAGTTAGTTGTTTTATGATTTTTATCTATGATATTTTTATCATTAATTTACTGTAGAAAATGCTATGTTATGTATAAAAAATTATTAGCAATATGATTAATACTCTTTCTATCCCACAAGAATATACACCCTTTCCTTTTTAGTCCATCTCATAAGAATATGTATTTTTTAATTTTGGAATTCTTTACTCTCTACTGAGATGAGATCCATTATCCACTAATAATACTTTATTTACTTTTCCTCTCCACGTCCCTATTAGTACAATCAAACACGCAGGCTAGTAATTTGATTAATATGAGCAAGTTAACCATTTTTTAATCTTGTAGTCCATTTTTCTAGTATTATTTACGTAGTCAACAAATGCAAGCTAAATAAACGTTTTGAACATGTTAGCTGTGTACAAATCTTTTGAAATGTTTAATCTATTGATTTTGTTTATCTCTTTATTATAAAGACACGATGCGGAAACATCTAAAATATTTTGATAATTAGTTATAAGTTACATTTTATTTAATAGTAATAAGTTTTAATAATACTCCACATTACTACGTGCCAAAATAAAGTAGAATAATCTATAAAATAAGTATAAATGAGTATAGTTTTGAAAAGAATGCGCTATATCGAGAAACTCATGTTATTGACTAGTTCTTGAATAATATTTGGTTTCGAAAATTAAAAGAAAGCAATTATTCTTTGAGTTTTGTTATATATATGTATGTACATCTCTGTACACAGGATTTGAAGTTTTGAACCAATTCAATGTACTAATCGCTCACTTTTTAATAGGATAAAATTAAAAATGTGTATTGTATTTCACACGTATCCTCATAACTAGGACTAAAACTTGAGATGATTTAAAAATTAAAATTATAGACACAATTCAACACAAAAACATAATCGAATATGCCATAGTGTATCCTTTTATTAATTTTTTTAATAAATACGGTAAATAAATGCAAACCATTGTTCGATGCTAATAAATAGCACATAATGATAATTTTATACTACTCCATAAGAGTTGCATTGAAGAGAGATTGTTAATATATGATGGTGTATCCAGCAGTGAATAAAGTGTTCGATATGTTGTCTTTTTTTAGTATTACTCCCTAATCATTTAATTATGCATTCAAAAAGTTAATAAAAACCCAAATTTTATACGCTACTCTTACTAAGTTTACTTAGTATAAAATTTTATTTTTAATTTAAGCTTTTACTATATGGAAAAAAAATAAAAATAGTAAGAGACACTATAGCTCAAAGACTTCATCCGATGTATCCTTCCTGGCAGGATCTGCTCGGATTTAAGTCATTGCGAGCGTATAATTATTTATAATTGCAAGTTTGTAATTATTTATCACACATCAATCTTACTATAGTCTATAGTCTATAGTCTATACATAAGGAGGTGACATGGATTAGTGAAGGCGCTTTTTAATCTGTTAATCCGAGGTGGAAAAAAGTGGATAAGGCCGAAAGAAGAATGACTATGATTGGCTGGAGATGCGTTAGATTCGGCGGCTTATTATTGTGGATATATATGCATTTTGATACATTTTCTCATTCACTGCCCACTTGCCCCTTCTACACTAACTTTTAAGTACTATTCTACAAGATTCATATTCCAACAACTAATTAATTTCTCAAATAAAAGATAAAATGACTATCGTTTATTATCATCATCATAATAATTCAATTTTCGGCCGCATGTCACGTCAGTTAGCTTTATTTTAGCCATAACACCACATTTAGAAAGTAAATCTGATTTTGTGAATAGAAAGTGCATCACACATTGAAACTAGTTTTAATAATTATCAATAAATATATTGTGAATAAATGATACTATTAATAGAAAATAAGTATCACCAACTAAATGAAAAGCCTCTTTTTTATGGGAAACTCAAGATGAAGGGATTATGTCAAACCCCCAATATTTTTGAAAATTTGGCATAGATGTGGTGGGTATTATACAATTGCAAAAAACGTGAAGAGGTATAAGTTAGAAATGTAAAAATAAACAAGATAAAGGCATATCTGAGTGAAAATGACATTGTTCCCTCGTGCTATCCACAAACTTAACAAATTCAGACGAAAAAAGTATTTCAAGACCAAATAAATTTGTGTTGGAACATGGATGAAAATGGACTTGATATATTTGGACACAAAAATAATTACAGAGAGATTGTGTGAGACAGAAAGTAGTGGTGGGAAATTCAACAAAATATTAGTGGTGGGAATTTTTTTACTATTTAAATTAAATAAAAAATACTCGGTGACTATGACATGTTTCGATTTATATGGAACGTGCAAGAAAGCATATTGCCAAAATAAATCAATCACTTAAAACGCATTATTCCAAAACTGAGCATATGGAAAAAAACCAACATGGTAAAAAAGCTGAATAAGATTCATCTGAACTGGAAACTCAAGACTTGAGATTTATTGATGAAATACTGAAAACACAGATATTTATATCTAAACAAGTACAACATTGTGGAATGATCAACTACAACAAACTGCCAACACAAAGGGGTGAATGTGAAGTCTCAAGAACTTCCATTTGCGCTGGGGACTTTATCCTCTTGCTTCTCTTCTTCACTCACGGTCGTCGGCTTCTCGTTGGACGCCTCAGGAGAAGGCTCGCTGTCCTTGGTCAGTTCTGTCTCAAATTCTTTGGCTGCCTGCAGTGGAAATTTATGGGCCTCATAAGTTATGGCATTCGATTTATGCATATGGAAGACTACTAATTGAGGCGACTTGAGAAATAACAAGACGCGATATATCAGGGCATGTGAGGATGTAGAGCTTATTTAACAGACCCTAAAGCATTTAGGGATGAGGAGTTTACATCTCTGTACCATGTGTTTCGGGTGATTTGAAGGAATGCAAATTCAAAACTGTTTATCTTCTTTTCGAGTCAACTACAATAAGAAATACTAACAAAACTGCATGTTCCTTTCTCTTACACGAAAAGGAGCAGAGTTACCAACAATGTATCCTACTCATGGTAGCAGATGATTACGCACAAAACTGAGGGGACACATAATGATGTGAAGTTGTGTACTCCAACAGTTAAACATTCTACTGCCAACAGTTGCATACTACTAATATAACTTAAGCTGTGGAGGTCTTTCTGTTGAGTTTAATTGATACAAAGATTTATGGGAAGATCCAAAGCCAAAGCTAACATAGCAATTTATCTTCACAATTCCTAAATATGCTCGCACCACCCCAAGAGTTCTTCATTGTAACGTAGTATGGATCACGGGACTCTTTAATTATTTAAGAACATCAATGACTCATTTGGAACTGGACACTAAAACTCATTGGTCAAAATGTGCAGCCATTTTTCTGTTTTCACTGCTACCAGTTGTTGATCCCTTATCCAAGTGAATACAACCCCTACACAAGCTGCAGGTGGGACCGAACATCAACACCTAAACCAGAGGTCTACAAAATGAAGGCTGGGAAAACTAAACGTCCTGCATTAAGGGACCGAACATGAACACCTAAACCAGAGGTCTCCAAAATGAAAGCCAAGAAAATTAAACATCCTGCATTAAGGGACCGAACATGAACACCTAAACCAGAAGTCATTGATCACTGATCACAGACAAGTAGAGGATTACGTTATCCGTGGTGCAACAAAAGTATTTCCCCACCCATCATCCAAGATAAATGAAAAGTCGACATAATTCTAGCTCCTACTATTACTTAGCGCAAGCTACTCTTTCAATTTAGAAGTCTCTTTTATTCAGTCATCCAAACATGATCAGAGGTCGTCAATATCATTCAAAGTATATATAGCCTCCAGCAATATTAGTGAAGTCTACAAAATACAACATAATAATCACGCCATAATTGTTCAAAATCCAAGTCAAATAAACAAGAAGGTTCGCCAAAATCAATTTAGAAGTTAAAACCCTAATTACTCCTCTCTTTAGGGCTTAACCATAAGTGGAATACAGTTAAAACTTAGAAGCACAGCAAAAGCAATAATTGCGATCTAATCGAAAAGGCAGAGACCTGCTGAAAGCTTTTGACAGACTTGCCAATGCTCCTTCCAATTTCGGGCAACTTCTTGGGGCCGAAGAGGAGCGCGGCGACGCCGGCGATAACTACGAGCTCCGGCACTCCGAGGCCGAAAAGGCAGTTGCACGACATCCCCCTCCTCTTCGCTTCCCTGGGGCGAACCGCCGCGAGGCCGAGCCTGGCCTGGCTGCAGACATTGGAGCTGAAGAAGACTGAGGTGGAGGAGGAGAGAGAGGCGAATCTTCTGGGTGGATTGAGAGAGAGTGAGGGCGTGATTGCGGCGGATGAGAAGGTCGCCATTGGAACTACTCCTTTCAGTTGCCTTTCCGGATTGAATTGCAGCTTTAAATGCTAAGCTGTTTGATTGATATTTTTAGGATTTTGGGGCTTTGGGATGTGGATACAGATGCAGTATGTATATCAATATATTATAGGCCATGTGAGATAAGTGATATTTTCAGCTAACGATAAGTAAAATATCTCACGTTTTTTTAAATATTCTTATTTGACTAAATTCAATTTTTAAAATACTACTACTATAAGTTAATGTACCGATAAGCAAAATATCTATCACGTTTTTTTAAATATGCTTATTTGACTAAATATGAATAAATGTCTATGAGACTTTGATTCAATTAGCATAGTTTCACAACGCTTTTTGGTAGCAATTTTTCCATTTACTCCATTGTCGTCTTCGTCCTATGTCAACTAATTATCGAACCTAAGCTTGTCTTTGGCAACGATCTGCTAGAGTTAATCTTGTCCACCCCAAACGCGTCGTCCAGCTTAAAGAACAAATAAGGTCGTGATTGATTAAGATTACACGACTATTCTACGTCCCAACAAGTATCTCCTCCACCAAGGTGCTCGCAACCTGGACTAGTCCAGCACGATGATGAATGGTGTTGCGGTGGCGATGTGAGATAACTAACGAGTGTTAAATTTCAACTTTAAATTTACCGAAAGTTGATCGAATTCCTTCATTTTTTTGCAAGATTGTTGATACTAATCATCCTAGTAGCAGTACTACAATTTAATGGACAAGATACTTCCTTTCAACCGAAAGTCCGAAAAACCATATGCATCAAACGAGAAGTATAGAGGGTTAAATTAACAGCACCAGCTGAGTACAATCCAAAGACAAATCACAACTGCAAGGTGGAGCAGCTTTTGATCTAATCCTCCTCCAGATTGATAGAATCCTTGAATTTTCCGTACAAGATTTTCTTCAATGCAGCCATCTGAGCAACTATTGATTCTTTCTCCTCCTCTAGTTTTACTAAGTTCTTGCTTGTCTTCTCTGTCATCTCCTCGATCCTGCTTTCAACTTCCTCTTTTGGCACATGAGCAAAAACCTCGCCTATTTGGAACCGAACTATGTCTTCATCTGTGAGGATCAGCTCATTGCCTGCATCCTCAAGGCTTTCGTTTGTTTCCTGCCCATAAGCTCTTTGGTTATAAACTTGGATAAGATGAGGCTAGACTTCAACAAGTAAAATGAGGCGCAGAGTCGATGACTACAATATCAGATGGAAAAAGATAATAGAGGCTAGCATTGTGTACGCAGATTCACAATGGGTGGGCGTGGTACAACTAAATGTTGATTGTGGAGACGAGGTAAAGAGCTATATAATACCTGAAAGCTAACACAGAGAGGCTTGAATGGGAGCTTCTTTTTGTTCTTATGCATAATAAATACTCAGCAAAGGCAAGAACATTAACACCACTCATTAAGAATAGCAGCTAAGAAGATGATACAGAAAATGAAAGAAGAAACTGTGCAAGAATACCAGATAAATAGTCTAACAGAGTAGCCGTTGAACGGCACTTAGTTGGTTGGCACTTGAATGGATAGACTGGTCTTAAGCTCATAACGATGAAATGATGAATAGTGATCTACATATTGGTGATTTTGAGCATATTCAAGTTAATAGAAACCAAACAGCATGGCCCAATTACCATAAAATATGTGTCTGAGAGCATGTTCTGCATAAGGCAATCAGATAAACTTTCACTGTTTAACTATTATATAATTCTTGAGTATCATGGTTAAAACCGGAGACAAACTTTTTAAGTAAAGTAAAAAGACACAAAGGTGGATGCTTTTCGAGCTCTGATCAATTCCTCTTCCAATGGCCAAAAGTTGGACGTACAAGTTTACAACACAGACAAATCAAGCAAGTGGTGAGAATAGAACACCTTTGAATCAATAATTCTCTTGGTATTATCAATCAGTAGTGTGCGCACGGAGCTTCTGTCTACCAATATCCAGGACTAATTTAACCAGCTAGCACAAATCCATGGCCTAACACAATAGCTCAGGTATAATCTCAATATGATAATCAAACAACATCACATGGCCCAAATCCATGTTTTATTTTAACAGTGATGCTCATCTATGACTATGATAGAATCAAGATGCCCTTTCTTTAAGCTCCCCTCCCACATTTCATTTCTCAGCATATAGTAGAAGCAAGCAAATAGCGGAAGCAATCAGCACATAAATGCACGTTTGTAGCAATGAATACTAGAGAAGTATAATGTGCTCCTTGGGCACCAAACCAAAATTCAGAGCCCATTTGGCCACCATTCTATATAGTATTTAGCAAATAAACCTAAATACACATAAAACATCTAAAACATCATTCTCTGAACAACCAGTTACCTTCAATAAATTAACCAAAAAAAGAAACAAAAAGGCATACCCTGATCTAAAAGGTCAAATTAATTGAGTTGAGAAACATCTAAATATCGGTTTAAAAGTAAATACTACTGGGTAACAGTTTTCCCTCTCTTGCACTGTTATCACTGCTAAAACAAATCTTGCTGAGCTTAGACATTATTGTACGAGGTGACATCAGTTGTAATTTCCTCCTTCATATAGGAGTTTATTTAAATTAAAAACAAAATAAAAAATCTTTCTGGGTTTACTGCTATTCCCTCCTCATTTTCATTCAGCTATTTTGCACAAAACATCTAGCAATATACTGATTCTCTCTCTAGCATACCCATTATAAATTACTGAACATATCTCAATACAGTTTTAAAAAAACGATTAAATTCATTCAAATTCCTAATGAAGACAACTGAGTGCAAAAGACCCGAACAATCGAATACCTTAGCAATCTTGATTTCATCTTCTACCTCGTGAAGGCGGTTGTTCAATCTTCCGAACTTATTGATATTCTGCTGATCTTCCCACGTCACCTCAGTCTCCGACGACGATGATCCCGCCTTGCTCATAAGAAAAATGACGGATTTAACAAACCAATTAGAAACGAAAAAACAACAAAATAGTAAAATTACTTGTTACAATAAGCAAATTGATGCAGCATTTGTATATTAGTGTGTGCGATTCGTACTCACCTGTTGCATTGTACGATCAAATGAAGGCTGAGTGCGGAGAATAGAAGGGTTTACTGTCCACTGAGGAAGATCTACTACGACCACAATCAATATGGAGGAGTAAATTTTACGGGCCGGGTTCCGGTTCGAACGATCCAAACCGTTCGTATGTGCCCGGTCCAGTTAGATTGCTGTTGTTGTCAAATCGGGCCGGTCAACTGAAGATTCTCTTATTATTTTTTGGTAATTTCTAGGAATTCTGAATCATAGAAAATTCACGCAAATGTCCATAAGTTTTAATGAGAAAAAGTTTTAAATTTATAGAAAATATCAAAATTTGAAGCGAATTATTTTAGATGATAAATAATTTTACAACACTACAAGAAATTATAACAACAAATACATACTCCTTCCGTCTCAAGATAAGAGCATCCACAATATCGGCTACCCGACCGGTTAGCCGATCCGCGTCGCTAGCCGGTCGGCTAGCCGAACTATTGCAACCGGCCAGTCGAGAATCGGCGAGAAATTCGGCGTGGGCTAGCCGATTTGAGGGCGCTGGCCGATGCGCTGGCCGCCATTGTGGCGTGCCGATCGGCCAGCACCAATTTTCGTTTTTTTAAAAAAAAAATTGTTCGAAAAGCTATATATACGCGATTTTAGTTTCATTTTCATTTGCACCACTTGTTTTAACGAGTTTTCTCTCTCTCTAAATTTCTATACAAGAGCAACATCGAGCGATGAGTAACGCGGGTGGTAGCGGTGGTGGGGATGCTGGGGAGTACGAACGGCAGATGAACGAGGCTATGGAGGCCTACATGAACCGCGAGCTAGAGCGGTACATGCGAAGGGTCGAACAGTAGGCGGCACCTCGCCCTCCACCGGTTGTCCACCGCCGAGCAGTGATTGATCGGGATCGCGTAGCTGCACATCAGCGGCTATATGACGACTACTTTGCTCCGGACCCGCGGTTTCCAAGCAACCATGTTCAGGCGGCGTTTTAGAATGCGCAGGGAGTTGTTTATGCGCATCGTTGACACTTTGGAGCGTCGATATCTTTATTTCCGCTTCAGGCACGATGCGGCTGGCAGACTCGGCCACACCCCTATCCAAAAGTGCACGACGGCAATCAGGCGGTTGGCCTACGGAGGCGCGGCGGGACATGTGGGATGAGTACCTCCACATCGGTGAGACGACTTCTGCGGAATGTCTCGAAGTTTTTCTATCGGGGCGTGATTCAAATTTTTGGTGAGCGGTACCTTCGAAGCCCTACCCCCAAGATTGTCGAATCCGATGCGGATGCACGGGGAGCGGCATGGGTTCCCCGGGATGTTAGGCAACATAGATTGTATGCATTGGGAGTGGAAGAAGCTGTCCAACTGCCCTGGAAAGGGGCCTACACGACCGGCTACAAGGGAAAGAATCCCACGATGATCCTCAAGGTCGTAGCTGATTACCGGCTGTGGATCTGGCATGCGTATTTTGGGGTAGCCGGGTCGAACAACGACCTCAACGTCCTCAACTCGTCGCCCCTCTTCAACGAGAAGTTTCAGGGCATCGGTCCAACCGTCTCATTTGTGGTCAACGGCAACCGGCATGATATGAGCTACTACTTGGCGGATGGGATATACCCTAGGTGGCTTGTCTTTGTGAAGACGATTAGGCACGCGGCGGATGACAAGAAGGCCTACTTTGCGAACGGCAGGAGTCGGCGCACAAGGACGTGGAGCGCGCATTTGGTGTGCTCCGGTCTCGATGGGCGGCAATTAAGGGTCCAGCACATTTGTGGAATGTCAAATGCGTTGCTGATATAATGTACGCCTGCATTATCATGCACAACATGATCGTCGAAGACGAAGGCGTACAACTGACTAGTTGGGCCAATGACGATGAAGCCGGTTCAAGCCACGGAACGACCACCCCTAGCGTACGACATGGGGTATCTCTCGAAGAAGTCGGCAGCCTCCAGGAATATGCCGATATAATTGAAGAGTTGTGGGCACGGAGGACTGCACGACGATAGTTTTTTTCTTTATTATGTAATTTTTTTTTTTTAAATGAATGTACTTTTTTATAATGCAATTAATGAATTTTTCCGTATATGTCTCGTAAATTTAATTCCGTAACTTAATCGTAAATTAAATTCCGTAAATGTAGTTGTTTTGAATTATTTTTATTGCGGCTGGCCTATGACTGACCTATTTGAGTAAATGCTGACGTGACAGGTGGATTTTTAGTGCTGCTGACGTGGCAGGGGAGAGAGTGGCTGACTTATTCTTATTGTGGATGCTCCACGTCAGCATTTACTCAAATAGGTCAGCCTTAGGCCACCAAGCAATACAAATAATTCAAAAACAACTACATTTACGGAATTAAACACAAAATGCGGAATTAAATTTACGACACATATACGGGAAAAATTCGTTAATTTTATTTAAATAAAAAAAGTACATTAACTAAAAATCAAAAAAATTACATAATAAAAACAAATCCGGGCTTCCACACACGAGCCACCGCCCCACTCTACTCCTCATTAATTTATTAAAAAAATACATTAAAAAATGTTAGTATGCCTTGAATCCGTTATAGTTTGCCGCTAGTCGAACGGAGGTCTCGCTGTGACATGTTTCTGTTTTAGGTCTTAATTTTGTATTGGGCCTAGCCCGTCTTCTGTGTGCCTATTTTAAAATTACATAATTTAAAAAATATATTAAAAATGTAATTAAAAAATGCATAAAAAAATACATTAAAAAATGCGATAAATAAAAAAATGCATAATTTTTTTTAAAAAAAATAGTGCTGGCAGATCGGCTCGCCACAATGGCGGCCAGCGCCCTCAAATCGGCTAGCCCACGCCGATTTTTTCATCGATTCGCGGCTGGCCGTTTCCAATAGTTCGGCTAGCCGGTGGGCTAGCAGCTATTGGAGATGCTCTAAGTGACCACAAACTTTTCTGCACGGGATTTAAGGGAATGAGGTTTTGTTAGTAAAATGGAAAGTAAATAAAGTAAGAGAGTTAATAAAGTAGAGAGAAAAAGTAAGAGAGAGTACCAAAAAAGGAAATGAGTCACTTATCTTGGGACGACCCAAAAAGAAATATGAGTCATTTATCTTGGGACGGAGGGAGTATATCAATACATGAATAATATATTGGTCAAAATGTGTATAATAATAATTTGAAGTGTAGGTGTAGTAGTACAAAAATTTAATTAAATTGTTTATTTTTTAGATTTTTTAACTAGTTTAAATATATGGAGTAAAGATATTGGTCACGTTCTAATCACTTATTTTTAGTTTGACCACGGATGTTCCGAATCCACACAGTTCCGCGCTGCCAACTGCGCTACAACCCATTGATAGATAAACTTCAATGGTACTAAATTTTAGATAAAGTTATTAAAGATAATAAAGTTAAAAAAAAAAATTGAATGTTTGAATCAGATGGTATAAACAAGAAATTTATTGCAAATATCAACATGTCATCTTAGTTGAAAGTTACGATAAATTAAAAAGAAAATATAACATTTTAAATTAGATGAAGAGTTATTACTACAGAGCTTGCTAATGGTGTTTGGAACTTAGGATGTATACTCGAAAACATGCTTTATGATGCATTATTTTGTAATCTATATTTTTTCCCAGATATTGTGAATAATTATTTATGTCACATAGTTTATATTATTACTATATTGTTGATTAAGTTCAAGAATAAAAAAATAAAGAATAGGATAAACACATGTTTTCTAAAGTGTAGGCTAATCAATAACTCATAGTTAAAAGTAAGTTAAATTATTTATTCACGACATAGATAAATGTGACAATCCATTATGAGAGACCAACTAGTGTTAATTTTACTATCTTAGATGATTGGCTACACTATACTGTGGTATAGCGTTGAATGAGTAGCGTATAAATAAATACTCCTATTTTATAGTATTGGTTAGACCAATTGCGAGATCTCAAATATTTTTATTTCTAAATTGATGGGAATAATATTCAGTATACGGTATTAGTTTTGTTATTTTGATTTGTCAATGGATGCGAGTTTTTTCACAATCCAATGATCATAGCTTATCGGGAACAATAACAAGTGCACGAGAAGAGAAGTATTGCAACTATTGTTATTTCATATAATTTTATATAAATCAAATATACATGGTGTTCAATTCGCTTTTATAGGTTTAGTTATGTATTTACACTCACAAGTCACAAGTATGCATATTACTTTCATAGGACATGAATAAGAATGGATACAAAGTTCGGGTGAGGCTCAGATCTAGTAAAAAAGTTTGAAGGATAGATTGTGCAATGTACACGGTCCGTGCGGGTCGTTTGCAAAATGCATGACCCGAGAAATCTCTCTCAATCTACCTGTCCGCATAGCACCCACCATGCGCAACTTGTGTTAGTCACGTGCGCCCTATCCAGATTTTGAACAATAGCTTCTCCCTGGTCGAGTGGCTTCTCTGCACCGTTTTATCAGCCGGCCGGATGACTCAAATTTAATATAACTAAGTGTCAAAAATTTTAATTTATGCTATCACATGATAGTTTTGGAAAATTCAAACACATTTGGTAGATATGAAAAAAATATTACTATAAAATACCGATCCATATAATTTGGTCAATTCAGAGTTAATTGAATTCTCAATTCTTGTAATTAGGTCAGTTCCATGTAAATCTATTTCTGTATCTGTATTAATATATTCATAAATACCCATCGTTTCTCGTTAATTTTCATCGGCTCTTATCTCAATCCATCCCAGGTGCAGATTAATTAACCTCAAAATCTCTTATTATTCACTTCTCTTCACAGCCTCCAATCGTTTGAGTTTCTCTTAATTTTTTGCGTCAGGAGTTCAAATTTCTTAAGAAAAGATTTATCAATCTAGGGCATGATCGCTTAATTTGATTGTTTCGATTTTTTAGGCAGCTGAAAATGCCAGGCATTAATTGGAGGGAATGCCAAGCCGAGATTGGGGTTACCGGTCTAACGGTGTCGGCAGGCGGCGGCTGGAGGACTCAGCTGCCTCCGGGTTCCAGACATAGAATTGTAGACAAAATGTAATACTATATCTTTCTATCTATCTTGCTTTTGAAGGATTTTCTCTGCTGCCTGTGTTGACTGAGCAATGCTTGTCTATTTGGAAAGTGAACTAGGGTAAATTTGGTGATATGGCTTCAATTATTCTTGTAGATGTCTAGATAATGTCACTATATGAACAGAAGTGGAGTATATTTTTAGGGGAAAGGGTGATCTCTTAGGCACTAGAATATTGAAGGGTTGGTAATGAATGTATAATCAAGTACTAGTAATTTGCTATTTCTTCTGATTTATAAACTGGTAATGAATGTTCCTTGCTGATTGTGCTATAGCTGCGAATAGAGGGGGTAACACTGTAATGCTTAATTAATAGGTTAGAGATGCTGAAGAAGCATATTCCCTTTGCTGGAGAAGAGGGACTACATGATCTTCAAGAAACTGCTCTCAGGTGTGAGGAAAGAATTTTTATGAAGGCAACAAGCCAGGTATAACTGTGAGAATGTCACATGGTTCAATGAATTTGTTGGATATTGGCCATACCTTACATTTATGTATTATTCTAACACTTGCCCTTTGAAACGTGAAGTTTACTGTAACTATTACCTTTTCCCTCTGTTTTGCAGTCAGACTATTTAAGAAAGATAACTTCAGAAATGCTGGGGGTCGAGATGAGATCCCAAAAACTTAGACTGAACCCTCTTCAGAGTAATGCTGCAAGTACTAGCACAAACTCACAAGACCCAAGTAAAACACTTACCATTCATCTGCAGTACTTATAATTGTATATTAAAAGGTATTAGACACTCAATTTGATGGTTTTCATTTAGCCCTTATAAGCTTCTCTTGCCATGACCTCACCTTGAACATTCTTTCTAGACTCTAATAATAAATGACCCAAGTATTTCTTTTCAGTCTTTAGTCCTGAACTTCTTACACTTTAACAGACAGGTAGGAATAGCAAGCAAATAACTGTGCAATATCTTTGAAATAATTTCCACCTTCAGAGGCAAGATGAACAAACCTACGTCATAGATTTGGTGGGAATGTCCACTTTATTCTAATGAAAGAAAAAAGATAGTCTACAATTGATGCCTCTAGCATGGTATAGATTGCTTACGTTCATTAACTAAAGCACTAACTAGGCTAAAGATGCTTGACAGTTGAGTACTGTACGTCTTTAACTACATCCCAGTGTAGATCTAGTCTCTTATGTTCACTTCCTGTTCTAGTAGGATGTCCATTTTCAGTTGGCGTGGTGCACTTGTTTCATACGGTTGCCTATACTCTGAATTGACTTGTAATATAGCTCTTTATGGTTACTCAATAGAGTTGTTATAGTCTCTTTCTTGAATATTGATGATTTTTTCCCATAAGCAGACTTCATAATCATCAATATGACATGCTGTTAGAGAATGTTTCCTGCTCTCTGCAGTCTTTAGACCTATTATTATTAGTACTCCTATTTATTTAGTTTTTGTTATGATAAAGAGTTTTATTTTCATTTTTTTAGAGATAAATTTATCTATTAGAGTTTGTTATTAGCTTGGTAGAGATAAGTTTATCTCTTAGAGTTTGATTAGGAGTCTACTGTTTATCTTTTAGAGTTGAGTCAAGTTAGGAGTATTCAGTAGATTACTACAATTAGGGCTATGTATCCTTTATTTTACTGGAGAACAAATATAGTTACATTTCAACATATGCTGTGGCCCTCTGGGGGTGGGTGGGTGGGTTGCGGCCTCTTATTTTTTGGAGGATTTATTATCTTTTAATTGTTTTATGTTCATGTTCCTGTTTCCAGCCACCATTGCATCTATTCTCTATTCCATGCTTCTTTGCATAATAGTATTACTTGTACTGATAAATCTGTCCTCTTTGTGTGCATCTTTGGCAGCTTCTCAAAGCATGCATTCCCAAATCCAAAGTCAGGCCCAGCAATTACCAACTCCAATGGTCTCCAATATATATCGGCAACATATTTTATCTCAAAATACCCAGAATAACATTCAATCAACTGGAGTGCCGAATTCTACTGGTTTGACACACTCAATGCCCCCTGTTGGTGGCATGTCCCAGGGTACCGTGTCCAATGTTTCTATTGAGAATCCTAACATGCAAAACATGTCTAATGTAACTCCGAATGCAGTATTGAATCCGATATGGCTGGATGTTACAGCTAATATGTATGGAAACTCTCAGAGACAGATTCCAGGTGTGCAGCAGCAGGTTGTTTCTCAGGATACCCAACAACATTCTCAGAATCCTGTGGTGAATTTGCTTCAGTCAAATGGTACAAGTAATATCAAATCCACCCAGTACCCTTGTAGATAAGCCTATGAAGACATATAATTTACTCCCCATGTCCATGAAAAGTAGGCAACATTTGTGAGCACAAATTTTAAGAAAATAGTTGGTGGGTCACACTTTAATTGTCATCGCTCCTAAACTCCTTTTTTCCCCTTTTGTTCTTTTTTTTGCTTGTGTGGCTCAAATATATTGCTCTTGGCTCTACAATTTCTTCTATTTCTGTGATATTTAAGTTTGCATATTGGTCCATTAGTATGAGAGTACTGGATCACTTAGTTCAGTAGTTCCAATTTAGGCAAATCGAACACCTTCTATTTCTCCAGAAGTTTCCACATTTTCTTCTAAATAACATCTTTTCATTTCTTCTTCCTAGGTGTAGCTGCAAGCATGGAAGTCGGTGATTGGAGGAGTCAACTACGTCCAGATATCAGAACAAGGGTAGTAAATAAGATGTAAATTTTCAAATTTCTGGTCTTACTTTTAAATTATTTTATTGATAGTATAGGTGTTTTGTTGACTAACCTTGGAGCTCTCTGGATTTGTTAGTTACCTCAAAATTCTGCCTAGACACCTTCCTCTATTTTTTATTTTTTTTTCCCTTTATATTAAGTGGGCTTGGACTTTGGGTGGTGGAATTTAGTAACTTTTTTTTTGAAAAAAAATTTATTACACCTTTTTATCTAAATTATGCACCATTTGTAGTCTACCAACCAAATTGGTTTTAGTCACCAGTTAACCCTTTTACTATTTAATTACATAATTTTTACTCTTTGCCTATCATTGAACATAAAGAAAGGTCAAAAGTCATTGAGTTATGAAGTATTGGATCTTAAGTTTCATGATGATTTAGAGACTCTTGGATGTGATGTTATGCAGTTATGGACAAATTAACGTAGTGAAATTCCGTTCTTGTTTAGCGTTGTTCATTCAAACTTAGCTGTTATTCATTATCTTAAAGGAACTAGCAAATAGAAACTAATTGTAAAATGAAATACGGGGAGCATATATTTTGCACAAATTGTTAAAATGGACTATGGTTTAGGATATAAACTTGTGATTTTCCCTATATTAGCATTTATCTGTAGAAGTTGAAAACTTTTAGTTAATTTTTATTAATAATTGGACATTGATGGAAGATTGTTACACTTGTTGATTAGAGTTGAGACATTGAAGAGGCATATCCCTTTTTCTGGACCAGATGAAGCCTTGGAAATTGAAAGAATGGCTGCTAGGTTTGAGGAAATGACACATTCTGTGGCAACAAGCCAGGTATACATGTCACGTGATTTATCCTTTAATGAGCATGATGCAGGCCAAGATTTACATTTATTCGTTGTTTGAACTTTTGACCCCTTTTCTCCCTTTTTGCAGTCAGATTATTTGAGAAAGATATCTTTGAAAATTCTGACAATTCATACAAGATCTCAGAATCCTATTGCTCTTCTCTCTTAATGATGCAAGTGATCCCAAGATCTAGGTACAGATACCCATGTTGCTAGTATAGTTAACATTACAAATTTTATGTCAAGCGGAACTAATTATCTGAATGCATTTACTTATGAATTATGGGTGCTTTTGAAATGCTCTATTCTTATTGAACATCTAATATTTGATGCCTTGAGTAACTTTAGGGGTCGAGAACTTGTACACAAAAATTATGTAGTTGGCAAACTTGTATATCAATTGGGTTAGCATCAAATT
The DNA here is from genome assembly GCF_023119035.1 of Salvia hispanica. Classification (NCBI taxonomy): domain Eukaryota; kingdom Viridiplantae; phylum Streptophyta; class Magnoliopsida; order Lamiales; family Lamiaceae; genus Salvia; species Salvia hispanica. Next base: position 40,047,615 of record NC_062970.1, read on the forward strand.
AGTTGAGCTGTATCTCTTTGTTCTTTCAGTCATCCCTAACATTCTAGTTGGCGTATCTAACAAGCATTCATCATTCGGACTTGGTTGGTCGTTCATGCAACCTTATTTTGCTGTCACACTCTGCTGTTTGAAGTCTTTCTGTGTTGTGATTTGTCTAAGCAAATGAGTTCAGTCTCAAAAAAATTTATGACTAAGGGATAATACATGATAACCATGTAACACCTCAAAGTAATTCTGTTTTCTTATATCGTTGAGCTGCTCTCAGGGCAAACAAAAGCATACGACATAGATGAATCAGAAAAAAGCCTTTATATTACTCCAGCGACATTCAGCATGTGGTGTTAGATGTCTTACAAATAGGAAAATTACACTTGAGTAGTAGTTGCTAGAAGCACATCCATGGACAATTGTCGTTGGTCTATTTGACTTGTATGTATTCACAGCTGCATCTTCACCCGGTTCTAGTCATTTGGGGCTCATGTTTGTGTTGGTGGGTTGAGTTTCTTTAGGCCCTGTTTGTTCTTTCATACTTAGTTTAAAGTGATTATCTGATAAACTTAGCTTCGTATGCTGCAGACGATGCCACATTGTGGCAAGGTTTTCCATATATAGAGCTCCGGTGGGAGCAATTGTGATGCTGAGAATGCGCTGCAATGTTTCAAGAATAATATATATGCATAAGTGTAGTATATTGTACTAATGTTTATTTGCTGAGAATCATGGGAAACTGTCTCAACTATTGCAATAAACTTTATTGCTAAAAACTAGGCTTGATAATGAGTGTGATATTTTGTGATTTGTTACTGCAATTTTTTTGTACTTAATTCTTTTTAGGATATAATCATATGATCCTAAGTAGAAAAAACTTTTGAGTTTAAAATTAATTAGGGATGTTGTGTTGGCCAAATGACCAATATGTGGCACCCTTTATTAGCTGACACTTAACTATATGTATATAAAATATTTACATAATTATAAATAGTTTTTTTTTAAATACTAAATTCTTGATTATTGTCTCTTATTGCTTCTTGATTTGAAGTTATGGATCCCAGTTGAGTCATATTATTATTAAAATTTCATATATCTAGTTGTAACTTGGTATATGTAATTTTAATTTCAACTTACTCTTATAATTTTCAGTGATCAAGTAAATTGTGAATTTCTATGTATATGGTATTTTTAAAATCTAAATTATGAATTTTAACAGTGATACATTTTTAGATAAAACTAGTGTCTAATCACATCCCGTGTGATGCATTACTTGAATTTGAAAACTAAAAAAAACTAAACTTCCAAAACTTACGTATAGTACAAAATATTTACAACAAACATATATATATAGACTACATATGTATTTGTTCTAAACTTTTCATTCTATTCTTTTTCACTTATAGAATTATATATTCTTTATTCCTACATATTTCTACTATAAATTATCTTTAATTTTTAATTACAAAAATTAGACTTATTGTTTATTTGAACACATTCCGTGCAATGAACATGCTAAAATAAGAAAACGATGAAGCGCAACTCAGTTGATAAAACGTTTTTTCTCAAATCAATAGGTTAGGATTTTAAGTCATCATGAGAATAAATAGAGGATCACTGTTGATATTTTTTCAAAAAAACGTAGATTAAATTGGTTTCCAAAAGTATAAAAATTTTAAGATAGAGAATCATTATTAATTTATAATTTGACACTTTGACTTGCTTTTTAGTGAAATAGCCGATTTAGAAAATTTGGCCGTCAATTTTTTTAATAATTTGACCTCTACCATTCTTGATGACATGTAAGTTACGAGATAAAAATGTACATATACAAAAGTTGAGGCTAAAATATAAATCAATTGAATTAAAGGAATTTGATTGTAACCACCCCATTAATTATTTCCTTAAATATTAATTCAAATTTATTTAAAAATTACCCTAAATTGTTATCACAACACTAACCCATCTTCTTTTATTTAAATTTCGTTTATACTGTAAAATGATTTTATAAATTCATAAAAGTATTATTTAAATTTAGTTTATACTGTAAAATGATTGTATAAATTCATAAAAGTATTATTGTATGAAATCTGAAATCATAAATATATAAAATAAAAAAAATTATTAAAAAATATAAATCAAACAAAGGGAAAAAAATAACACATATACCGAATGAGAAACAATATTATTATTTCAAGTTCTAAAATCACAAATTTATACAATAACAATTTATTGTACCAATAAAACTCATATAACCAAATAAGTTTATAAACTAAAAATTGCACACAAATCACGTATCATTTAAATCACTTTTAGATCTATATTACAAAGATCAATCACAAACACATGTCAATAAAAATAATGTATAAATATATATTAGAATATAGCCAAATCGATCAAAATCATCAACAAAAATACAACAAAATAGCATGGAATATACAACCGATATCAAGATGCATGCATTTAGCCCGAAAAAAAAATGGTTGCATACCCTAGTAGTATACCCTGCATCGCCTACTTCTCGGGTAGCTGCTACCACCCATACCATGTCCAAGAAAGACAAATGAATAAGAGTTGCCACCAACCTAATATTAATATTATGCACTACATGAAAAATTATACATTCGACACTTCACAATAGTACATGAAGAAAAAGAAAAAAAATCACATAATTAAGCTCGACACATCAAAAAATACATCACTTCCACCATAAAGACCTGCAAGGAGAACAACATAAACAACACAATTGATGATCAACCATGATCAACCATTACAAGTAGCAGTATTAAAAGAAAAAAATAAGGTAAACAGAGCAGAAAAGCATACGCAGTTCACAGTTCACACACACAATTATTAAAGTTATAAAAATAAGAATTAAAATTTCCATCTTCGAAATCCCGCCATTGCAAAGTCAGAACACAAATGTGTGTATAAATACAAACACTCAAAAATCAATAAAACAAAAGGAATATAATGAGAGCACATAGAAAAACGATTGAAATGACATAATTGGAGAGATCAAAAAAGGGGAGGAGAATCTCACGAAGCAATCGTCATCAATGGTGAAAATGTACTTCTTCTCAGAAACCATGTAGCCGAAGCAGCGGCAAGTGAAAAGGTTAGTGGGTAAGTGGCAATGAATGTCATTAGTGGGTAGTTAATCATGAAAAAAATGAAGAGTCATAATATTAAAATTTAATAAATAATACCCCCTCCGTCCCAAGGAAGATGACCCCTTCCTTGGGCGGCACGGGATTTTATGCAGATAATTTTTGTGTGTTAAGAGGAGAGAGTAAAGTAAGAGAGAGGAATAAAGTAGAGTTAAAGGTGTTTCCATTTTAAGTAATGGGTCATCTTGGTTGGGACAAACCAAAAAGGAAAGTGGGTCATCTTCAATGAGACGAAGGGAGTAGTAAGTATATTCAAAAAATCTTTTTTATACTATCAATGGCATTTATGTAATTATTCCAAAAACTCCCCTTTTATATATTTATAGATTATAGATTATTATGGCTAATAGACAAAGTATGGTGTATGTCATGTCGTATTTGGAGAGAGAAATATTTTATTTAGATGTTGGTTGAGAGAGGTCTCAATTATGAATACTTCTATATTTTAATTTTACAAATACTTCTTATTTATAAAAAGCATTACGCTTATTCCACATATTGAGAATTTTAATATTTTTTATCAAATAAAATCATATCCAAAACCCTAATCCAAAAAATATCCATCAATTACGTTCTTATTGGGTTACGTGAAATTGAATTTACTCCATCAATAAAATTGATATTATTTGTGGATGGCATGACCGCATGAGTTTTAATAAGAAATTGTTAAGGTAAGAGAGAAGAGGAGAAAACTGGCTAAGTATGAGAGAGTGAGAAAAAGTATGAGAGAAAAATTTTCTATTTCCAAAAATAAGATTATTTTTTGTGCATATTCCAAAATGGTAAAATTAGACTATTTTTCATGAATGAAGGGAGTATATAAGAATCATTTATACAAAATTTCTTTATAATAATCATAATACTTTCAAATTATTCCCGATTCTAACTATAAATTACATATTGTTAATAAGAAAATTTATGATAACGTCCATCTTATCCAGAAATGAAGAATAAGTTTACTAGTTGTTTACCCGTATGTAACTAAGCTAAGCAATAAAATCACCATGTATTATCTTCTTAGTGAATTTGATTAAAAAAACAAGCAGGAAGCAAATAAAAAACACAAGAGAAAGTAGAAAGCAAATGAAAAAAAAAGTAACGTTGTTAGATGGAATTTAACGGAATATATCAACTTGAAACATAAAGTAAACATTTTGTATATAATATATGTAAATCTAAAGCTGTTTATACTAAATTGAAACCTTGGTGAAACTTCTTATATGTACTACTTAGGGCATCCACAATGGGACGTCCTAAGCGATGCTCTATGCACCGCCACGTCAGCATTTTATCCTCCTCTCATGTCACTTGCAGTGGGGCGGACTATAGCCCGCCCTAAGCATTTTATCTATTATTTGAATATTTAAATACTTCAAAATTTGGAAAAACAACTTCATTTCATTAGAATTCAAACATTACAATACGAAATAAAAAAACTACAATTTCTCAACGGCGGCGGTTGCGGTTCCAAACTTCTTCAATCATGTCGGTCATGAGCTGAGTATGGTCTTGTTGGTAGTGCATTGAGGCCTGACGCTGTAGAACCGCACCGAAGCCCATCGGTAATCCTCGAGTGACAGGCGAGGTCGCCGTGCTAGAGCTAGATCCGGCTTCATCATCCACCCAATCGGTGACATGTCCACGTTCTTATTCAACTATCATGTTATGCATGATGATGCACGCATACATGACGTCAGCGATGACTTCCTTGTACCAGCCGTGTAAACGCGCCGGACCTTTCACGATTGTTGTAGGCCAACTGGCGGATCACAACCGTGCACTTCTGCAACGGCGTAAGTCCGGGTCTGCCAATCCCGTCTTCCCGATACTGGAAGTACTCATCACGTCCCTCCAACGTGTGCACAATGCGGAGAAAAAGATCTCGGCTCATTCTAAAACGTCGGTGAAAAACATTCGGCAAAATAATCTGTAAACAGACGTTCGTGCGCTACGTCGTGCTCGCGGGGGACATACGTCCGACGTCGTATCAGGCGAGGGACCCGCGCCACCGCTTCCGCCGCCTCCTCCTCCTCCGCCTACTCCCGCTGCATTTGTACTTTATACGAATCACAAATCAATATATATAAAACTCTACCTTTAATTTCGCATTACACAATTATCAAACATATTCTTTTATCAATACATATAACTATAAACTTTAAATATCATAAACAATTTAATTATATATACTTTTGCTTGTGACATTTTGTGTGATTACATCTAAGTTACGATAGATTGTCGTCGTCGTTTATTTTCAACATTAGGCAAATAAATAAACACACACACATATATATATATATATGTAGAAATATAATAAGTTTAATTAGACAAATAGGATCCCAAAACCAAAATTTTAATGTCCGATACATCCAACAAAAGTTTAATTTATACATCGAATGTTCGAAGAAGGCGGGTAAATCAACGAGAGCAGCCACGAACTTGGACCGGTTTTTCCTACACCAAAACAATTCAAATAGATGAGTAAACCAAGATTCTAAATCATTATTAATACAAATACATTATGTAAAAAAAGAAAAAAAAGAAAAAAAAAGAAGAGCCGGATCCTAGATGATCATCTTTTCAGCAACATTTAATGTTGCATTTATTGATATGGCAGGAGAATCATAACTCTCCTGACAAAAAAATATACTGGCAGAAGAATGTCAGCCAACTTGGCTTCCTTACACATATATACCGTCACTTTCACTGCCACACTCTTTCACAAACCAAAATATTCACCTCTAAAAAGGCAACAAAGGCAACAAGAATCCTTCCAAGAAAAGGACGTTTACATAGAAGAAAATCCAGCTAACAACAAATCCTTCTTTTTTCCACATCACAACAAGGTGAGTACCAAAAATCCTTACTTTCCTCCCCATATTCACAACATGACATATAGGTTTCAGCATGACATATAGACCAAACATGTCTCTGCCAGAATTTCAAATAGGTAGAACCCCAATTTGGCATCCATGAATATTTTACACATAGGCAAAGACGTCTCTGCTCAAGACACAAATTTTTGTATCCAAACATGTTGCACGTAGGCTTAAAACAGCCTCTGTCCCAAAATGCTAAATTAGTATCTGATGGAATTAGCACCTCAAGAACTTAGTTGCTATAGGCTCTCAAGAACTTAGAAATGGCAGACTTTAAGGAGCACTAAGAACTTAGCTTAAATAACATAGAAATTTGCCGGAGAGACTTCCGGCAGCGAACTCGGCACTCCGTCGCCGACAATCGACAGCCCACGCTCCGAAATTCGCCACTGTTTTCATTCCTTAAAATCTGAAATTTTGAATTTACAAGTTCCAACTTCAAAAATAAAATCTTGGTAAATAAAAAGGGGGGGAAAAGAGGGAAAAAAATAGATGAACAAGAAGAAGGTTGATTACCCTATCTGTCGGAGAACGACCTCGGTGGCGGAGGCGGTGCATGCCGGCGGTGAAGGGAGGAGGACCGAGAGAGGGAGAGAGGGAGGCCGCCACGGCGAGCCGCCGTGCTCTCAGCCATGGCGGATCCAGAAAGGGGTCGGCGTCGGCGCTGGGGCAGAACCGTGGTGGCGGTGGCGTGACGGCAGGCCCGAGGTCGACGGCGGCGGAGTGGGGGAGACGGAGATCTGTAGAGAAAGGCGGAGAGAGAGAGAGAGAGGGAGAGAGAGAGAGGGAGATTTAATTATTTAGGCTTGTAGTTATAATGGAAGTAAGCCCAACTTTGAATTTAAATATTCTGGGCCTAAGAGTAAATGGTTAAGCAACATATTTAGTAATGATCCAAGTTGCTATAACTCGTGGAATACTATTAAGACATGGAACCCAATTTTAATCAGAATCGGAAATAACAAAAGAAATCATAACCAATAATGTAAGTTTAGAAATTTCTTAAGGAATAATAATAATAATAATAATAATAATAATAATAATAATAATAATAATAATAATAATAATAATGTTAGTATTAGTAATAGGTTTATCTTCATTCTAAATTGGATTAGTTTTAAAACTAAACTAGTACTTTCTCATTGTAAAATTTTCAAAAGGGTACGTTCGCAAGTCGAGTTGGAACGAAAGATTCAAGTAAGGAAACTAAACGACCAAGGTGAGCTTTCTTATACTAAAAATATAAATTATATTTTGTGAAAAACTCGAACACATGTTCGTGATTTTAATGATGTTGTCTTGCCATAAATGTTTTGTGTATGATGCCTATCTGTTGGCTAAGGCCAAGTGAATTATGAATGATGATATATAAGTCGAATTCGGGTCCCAGTGAGGGTGGTGTCCCCGCTCGGACTAGTGTACACGGGATACCTCTGACCGTGAACGGACGGCAGAGAAGGTGACCGTGGAAGGTGGCCACCTTCCCGGCACAAGGATACCTCTGTCATGATGGGCAGGGAAGGTGACCGTATAAGAACACCATCCCAGCGGCACAAGATGATCAGATATGGCAAAGTACAGGAAAATGGGCCCAAATGTTAATATTTTAGTAAGCTCAGGTCTTTTAATAAAATCCCTGAGTGTTACTGTAGTAATGGCTTGACAATATTTTTTTTAAAAAAATGTATATGTGTATTTTTTCGGCAATATGTTCACTGAGTACCTTCGTACTCAGCCCTGCATATATTTCTAAATGTGCAGGTTGATCGTGGAAGGGTTGATCAAGTGCTGTGGAGGGCAGACTTGTAGCTATATAAGAATAAAACTCTCGGAGGTTCATGTCTCCACACATGAACCGCGTTCTTTTGTTTCCGCTGTGCCGTTGATAAGGGCTCGCTTATTGTTAAATTTCTAAACTCTGATAAGTCGAACTTGTAAGAACAGTCTCTCGAGTCCCCTTGATCGAATATATTTTGTTATAAGTAATATCCTTTAATATTATAATCGTGTGTCTCCTTATGTCTCGACTTTAATCTCCCCTAATTTCTATCCCCGCTTCTTATAATCCCTCCTTAGTCGCGATAAACCGAGTTATGCTATCATTAGCTAACTGCGGTCGTGACAGGATCTGATCGACACACACATTCTTTGTAGATGGTGTATCCCACGGTCTCAGACATTTTGTTCGAGTACCTCACCTTCGTGATGCTTGAGGGTGATGATCTCGGACTATTCTTAGCGCACTTCAGATGGCTTTGGGCGAGGGCTTACTCCGTCGGGGTCTCACACTTCGATGGTATTCAGCTACTGATCAGGCTCCTGCCCTCTGATTGGGTAGGTTACGCCCTTGACCTCACTCGTTACTACTTATTCCCTGTGCCCCCGTTCTTTGACGTTGTGGGGAACTTTCCGGAGTTCATCGGAGAGCTCCACCTATGCTTCATTCTGCACGGGCAGGCACCGAGGGGGCCATACATACGCCCAGGCGACCTGGCAGCTGTAGGGTTCGCCGGAGTGTTCCTGCAGCCGGTACCACCGCCCGAGCCGGTTGCTTCACCACCAGTTGCCCCACAGCCAGTTCCCCCACAGCCCGAGGACCTATTCCCTCTTTCGCCATCTTCCCT
>NC_062970.1:40056375-40057153 GCF_023119035.1 Salvia hispanica
TTAAGGGGTACTAAGAACTTAGCTTGAATAACATAGGAATTTGTCGGAGAGACTTCCGACAGCAACCTCGGCACTCCGTCGCCGACAATCAACAGCCCACACTCCGAAAATCGTCACTGTTTTCATTCTTAAAATCTGAAATTTTGGAAATTTCAAGTTTCATCATCAAAAAAATAAATAAATAAATAAATAAATAAAATAAAAATTAAAATCTTGATAAAGTAAAAGGGAGAGAGAGGGAAAATAGATGAACAAAAGAAGGTTGATCCCTATCTGTTGGAGAACGGCGTCGGAGGCGGAGGTAGTGCATGCCGGCGGTGAAGGGAGGAGAACCGAGAGAGGAAGAGGGGGAGGCCGCCGCGGCGAGCCGCCGTGTTCTCAGCCACGGCAGATCCGGAAGGGGGTCGGCGGAAGGCCTAGACGGCACCGACTCTTGTGCCGCCGAGCGGCGCCGCCGGAGGGGGAGAAGGAGAGAGCCAAGAGGAGGGAAGTGGCGGCCGTACGTGATGGAGGCGGAGGCTGCGGCAAGAGGTTGTCTAGCCCTAGTTGGAAGAAAACAAGCAGATAAAAGGGAGAGAGAGGGAAAATGAAATAGTTCTAAAATTAAAAATAAAATAAATAAATAAATAAATAAATAAAAAAACTACTACTTTGAACTTTAAAGGTTTTAAAGTTTAAAATTCTTACTTTTGTCACTGCTAAAAGCCTCACACCCGACAACTAACAGCCGCTGCCTCACGGCTCCAACGACAGCCTTCAGAGAGGCTGTTTAAGGATA
>NC_062970.1:40057186-40073867 GCF_023119035.1 Salvia hispanica
TAATAATAATAATAATAATAATAATAATAATAATAATAATAATGTTAGTATTAGTAATAGGTTTATCTTCATTCTAAATTGGATTAGTTTTAAAACTAAACTAGTACTTTCTCATTGTAAAATTTTCAAAAGGGTACGTTCGCAAGTCGAGTTGGAACGAAAGATTCAAGTAAGGAAACTAAACGACCAAGGTGAGCTTTCTTATACTAAAAATATAAATTATATTTTGTGAAAAACTCGAACACATGTTCGTGATTTTAATGATGTTGTCTTGCCATAAATGTTTTGTGTATGATGCCTATCTGTTGGCTAAGGCCAAGTGAATTATGAATGATGATATATAAGTCGAATTCGGGTCCCAGTGAGGGTGGTGTCCCCGCTCGGACTAGTGTACACGGGATACCTCTGACCGTGAACGGACGGCAGAGAAGGTGACCGTGGAAGGTGGCCACCTTCCCGGCACAAGGATACCTCTGTCATGATGGGCAGGGAAGGTGACCGTATGAGAACACCATCCCAGCGGCACAAGATGATCAGATATGGCAAAGTACAGGAAAATGGGCCCCCAATGTTAATATTTTAGTAAGCTCAGGTCTTTTAATAAAATCCCTGAGTGTTACTGTAGTAATGGCTTGACAATATTTTTTTTAAAAAAATGTATATGTGTATTTTTTCGGCAATATGTTCACTGAGTACCTTCGTACTCAGCCCTGCATATATTTCTAAATGTGCAGGTTGATCGTGGAAGGGTGGATCAAGTGTTGTGGAGGGCAGACTAGTAGCTATATAAGAATAAAACTCTCGGAGGTTCATGTCTCCACACATGAACCGCGTTCTTTTGTTTCCGCTGTGCCGTTGATAAGGGCTCGCTTATTGTTAAATTTCTAAACTCTGATAAGTCGAACTTGTAAGAACAGTCTCTCGAGTCCCCTTGATCGAATATATTTTGTTATAAGTAATATCCTTTAATATTATAATCGTGTGTCTCCTTATGTCTCGACTTTAATCTCCCCTAATTTCTATCCCCGCTTCTTATAATCCCTCCTTAGTCGCGATAAACCGAGTTATGCTATCCTTAGCTAACTGCGGTCGTGACAGAGTGGTATCAGAGCCAGGTTCCATGCTCTGAACCCGAGAGTCTTTTCAATAATCTCTAGTCTAGCATTGTTCCGCTAGACTTTTCGTCTAACAAGAGAGACTCCCAGCACCCACCCCAACACGCTCAACCAGGCAAAGGTAAGTTATTTATATATTGTTTTAAAAAGCAAGCGTGTATCTCATATTTACAGATTTGTGTATTGAATATTATACTTAGCCGGGTAGAGCAGAAATGTATATTGCCAACGCTTTCCTGAGCTAGGCAAACGACACCAAGAACTTTATAACTACTATTCTCGAACGATAGTGAACATGTAGGATGTGATACAAAACTGACTTTTAGGACTCCTTCTAGTGCTCAATTACGACATAGTGAGGATACGACTCGTAGTGACATAGCATACGTATTGCATCACGTTTACTTTCTTACGCTTTATACGCACATTTATGTATGAGTATACGAGGATCTGATCGACACACACATTCTTTGTAGATGGTGTATCCCACGGTCTCAGACATTTTGTTCGAGTACCTCACCTTCGTGATGCTTGAGGGTGATGATCTCGGACTATTCTTAGCGCACTTCAGATGGCTTTGGGCGAGGGCCTACTCCGTCGGGGTCTCACACTTCGATGGTATTCAGCGACTGATCAGGCTCCTGCCCTCTGATTGGGTAGGTTACGCCCTTGACCTCACTCGTTACTACTTATTCCCTGTGCCCCCGTTCTTTGACGTTGTGGGGAACTTTCCGGAGTTCATCGGAGAGCTCCACCTATGCTTCATTCTGCACGGGCAGGCACCGAGGGGGCCATACGTACGCCCAGGCGACCTGGCAGCTGTAGGGTTCGCCGGAGTGTTCCTGCAGCCGGTACCACCGCCCGAGCCGGTTGCTTCACCACCAGTTGCCCCACAGCCAGTTCCCCCACAGCCCGAGGACCTATTCCCTCTTTCGCCATCTTCCCTGCTAGGACGTCGGACTCGCAGGGAGTTCGAGGCAGGGCCATCCCGTCTCCCCGTGGATGAGGATGACCTCTACCACATCAGCTCCTCGTCACCGAGCCTAGCCGGGACATCAGCGACCGACTCTGAGGCCAGGGAGCTACGAGCAGCTGCTGCGGAGAGGAGGAGGAGGGGCAAGGCCCCCATTTCTTCTTCGGAGATGGAGGAGGACGAGCCGAAGGTCGTTGTGGGCACCGGTCGTCTACAGCCACTGCCACTCCCTACTGAGACTCGCCCAGAGACACCGCCGGGAGAGATAGTTCCTCCTACTCGCCAGGAGCCCACACCATGGGAGCGTAGGCCCCGTGCGTGGGCTAGGCGCCATTGGGGAGTCATCACCCGAGGACCACATGCGCCAGGAACCACTATGGAGTCGGCCTTCAACATCGACGAGAGCTCGGACGAGGAGGAGCCCGAGGAGGAGGAGTTAGGGACCGCAGAGAGTACTACCTAGACATCATGTTAGTGATGGGGTGTTTATGTATATATATGTGTGTACACCAGAAACGGATCCATTATGAGACTGTTCTGGTTTATGTTATGACTGGCTGTAGTATTTTGACATCACGGAAGTATTCGTGTGAGTGCTCCGTGACTTGACCTATTTTGACTAGCATCTGTTTAGTAACGGATGTGATATTTTGCGATGCCAAGAATGGTTGTATGAAAGTCCTCTGTGAGGCAATTTTTCCCTGTACATACACTCTTATATATAGATATATGTTTGTTTGCTACTTCCTGTCTTTAGTAGAAATTGGTGATAATTGTTGGTGTAAAATAAAGTTCTTTTACTTCTTAATCTTTACAATAATAGTAACTCCTAAAGAAATGTTTTATCGATATAGAATGGCGCCAATGATAGCTGGACGACCCCGAGGAAGAGGAAGAGGAAGGGGACGTGGTAGAGGGCCGCGACCCGAGGTTGAAGAACAACGAGCAGACAACCCGCCACCATCTCCACCTCGATCACCTTCGCCTCCACCTGCCCCGATGGTGGATAGGACGATTGTGAACACTTTTCTGAAGAAGAACCCGCCAACCTTTGATGGAAGAGGCGACCCCGCAGAAGCAGAAGCGTGGATACGTACGCTAGAGCGCCTGTTTGACTTACTGCAGTGCACAGATCAGGAGCGTTTGATTTGTGCTTCACTCCAAATGACTGGGTCAGCAGATTACTGGTGGGAGGCCCGCAAGAAAACAATGACCCCGCATCAACTAGAAAGCCTAACTTGGGAGCGGTTCAAGACAGGAATTTACGACAAGTACATCCCCAAGAGCTATAAAAAGCAAAAGGAAACAGAGTTCTACAATTTAAAACAAGGACGTATGTCGGTAACGGAATATGATCGCGCCTTCTTTGACATGTCCAGATACGGAGCTGATCAAGTGGATACCGATGAAAAGATGTCCGAAAAATTTTGTGCTGGCTTGAGGCACGAAATAAGAGTAGCATTGGCCAGCCGTGGCATACTACCATATTCTGAAGCTCTGAAACTGGCACTGGATATCGAAGCTGCATTGCCTAAGGAGAAACCTACACCCAACCCCACAAACATGCCACTGCAGACCACGACCCAAGCCCCAAGGGACAAGAGAAAGTGGGAAGGGAACCAGAACCAGTGGGGACAAAAGAGGCCATGGCACGGACCACCCCGCCCTCAAAACTTTATAAGGCAGCATCCCTTCAACCCAACCGGATACACTCAGCCAAGGCCCAATCTCTGCCCCAAATGCAACAAACCCCACAGCGGAATCTGCAGGGCCGGAGAGATGACTTGTTACATTTGTGGAAAGAATGGCCACATCGCCAGGAACTGTCGAAATGGACCGCAGGGAAGAGGTGCACCAACTAATCCGCCGGCACAACGTCAACACATGCGAGCTCTGCAGGCAAATACTCAGAACAACCCACACCAAGCCCCGCATCCACAAAGACAGAGCCTCCCAACACAAGCCAGGGCGTATGCATTGGGACAGAACCAGCAGAAAAACAACCGCGGGAATCTGGCAGGTATGGGCACCCTACTGAATGTACCTGTTGTCCTATTGTTTGATACTGGTGCTTCGCACTCCTTTATATCCACCTCGTGTGTAGACACCTTAGAACTCCCAACAGAACCAGCAGAACCTAGAATGACGGTGTCCTCACCTGTAGGAGGAATCATAGAAATAACACAAAAGTGCTCGAACCTAGAAATCACGCTTGGAGAACGTAAGGTTATCGCTAATAACTTGGGGGTCATGAAAATGGGAGATGTCGATATCATACTAGGGATGGAATGGTTGACCAAGAACCATGCCACCATCAAGTGCAATGAAAGACAGATTTCTTTTCAAACTCCAGGAGTAGGGCAAGTCGACTTCCATGGAATCACTATGAATGAACGAAAATCTATAATTTCAGTCTTGCAAGCAGCCGCGCTGGTGAGAAAAGGGTGTCCCGCCTATCTCGTCTACTTGAGCGAGGAGCAGAAGGAAGAAAAGGAGATTGAAGACGTGGAGATTGTAAGAGAATTTCCAGATGTGTTTCCGGATACGCTGCCGGGACTACCCCCTGACAGACAACTAGAGTTCACCATTGATTTAGAACCAGGAGTTGCACCGATCTCTAAAGCGCCGTACAGGATGGCCCCAAAGGAACTGGGAGAACTCAAACTACAACTGCAGGAACTCTTAGACCTGGGTTTCATCAGACCCAGTGTATCGCCATGGGGAGCTCCTGTACTCTTCGTCAAGAAGAAGGATGGAACCTTGAGGATGTGCATAGATTACCGAGAATTGAACAAGGTGACACTCAAGAATAAATACCCATTGCCAAGGATAGATGATTTATTTGACCAGCTTAAGGGAGCCAGTGTATTTTCTAAAATTGATTTAAGGTCTGGGTACCACCAACTAAAAATCCGGTCTGAAGACGTGCCCAAGACAGCTTTTCGGACCCGGTACGGTCACTATGAATTTGTAGTAATGCCTTTTGGACTGACCAATGCCCCTGCGGTGTTCATGGATTTGATGAATCGCATATTCCACCCATGATACGCCCGGATTTTGCACTATTTTAAGGCCATTATTTGGTCCATTTTTGTCATCAAAATCACTCTACATGTCCATTATTTGCATATTCTATATATTTTGGTATTTTGACGTGTTTTATGAGAAATGTGCATATTTGAGCCGAAAAGGGGAGTAAAAACGCATAGTCTGGAAATCTGGAGTCGACGGCGACCAGCGACCGCCGGCGCCCGGCGGTCGAGCTATGTGGCGGCCCGCCTCGGAAATTTACGCTAGGAGAAGAGTCTCGCCCGGCGACCGCCGGAGGACATGTGGCGGTCCGCCACCGAAGGGTCAGAATCTCTGGACTCCAACGCGGCGACCGCCGGCCAAGGTGCGGCGGCCCGCCGGAGAAAGGCGGCGAATCCGACCAGCCCTAGATTTGCTCCAAGATTTACCAAATTTTGAAGATCTTTTCCTTCTATGATGAGGAATAATCTTCCCCTATAAATAGGACCTCAAGCTTCATCAAGAGGGAGTTTTTTATCCGACACACAACAAGAACACATTCATAGAGATCAAAAGCTAGAGTACTTCAATTGTGCAAGGAGTTGAAGAAGGATTTCAAGAACATCAAGAACGACAAGGATTCAACCTACGGGTTTTATTTGCTTTAGTTTTATGTTCAAATTGCTTTCCCTTCAATCTATGTTTTTAGTTTATTCAGTCATGTGTAACTAAACTCATAGGATTCTAGGGATGTGTTAGTAGCAACTTTGGTTATACAATTCCGTTTTCTATTTAATATCCGTTTTGTTTTTACTTTGTTTCTTCCCTAAGTTAATCATGATGCTTCATAATTGAGTGACACAATTATGTATGATTCAATACAACTTGCTTCATAACTGTGACAGAGTTCTAGCGAGTTAGATCCACTTAGTAAACACTACAGTTAGCTTCCTTTAAAACGGCACTGTTAATTGAGAGTGAGGACTTTTCAATGGTCTTAGGAGCTTTTTGGAGTTACGTGTTAGGATTGACAACCCTAATGTTAGTAATCAACGTTTGTATCACATGAGCATAAGCTAGGTGACTCGTCCTTTCAAAGTATTAACTGTGCTAGGGTATTGTAGTTTGGAATTTGTATAACCATAAAAGTGAACGCACATCCCTGGAATTCTCCTTATCTCTATACTTTTCTCTCCGTGATTTGCTTGTTTTAGTTGTTTACTGTTTTTAATATTTACTGTTTTCAAAAAGTTACAAAAATTCTTGTTTCTCCAGATAGTAATTGAGTTCTAGTAGAAGATAGACACTTTGTGTACATCTTCCCCGTGTTCGATACCCGGTACTAACCTTTTGCTATACTATACCTACTCTGTATACTTGCAGGTATTTATTACAAACTTATTTTACACTTTGTTGTAAATAAGTTTGGGGGGATGAAGTGGTGGACCGTGAGTTTAGGGTTTTCTTTTTGTTTGTTTTTGCTTTAATTTTCCAAAAACCCGTAGGAGATTTTTGTGTTCTAAAAATGTTTTCTTGAATCCATGTCATGAACATAACATGAAGAACTTAGAAACACGCATGCTTAGGGACACATTAGACCGAGTTGCCAATGATATTATATTCCATCTATGTTTAAGTGTGGCTTAACGTTTTGATATGATGGTTGGGTGAAAAGGTGCATAATTAGTGAATTGCTTGTTCGCCTTGAATCGTGCTTCTACCTTGTGAGATTTGAGCCTTAAATTCTTTCTTGTGTGATTTATCTGTATGCATGTATATGTTTCTAGAACTTGCTCCTAGTCTGCCTAAGTTTACATAGTGTTTAAGTTGATTTAGGAGGATGTTAGGCCGTCTTTTCTTAGCTACTTTTATATCCAAAATTTTCGACCCTCTCAAATTTTTCCTTTGGAGCCAATTTTGAGCCTTTAAGCCTTTTCTTTGGAAGCCAAAATAAATGGGGGAACAATTCCTTGGGTTAGTATAGTTTTTGTTATCTTCTTTTGTAAAGGAATTGGAGAGATAAGGAGGAAAGTATAAAAAGTAGTGTGCTTAATATTAAGAAAGTACAAGTTGCGAAATTGAGAAAAATTCCAAATATGTGCTTGATCTTAGAAAAAAAGAGAAAGGATGTGTAAGAAAGAAAAAAGAAAGAGAAAAAAGAAAAAAAAAAAAAAAAAAAAAAAAAAAAATATGTGTGAAAGGTTGTGAAAAAAAAAACGAAGGATTGAAAGTAAGTTGAAGGAGAAAAATAAAGTGTTAGAAGTGCCTTAAGTTTTAGAAAAGTGGAGTCATCTTAACTCTACTTGGGATATTTTTATATTTGAGTCACTTTTTAGCCAAATATTCCTCACCTACCAAAGAGCCTACGTTACAACCGAAAAGAAAGACCTTTCGGACTTTTGATGCTTAATCACATTGAGTAGAGGAGGGATTAGACTTTGAGCAAGCCTATGGTAAACTTTGCATGATGCATGATTTGAGTGATTTACACTTTACCTTTATACACTTTGAGAGTGAGAGAAAGAACACTTCCCATCTTTGGAAGTTTGCCACATGTGAGTGCTTGAATTCAAGGTGTTCCACGAGTTAGTAATGAAAGTGCACTATTAAGCCTTGCTTGATTTGATTGTGTTAATACATGCTTAATCTATTCTTTCATCTTTTGAGGCAATTATGACGTCTAGTCCTTGTGCATTCCGTGCGTCTATTCTTGTGTCTTTAGTGTTTTGTTCGAGGACAAACAAAAATGTAAGTTTGGGGGAGTTGATACGCCCGGATTTTGCACTGTTTTAAGGCCATTATTTGGTCCGTTTTTGTCATCAAAATCACTCTACATGTCCATTATTTGCATATTCTATACATTTTGGTATTTTGACGTGTTTTGTGAGAAATGTGCATATTTGAGCCGAAAAGGGGAGTAAAAACGCATAGTCTGGAAATCTGGAGTCAGACGGCGACCAGCGACCGCCGCGAAGTTGTACGGCGACCGCCGGCGCCCGGCGGTCAGAGCTATGTGGCGGCCCGCCTCGGAAATTTACGCTAGGAGAAGAGTCTCGCCCGGCGACCGCCGGAGGACATGTGGCGGTCCGCCACCGAAGGGTCAGAGTCTCTGGACTCCAACGCGGCGACCGCCGGCCAAGGTGCGGCGGCCCGCCGGAGAAAGGCGGCGAATCCGACCAGCCCTAGATTTGCTCCAAGATTTACCAAATTTTGAAGATCTTTTCCTTCTATGATGAGGAATAATCTTCCCCTATAAATAGGACCTCAAGCTTCATCAAAAGAGAGTTTTTTTTCCGACACACAACAAGAACACATTCATAGAGATCAAAAGCTAGAGTACTTCAATTGTGCAAGGAGTTGAAGAAGGATTTCAAGAACATCAAGAACGACAAGGATTCAACCTACGGGTTTTATTTGCTTTAGTTTTATGTTCAAATTGCTTTCCCTTCAATCTATGTTTTTAGTTTATTCAGTCATGTGTAACTAAACTCATAGGATTCTAGGGATGTGTTAGTAGCAACTTTGGTTATACAATTCCGTTTTCTATTTAATATCCGTTTTGTTTTTACTTTGTTTCTTCCCTAAGTTAATCATGATGCTTCATAATTGAGTGACACAATTATGTATGATTCAATACAACTTGCTTCATAACTGTGACAGAGTTCTAGCGAGTTAGATCCACTTAGTAGACACTACAGTTAGCTTCCTTTAAAACGGCACTGTTAATTGAGAGTGAGGACTTTTCAAGGGTCTTAGGAGCTTTTTGGAGTTACGTGTTAGGATTGACAACCCTAATGTTAGTAATCAACGTTTGTATCGCATGAGCATAAGCTAGGTGACTCGTCCTTTCAAAGTATTAACTGTGCTAGGGTATTGTAGTTTGGAATTTGTATAACCATAAAAGTGAAAGCACATCCCTGGAATTCCCCTTATCTCTATACTTTTCTCTCCGTGATTTGCTTGTTTTTAGTTGTTTACTGTTTTTAATATTTACTGTTTTCAAAAAGTTACAAAAAATTCTTGTTTCTCCAGATAGTAATTGAGTTCTAGTAGAAGATAGACACTTTGTGTACATCTTCCCCGTGTTCGATACCCGGTACTAACCTTTTGCTATACTATACCTACTCTGTATACTTGCAGGTATTTATAGTGCAAATAAAAAGTGCATCAAGTTTTTGGCGCCGTTGCCGGGGAAGACAATTCACTTTGGAGTGATATCTTCAAACGGATAATTTTACTACTTTGGATTTTAATCGCTTTCATTTTTATTTTATTTTATTTATTTTATTTTATTTTTCTTTTTGTTTTAATGGATTTTCCTGCAGGCGTAGGAAATCCATGTGGTTATTTTGATGAGCAGCATAGGGGATCGCACTACGTCCCAGACTGTTCTGATTACTCCTATGATGCACAAGAGTACTGTTCTAATGATTATGAAACATGTGCAGGTATGGAGGATCAACCCCGCTCCAGTTGGGAGGTTCTGTTAGAAGTTTGCATTACTGAGGTTCTTAACCATAGACAGGTGACGAACAAAAGGTTGGAGAATTTGGAAAGAAATACCAGCGCCTTGGAAAGAGGGTTGGCAAACCTCGCTACTCAAGTCGGGATGCTGGAATTCAACCTTGGGATCTTAGCCACAACCATAGGAAACAGGCACACTCCAGGGTCGCTTCCTAGCCTGCCAGAAATAAACCCGAAAGGAAAATGTCACGCGGTGCAGCTACGCAGCGGGACTACATATCAACCTCCGGAGGCAGGAGACCTGGGCAGGAGAGGAAGAGAAATAGAAAAACCACCTGGTACCTTGTCTGTCGATGATGTGCGGCGGCCCGCCGCATTCCAACACGGCGACCCGCCGCGTACTCACCAACAGGACGAGGAAGATTCTGGAATTGGCATGGCTGAAGACCCGGCGGTCGCCACGCCCCATCGCGGCGGTCCGCCGGCCGATAAACAGCAAGCAGATGCTTTACCACAAAGCAGTGTCACCATTCCATATCCTCAACGATTAAAGAGCAAGAAGCTTGACGCTCAGTTTACCAAGTTCTTGGAAGCAATGAGCAAAGTCCACATCAACATTCCACTGGTAGAAGCCCTTCAACAAATGCCCAATTACGCCAAATTTTTGAAAGATGTTGTGGCAAAGAAGAGAAAGTGGGGGAAGTACGAGACAGTGGGCCTAACGGAGAGCTGCAGCGCTATCATTCAAAAAGGGTTACCCACCAAGCACAAAGATCCAGGGAGTTTTACATTATCTTGTGTTTTAGGGAATGATGTGAGAGGTAAGGCGTTATGTGATTTAGGATCCAGTATTAATTTGATGCCTTTATCTTTTTACAGGAAACTCGACGTTGATAGTATCCGTCCCACCTCAATCACGTTGCAAATGGCAGATCGTAGCACAACAACGCCAATGGGGATAGTGGAAGATGTCTTGGTAAGAGTGGGAGAGTTTATTTTTCCTGCTGACTTCGTTGTTTTGGATATGCAGGAAGACAAGAAGGTGCCTTTGATCCTTGGAAGACCATTCTTAGCCACTGGCGGAGCCATGATAGATGTACAAAAGGGAGAGCTGACATTGAAGTTGAACGATGAAAGCATCACATTTAACATCTACGGTGCACTGAAATTCCATGGAAAGGAGGGGGCAGAAGGCTATCAAGAATGCAGTGTCATACAAATCGTTACCGACTGTGTGGGAGAAGTAGAAGTCACTTATCATCAAACCCAGGATCCTCTTGAATCTTGTCTCATAAACTCATTTACTCCTAATGCTGATTTATCATCTTGTGATGCAAGTGTTTGTGCAGTGGTGACAGAATTGGAAGCGCTACCGGAGAGAATTCCTCAAAAGGGAAATGCATTTTTGCCATTGCGTACACCCGAAGAAGAGGAAGAAAGAAGGCAGGCAGTGGGAAAACCACGGGGACCACCAAAGGTGGAGCTAAAGCCGCTCCCCGAACATCTCAGGTATGCATTCTTAGGGCCAGGTAACATTTTTCCAGTTGTGGTGTCCGCTGCATTGAATGAAGAGGAGTGTGAAAAGCTTTTGTGTGTGTTAAATAAGTATAGGTCTGCCATAGGATGGTCTATTAGTGATTTAAGGGGGATTAGCCCGACCACATGCATGCATAGAATTTTACTTGAGGAAGGGCATAAACCTCGTGTGCAAAGCCAACGTAGACTTAATCCTATCATGCAAGATGTAGTACGAAAAGAGGTAATAAAGTTACTAGATGCAGGGATTATCTAAGCAGATTATTTAGACAAAAGCTATTCGCGTAATTATCACATGTATCATGCTCATAACTTGAATCAATCATGCTTTAAGAATATTGAAACCTAAAACATGCTTTTCTACGGAGCAGAAAAATACCTTGTTAATTCTCCAAAGAATTGAAGATGGCTAGCGACTTCTCCACGTGATGCTTTGAGTACTAGACCACAAATCTTCTCTCTGGTTCCCGAACTGTACTCTAATATCAGTGTGGGCTGATCTTACTAGAATACTAGGACTTAAATAAAGAAGACAGAAGAAATCCTTTTTGGAATAGGAGAGGAATTCGAAAATTCCTACAGCTTGTGAGAGCTGAAATTTTCGAAAATTTTAGCAAATAAAATTGTGTTATTTCTGTCTCCTTTATTCTCCTATTTATATTAAGTTCCTTTTGGGCCCAGACAGGGATCTATGGAAGGTTTTGGATATGGGCTCATCCAATTTACTTTTTACTAATTAAATTGAACCCACAATTTAATATAAGTTATAATTGGAATATTACGAGCAGCCACTACAGAAGTAATATTGAACTCTCCCCATCCAAATCCGAAATTACAAGTAATCCGGGTTTCCGTTTAACTTTCATTTCCCGTGCTTAAGATTAAAATGTCCATTAATTAATTAATGTCTGCTATTGACTTAATTAATTAACTTCTTATTAATTCCAAGAGTGGACTTAGCATGAAACGCTTATTTATTATTCATAGAGTAATCAAACTCCAACTAGCTAGGTTCCGAATAATAAAACCTTGTTTCGCGCTCCTCTTGAGGACATTATCAAACGAGACTCAGCTCGCGCACGATTCAATATAATAGCAATCCTAGCACCGCTAGATATCGATCACCACTACCCAATATATCAGGATAATTGGGTTACAAAAAACCCGCACCATTTGATAAGTCAAAGTAGTGCATAATCAATACCGTATGCTCAATGCTAACCTACATTGATTAAGAAACAAATATTTATCAAGACCTCGCCTTTCAGTAGATAGCCTAAGGCAAGTCTTGCTGTTAGATCCGTTCAGTGCTATACCACACCAATGTCATCTTATTTCAGTAAGGCTTAGAAATATGCGGACTGACATTGCAACCTTTCTCGATGGATAGTCAAATTCCATCTAGGTTGTGAAATTCATCTTTTTCTTTGTTTAGAACTGACCGTGTTACCTTAAAGTGGACGACGCCCACAACCGGTCTACTAAAACAAAGACATAGACTTTGTTAAGTTAACTTATACACTTAAACATGCATTAACATCCATTAAATGTAAAACATAACAACATTATGACAAAAATAATCTGTTTTATTTATTGGAAAATAAAATAAGAGTTTTACAGTATTCAATCACTCGAAACGTGATTTCTATGCAATATCTGATAGTGAATGGGTAAGTCCTACGCAAGTAGTAGCTAAGAAAGGGGGGATGACTGTAGTGCCTGGCCAGAATGGAGAGATGATAGCCACTAGAGTAGCTACAGGATGGAGAGTATGCATTGATTATAGGATGTTAAATGCAGCCACTAGGAAAGATCACTTCCCTTTACCTTTTATTGATCAAATGCTTGATAGATTAGGGGGATATGATTATTACTGTTTTCTTGATGGTTATTCTGGTTATAATCAAATTGCTATTGCTCCCGAGGATCAACATAAGTCTGCCTTTACATGTCCTTATGGTATTTTTGCGTATAGAAAAATGTCTTTTGGGCTATGTAATGCTCCCGCTACTTTTCAGCGATGTATGATGGCTATATTTCATGATTTAATTGAGAAAGTAATGGAGGTTTTTATGGATGATTTTTCGGTATTTGGAAAATCTCTAAACCTCTTTGTAAATTGCTTGAGAAAGAGGTGAAATTTGATTTTACTTCTGATTGCTTGCAGGCTTTTGAGACCTTGAAGAAAGCTCTAGTGAGCGCTCCCATCCTCATTACCCCAGATTGGAGTCAACCATTCGAGATTATGTGTGATCTATCGTGTATTCTTTTGATAAATTTAGAGCTTATCTTGTGGGGGCTAAAACTATTGTTTATACTGACCATGCAGCTATAAGGCATCTGTTCGCAAAGAAAGAAGCAAAACCCAGGCTCATTCGATGGATTTTGTTACTTCAGGAATTCGATGTTGAGATAAGAGACAGAAAAGGGTGTGAAAATGTTGTGGCCGATCATCTGTCGCGGTTGGAACATCCGGTGGAAGGAGAAGACTTATCACTTGAAATCAACGAGGATTTTCCCGATGAACATCTGTTTTTCACTCAAGCCACTTTCCCATGGTACGCTGATATTGTCAATTATTTGGCAGCCAAGGTACATCCTCCTGATCTCACTCCTTATCAGAAGAAGAAATTTTATAGAGATGTACGATCTTATTTTTGGGATGAGCCCTACTTGTTTAAAAGATGTGCAGATACTATACTTAGGAGGTGTGTACCTCAAGAGGATTGGGCGGCCATTGTTGAGAAGTGTCATTCATCCCCTACTGGAGGACATTTTGGTGTGCAAAGGACCGCAATAAAGATTTTGCAAAGCGGTTTCTATTGGCCCACCATATTCCGCGACTCTGCTAGTTTTGTTCTTCAATGTAATGAATGTCAGCGCACGGGGGGAATCACTAAGAAGAAGGAGATGCCTATGAATACCATTATTGAGGTGGAATTGTTTGATGTATGGGGGATAGATTTTATGGGACCATTCCCAAAATCAGGAGAGTACCAATATATCTTACTTGCAGTAGAATATGTTTCTAGATGGGTGGAAGCAATTCCAACCAGAACTAACGATTCTAAAGTGGTTACTGCTTTTGTTAGAAAGAATATTTTTTGCAGGTTTGGTACTCCTCGTGCCCTCATTAGTGATGGAGGATCTCACTTCAACAATAGATGGTTAGACAACGTGTTGGACAAATATGGAGTCAAGCATAGGGTCACTTCTCCATACCATCCGCAGGCGAATGGACAAACGGAATTAGCAAACAGAGAGATCAAGTCGGTTCTTCAAAAGACGGTGAGTGTGAACAGAAAAGATTGGGCACTTCGGTTGGAAGATGCGTTATGGGCTTACCGCACTGCCTACAAGGGTCCCATAGGTATGTCTCCTTATCAACTTGTGTTTGGAAAGTCATGCCATTTGCCTCTTGAGTTGGAATACAGGTCGTATTGGGCAATCAAGAAGTTGAATCAAGATTTTCAAAAGGCCGGTGAGGAAAGACGTCTTTTTCTTAACGAGATGGACGAATTTCGAATGGAGGCTTATGATAGTTCATCCATCTACAAGGAGCGAATGAAGGCTTATCATGATAGGATGATCAGTCCAAGAGAGCTCACCTTGGGGGATGTGGTTTTGTTGCATAACTCGAGACTATCTTTGTTTCCCGGGAAGTTGAAGTCCAAGTGGACTGGTCCATACATAATCAAGAAAATCTATGATAGTGGAACAGTTGAGTTACTAGCCCCGGATGGACAGTTGTTTCAAGCAAATGGTCACCGTGTTAAGAAGTATTACAGTGCAGACAAAGTGTTAGATGAAGAGGTTGGTCTCGAAGAGCCACCCAAGGAGTGAAAAAGGGGGGTAAAAGTCAAGCTAATGACTCTAAAGGAGCGCTTGTTGGGAGGCAACCCAACAATTTTTGCTTTAATTTTAAGTATTTTTGGTTTTGGTTTAATTTTGTGCTTTGCAAAAATTTTCGCAGGTTCTGACCTCTCCGTGGCGACCGCCGCAAGCTCTGCGGCGGTCCGCCACCTGAACGCTGGAAAGCATCTTTGACGTGCGGCGACCGCCGAACAGCTGCGGCGGACCGCCACCTGGGCACAATTTTCCAGCGCGATTTTTCGAAATTCTTCGAATTTTCGCCCCGCTCAACCTCTACGCGAAATTTTTCAGGGTACGTTTTTTTTTTCAGTAGTATACTCACGTCCCTACCGACTCTACAAACTTATTTTACACTTTGTTGTAAATAAGTTTGGGGGGATGAAGTGGTGGACCGTGAGTTTAGGGTTTTCTTTTTGTTTGTTTTTGCTTTAATTTTTCAAAATCCCGTAGGAGATTTTTGTGTTCTAAAAATGTTTTCTTGAATCCATGTCATGAACATAACATGAAGAACTTAGAAACACGCATGCTTAGGGACACATTAGACCGAGTTGCCAATGATATTATATTCCATTTATGTTTAAGTGTGGCTTAACGTTTTGATATGATGGTTTGGTGAAAAGGTGCATAATTAGTGAATTGCTTGTTCGCCTTGAATCGTGCTTATACCTTGTGAGATTTGAGCCTTAAATTCTTTCTTGTGTGATTTATCTGTATGCATGTATATGTTTCTAGAACTTGCTCCTAGTCTGCCTAAGTTTACATAGTGTTTAAGTTGATTTAGGAGGATGTTAGGCCGTCTTTTCTTAGCTACTTTTATATCCAAAATTTTCGACCCTCTCAAATTTTTCCTTTGGAGCCAATTTTGAGCCTTTAAGCCTTTTCTTTGGAAGCCAAAATAAATGGGGACAATTCCTTGGGTTGGTATAGTTTTTGTTATCTTCTTTTGTAAAGGAATTGGAGAGATAAGGAGAAAAGTTAGAGAAAAGTAGTGTGCTTAAATGTTGAAAAGTACAAGTTGTGAAATAGTAAAAAAATTCAAAATATGTGCTTGATTCTAGAAAGGATGCTTATAAAAAAAAGAGAAAGAAAGGTTGTGAAAAAAAAAAAAAAAAATTTCGAAGGATTGAAAGTAAGTTGAAGGAGAAAAATAAAGTGTTAGAAGTGCCTTAAGTTTTAGAAAAGTGGAGTCATCTTAACTCTACTTGGGATATTTTTGTATTTGAGTCACTTTTTAGCCAAATATTCCTCACCTACCAAAGAGCCTACGTTACAACCGAAAAGAAAGACCTTTCGGACTTTTGATGCTTAATCACATTGAGTAGAGGAGGGATTAGACTTTGAGCAAGCCTATGGTAAACTTTGCATGATGCATGATTTGAGTGATATACACTTTACCTTTATACACTTTGAGAGTGAGAGAAAGAACACTTCCCATCTTTGGAAGTTTGCCACATGTGAGTGCTTGAATTCAAGGTGTTCCACGAGTTAGTAATGAAAGTGCACTATTAAGCCTTGCTTGATTTGATTGTGTTAATTCATGCTTAATCTATTCTTTCATCTTTTGAGGCAATTATGACGTCTAGTCCTTGTGCATTCCGTGCGTCTATTCTTGTGTCTTTAGTGTTTTGTTCGAGGACAAACAAAAATGTAAGTTTGGGGGAGTTGATACGCCCGGATTTTGCACTGTTTTAAGGCCATTATTTGGTCCGTT
>NC_062970.1:40073967-40108139 GCF_023119035.1 Salvia hispanica
AAGAGGTTGTTACGAAAACCCATGATCGCTTGATCAGACTAGTGACAGTCATTTTATTCTTCTAGATAACCTTGAAATTATTTCAAAATTCCAATCCCCTTTCAGTATCAATTCACTTTATCCAAGTTAAGACTGGTAAATCCCTGAGTTTCCTACATGAGGAATGCACGAAAAACAATGCTTTAAATCTTTTAAGATTCATAAAAGAAGGAAGTTCCCTTAGGCAGACATGCACAAATGTGATGTACCGACCAGAAGGATCGACATAAGTAGGACATCAAGTTTTATATATATTCCAATTCATGGCCTATTAGAAGTAAAAGGCACTCTGGTGGGATCTTCACGGACAGAAAATTGATTTAGTCCATTTAATAATGATCGAGTTGTTTCGTTGGCCCGAACCGAGGAATCCCTTAGATATGATGCAAAACGGATCTTGTTCTATCCTTAATCTAAGATTCCTTTATGAAAATTTTGAATCGGAGTTTGAAGAAGAGGAGAGGCAAGGAGCCCTTGACCTGCAATAGATAGATGAAGATTTATAATTAAGTACCACTTTCGATGACCCTCTAGAAGAGCGAAAGCACGTTATAGTACGCTTTAAAAAAAAAATGTAAAAGTCCTCATAGATCCTTACATCTCGTAGATCCCTACATGCATAAGTAGTTAATTTATCGATATGTGGATGTAAATCATGTCAAAATAAAGTTCAAATGGAAGAAATCGACAAGGTCGAAACAATCGGCACAATGCTCACAACCACAAGTAATGGAGATGCAACCTTAGCAGCCTCCCCCACAACTACCTTAGCTGTCGCAGCAACAACAACCCCGATGACCGATACTACCCTTAAAGGCTCACGCACATGGTATGAGAACAAAAGAAGCCAAAATGGGGCCAATGGAAGCAAGAATGACCATACTCCTCGATGTATCCATTATTCTCTTATTTGTACGAGTGCATTCCACTTTTTCGTATCAGCACCCTGCATAGAGACTTTAAACATCCAAATGAAGCAAGCTAAACATAAAATTTGAATGTCGTTGCCAATAAGAGGAATTGTAGAAATTAAACGTGTTTGCCCGAGTGTAGAAGTCTTATGGGAGAGCTTTAGATCACGACCAACAACATGAGTGTCATGTGAATGTGGAGCACCGACATGATCCTGTGCATGATTTGACTAACCGAGGACTACGCTGCTATACTATGCAACCACGACCAATTTCTTTCCAAATCCCAGGAAAAGAACCAGCACGCTCCCATGGAATCACCAGGGATAAGCAAATATCCCTAATAACCGCGACAGTCGTGCGGATAAGTTCACTTGGGCTACCCTGTTTACCTAAACACAAAAAAAAAAAAAACGTAAGGTAAATAAGTGGAGTGTATGTTTCCAGATGTGTTTCCCGCCAATCTACTTGGCTTAGCCCTAGATTAGTCTTTGGAGTTCGCCATCGATCTTGATCCCGAACCTGACCAGTGTCGAAAGCTCCGTATCGGATGGCGTCTAAGGAATTGGAGGAACCTAAAGCTGCAACTTCAAGAACTTACGAATCTAGGTTTCACTAGACCGAGCGTCTCACCATGTGGAACACCAGTACTTTTGGTGAAGAAGAAACATGGGTTACTAATAATGTGACTTGACTATTGAGAGTCGAACAATTGACCTTAAGGAACAAATATCCGTTGCCAAGAATTGATGACTTGTTCGACCAGCTCCGAGGAGCTAGTGTCTTCTCAAAGATGGATTTAAAGTCAGGCTACCACCAACTGAAGATTCGACAAGATGACATTCCAAAGACGGCTTTTCGAACGCGGTATGGCCACTACGAGTTTGTGGTGATGCCCTTCGGCTTGACAAATGCACCTGCGGTTTCATGGATCTCATGAATCGAGTCTTCCACCCCTATCTTGACAAGTTCGTGTTGGTGTTTATAGACGACGTGCTCATTAACTCAAAGGACAAGAAGGAACACGAAGAACCCTTGCGGATCACTCTGGAAACGCTAAGGGCCGAGAAGCTATACGCCAAATTCAGCAAGTGTGAATTTTGGCTCAACGAGGTGAATTTCCTCGGTCATGTGGTGACTGCCGAAGGAATCCAAGTAGATCCAGCAAAGGTGGAGGCCGTGCAAAATTGGAAACCTCCTGGAACACCCAACGAGATACGAAGCTTCCTGGGATTGGCAGGTTATTATAGGAGATTCATCGAGGGCTTCTCAAAGATTGCAAGACCGATGACGCAAAAACTCAAGAAGGGCACCAAAGTTTCGTGGACCCTAGAATGTGCAGAAAGTTTTGAGTTACTAAAGAAGAAATTGACCACCGCGCCAGTTCTGGCCGTCCCCGATCCAACGGTAGACTATGTGGTGTACACTGACACATCAAAAAGTGGGTTGGGCTGCGTCCTCATGCAAAATGGCAGGGTGATAGCTTATGCATCACGACAGCTCAGACCGCACGAGCTTAATTACCCTACCCACGATTTGGAGTTAGCCACAGTAGTGCACGCACTCAAAATTTGGAGGCACCACCTCTATGGAGTTCGGTGTGAAATTCTCACGAACCATAAAAGCCTCAAGTATTTCTTCGAACAAAAGGACTTGAACATGAGACAGAGGAGATGGTTGGAGCTAGTGAAAGATTATGATTGCAGCATCAACTACCATCCCGGCAAGGCCAATGTGGTGGCCGATGCCTTAAGCCGAAAGACTCAGCACTTGACAGCCATGTTCACCCACGAGGAGAAACTACTACGAGAATTTGGCAAGCTCAACATGGAAATGATAAGTGCCCCAGAAACGGTAGAAGCAAGGATAGCTACTCTAGTGGTGGAGCCAGATTTGAGGGAGCGTATCATCGCTGCACAGAGACAGGACGAAGGTCTGGAAAAGATACGAGCAAAGGTGAGGATTGACGGACATGAGACCTATCACGAGGAGGCGGACAACGCCCTCACTTTCGGAGGGAGGCTGTGTGTGCCCCAGGATGAGAAACTGACATTGCACCAACGACCTTACGGGAAGTTACAACCGTTGGAAATTCCCGAATGGAAATGGGAACACATCACCATGGATTTCGTGACCGGCCTGCCCAAAACCAAGCGCGGGAATACTGCCATTTGGGTCATCGTTGATCGACTTACGAAGAGTGCCCATTTTATTCCCATCCCCATCACATATGGATCGGAGAAACTAGCGCAGTTATATATTCGAGAAATCGTGCGTCTGCATGGAGTGCCTGTGTCCATCACATCAGATCGGGACTCGAAACTTACATCCGGTATCTGGCAAAGCATGCAAAGAGAATTGGGAACGAAATTAAATTTCAGCACCGCATTCCACCCCCAGACCGACGGACAATCTGAGAGGACAATTCAAACCCTGGAAGATATGTTGAGGGCCGTCGTACTCGATAGAGGAGAAAACTGGGAATCCATCTTGCCCTTGATAGAGTTTGCCTATAACAATAGTTATCAAGCCACCATCGACATGGCGCCCTACGAGGCACTATATGGAAGAAAATGCAGGTCTCCACTCTATTGGGACGAAGTAGGGGAAAGAAAAGTATTAGGCCCAGAATCCGTGGCGGAGATGATTGAGATCGTGAGACAAATCCGGAGTCGGATCAAGGAAGCGCAAGACCGACAGAAATCCTACGTGGACGAACGTCGAACCGATCTGAAATTTACCATTGGAGAGAAAGTCTTCTTGAAAGTATCTCCAACTAAAGGGGTAACAAGATTTGGACTCAAGGGTAAGCTAAAACCACGATTCATTGGACCCTACGAAATTCTGGAGAAAGTGGGCCCAGTCGCATATCGCTTGGCACTACCACCCAACTTTGGAAACATACACAATGTGTTCCACGTCTCCCAACTTCGAAAATACATGTTTGACCCAAAACATGTGATTCGTCACGAAGAAATCGCTCTGGAACCCGACCTGAGTTACGAAGAAAAGCCGGTGGCAATCCTGGATAGGAAGGTGCAACAACTCCGAAATAAATCGATTGCTACGGTGAAGGTTTTGTGGAGAAACCACGGACAGGAGGAGGCAACCTGGGAGCTGGAAGAGAAGATGAAGGAAAAATATCCCGAGCTTTTTGCCTAGGAAATTCTTAAATTTCGGGACGAAATTTCTTTAAGGGGGATAGTATGTAACGACCCGCTAAGACGTTACGACTAGAAATAATAATTTTTAGCTTAATTATATATACTTTTGCTTGTGACATTTTGTGTGATTACATCTAAGTTACGATAGATTGTCGTCGTCGTTTATTTTCAACATTAGGCAAATAAATAAACACACACACATATATATATATATATATATGTAGAAATATAATAAGTTTAATTAGACAAATAGGATCCCAAAACCAAAATTTTAATGTCCGATACATCCAACAAAAGTTTAATTTATACATCGAATGTTCGAAGAAGGCGGGTAAATCAACGAGAGCAGCCACGAACTTGGACCGGTTTTTCCTACACCAAAACAATTCAAATAGATGAGTAAACCAAGATTCTAAATCATGATTAATACAAATACATTATGTAAAGAGCCGGATCCTAGAGGATCATCTTTTCAGCAACATTTAATGCTGCATTTATTGATATGGCAGGAGAATCATAACTCTCCTGACAAAAAAATATACTGGCAGAAGAATGTCAGCCAACTTGGCTTCCTTACACATATATACCGTCACTTTCACTGCCACACTCTTTCACAAACCAAAATATTCACCTCTAAAAAGGCAACAAAGGCAACAAGAATCCTTCCAAGAAAAGGACGTTTACATAGAAGAAAATCCAGCTAACAACAAATCCTTCTTTTTTCCACATCACAACAAGGTGAGTACCAAAAATCCTTACTTTCCTCCCCATATTCACAACATGACATATAGGTTTCAGCATGACATATAGACCAAACATGTCTCTGCCAGAATTTCAAATAGGTAGAACCCCAATTTGGCATCCATGAATATTTTACACATAGGCAAAGACGTCTCTGCTCAAGACACAAATTTTTGTATCCAAACATGTTGCACGTAGGCTTAAAACAGCCTCTGTCCCAAAATGCTAAATTAGTATCTGATGGAATTAGCACCTCAAGAACTTAGTTGCTATAGGCTCTCAAGAACTTAGAAATGGCAGACTTTAAGGAGCACTAAGAACTTAGCTTAAATAACATAGAAATTTGCCGGAGAGACTTCCGGCAGCGAACTCGGCACTCCGTCGCCGACAATCGACAGCCCACGCTCCGAAATTCGCCACTGTTTTCATTCCTTAAAATCTGAAATTTTGAATTTACAAGTTCCAACTTCAAAAATAAAATCTTGGTAAATAAAAAGGGGGGGAAAAGAGGGAAAAAAATAGATGAACAAGAAGAAGGTTGATTACCCTATCTGTCGGAGAACGACCTCGGTGGCGGAGGCGGTGCATGCCGGCGGTGAAGGGAGGAGGACCGAGAGAGGGAGAGAGGGAGGCCGCCACGGCGAGCCGCCGTGCTCTCAGCCATGGCGGATCCAGAAAGGGGTCGGCGTCGGCGCTGGGGCAGAACCGTGGTGGCGGTGGCGTGACGGCGGGCCCGAGGTCGACGGCGGCGGAGTGGGGGAGACGGAGATCTGTAGAGAAAGGCGGAGAGAGAGAGAGAGAGAGAGAGAGATGAGAAAGGAGGGGGGGGCGGAGACGCCGTCGAAATCGGCGGCGGTACGATGGCGGCGCCGGAGGGGTGACGTCCGGCGGGGTCAGTGGAGGCAGGAATTGCAGCTCTTCTGTTTTAGGAGAAATGAGGGAGGAAGATGAAGTTAGGGTATTTGAGTGTGGGTTTGTTAATTGGGCTCATGAATAAATTGTTTAGGTTATGTAAAATATAACATCAAGCCCAACTGCTTTTAATTATTTAGGCTTGTAGTTATAATGGAAGTAAGCCCAACTTTGAATTTAAATATTCTGGGCCTAAGAGTAAATGGTTAAGCAACATATTTAGTAATGATCCAAGTTGCTATAACTCGTGGAATACTATTAAGACATGGAACCCAATTTTAATCAGAATCGGAAATAACAAAAGAAATCATAACCAATAATGTAAGTTTAGAAATTTCTTAAGGAATAATAATAATAATAATAATAATAATAATAATAATAATAATAATGTTAGTATTAGTAATAGGTTTAAGCGTGAGATCTTCATTCTAAATTGGATTAGTTTTAAAACTAAACTAGTACTTTCTCATTGTAAAATTTTCAAAAGGGTACGTTCGCAAGTCGAGTTGGAACGAAAGATTCAAGTAAGGAAACTAAACGACCAAGGTGAGCTTTCTTATCTCGGAGGTTCATGTCTCCACACATGAACCGCGTTCTTTTGCTTCCGCTGTGCCATTAATAAGGCCTCGCTTATTATTAAATTTCTAAACTCGTATAAGTCGAACTTGTAAGAACAGTCTCTCGAGTCCCCTTGATCGAGTATATTTTGCTAAGTAATATCCTTTATTATTATAATTTGTGTGTATTCTATGTCTTGACCTTAACCTCCCCTAATTTCTATTCCCGCTTCTTATAATCCCTCCTTAGTCGCGATAAACCGGGTTATGCTATCCTTAGCTAACTACGGTCGTGACAGAGTGGTATCAGAGCCAGGTTTTCATGCTCTGAACCCGAGAGTCTTTTTTTTCCAATAATCTCTAGTCTAGCATTGTTCCGCTAGACTTCTCGTCTAACAAGAGAGAGACTCCCAGCACCCACCCCAACACGCTCAACCAGGCAAAGGTAAGTTATTTATATATTGTTTACAGATTTGTATATTGAATATTATATTTGGCCTTGGTAGAACAAAAAAGTATGTTGCCAACGCTTTCCTAAGCTAGGCAAACGACACCAAGAACTTTATCACTAGAATTCTCGAACGATAGTGAACATGTAAGATGTGATACATAACTGACCTTTTAGGACTCCTTCTAGTGCTTAATTATGACATAGTGAGGGCACGACTCGTAGTGACTTAGCATATGCATTGCATCACGTTTACTTTCTTACGCTTTATACGCATATTTATGTATGAGGATAAGAAGATCTGATCGACACACATTATTTGTAGATGGTGTATCCCACGATGTCAGATATTTTGTTCGAGTACCTCACCTTTGTGATGTTTGAGGGTGACGATCTCGGGCTATTCCTGGCGCACTTTCGATGGCTCTGGGAGAGGGCCTACTCCATCGGGGTCTCACACTTCGATGGTATTCAGCGACTTATCAGGCTCCTGCCCTCTGATTGGGTAGGTTATGCCCTTGACCTCACACGTTACTACCTATTCCCTGTGCCCCCGTTCTTTGACATTGTGGGGAACTTTCCGGAGTTCATCGGAGAGCTTCACCTATGCTTCATTCTGCACGGGCAGGCACCGAGGGGGCCATATGTACGCCCGGGAGATCTGGCAGCTGTAGGATTCCCCGGAGTTTTCCTGCAGCCGGTACCACCGCCAGAGCCAGTTGCTTCACCGCCAGCTGCCCCACAGTCAGCTCCTCCACAGCCCGAGGACCTATTCCCTCTTTCGCCGACTTCCCTACTAGGACGTCGGACTCGCGGGGAGTTCGAGGCAGGGCCATCTCGTCCCCCTGTGGATGAGGATGATCTCTACCACGTCAGCTCCTCGTCACCGAGCCTAGCCGGGACATCGGCGACCGACTCTGAGGCCAGGGGGCTACGAGCAGTTGCTGCTGAGAGGAGGAGGAGGAGGGGCAAGGCCCTCATTTCTTCTTCGGAGATGGAGGAGGACGAGCCGAAGGTCGTTATGGGCACCGGTCGTCTACAGCCACTGCCACTCCCTACCGAGACTCGCCCAGAGACACTGCCGGGAGGGACAGCTCCTCCTACTCGCCAGGAGCCCACACCATGGGAGCGTAGGCCCCGTGCGTGGGCTAGACGCCATTGGGGAGTCATCACTCAAGGGCCACATGCGCCAGGTACCACTATGGAGTCCGCCTTCAACATCGACGAGAGCTCAGACGAGGAGGAGCCCGAGGAGGAGGAGCTAGAGACCGCAGAGAGTACCACCTAGACATTATGATTAGTGATGGGATGTTTATGTATATATATGTATATGTGTGTACACCAGAAACGGATCCGTTATGAGACTGTTCTGGTTTATGTTATGACTGGCTGTAGTATTTTGACATCACGGAAGTATTCGTGTGAGTGCTCCGTGGCTTGACCTATTTTGACTAGCATTTGTTTAGTAACGAATGTAATATTTTGCGACGCCAAGAATGGTTGTACGAAAGTCCTCTGTGAGGCAAATTTTCCCTGTACATACACTCTTGTATATATATATACATATGTTTGTTGCTACTTCCTGTCTTTAGTAGAAACTTGTGATAATTGTTGGTGTAAAATAAAGTTCTTTTACTTCTCAATCTTTAATCTTTCCGACAATAGTAACTTTAAAAGAAATGCTTTATTGATATAGAATGGCGCCAAGGATAGCTGGACGACCCCGAGGAAGAGGGAGAGGAAGGGGTTGCGATAGAGGGCCGCGACCCGAGGTCGAAGAACCGCAAGCAGACACCCCGCCCCCATCTCCACCTCTATCACCTTCGCCTCCACCTGCCCCAACGGTGGATAGGACGATTGTGAACACTTTTCTGAAGAAGAACCCGCCAACTTTTGACGGAAGAGGCGACCCCGCAGAAGCAGAAGCGTGGATACGTACGCTAGAGCGCCTATTTGACTTACTGCAGTGCACAGACCAGGAGCGTTTGATTTGTGCTTCACTCCAAATGACTGGGTCAGCAGATTACTGGTGGGAGGCCCGCAAGAAGACAATGACCTTGCATCAGCTAGAGAACCTAACTTGGGAGCAGTTCAAGACAGGAATTTACGACAAGTACATCCCCAAGAGCTATAAAAAGCAGAAGGAAACGGAGTTCTACAATTTGAAACAGGGACGTATGTCGGTGACGGAATATGATCGCGCCTTCTTTGACATGTCTAGATATGGAGCTGATCAGGTGGATACCGATGAAAAGATGTCCGAAAAATTTTGTGCTGGCTTGAGGCACGAAATAAGAGTAGCATTGGCCAGTCGTGGCATACTACCATATTCTGAAGCTCTGAAACTGGCACTGGATATCGAAGCTGCATTGCCTAAGGAAAAACCTACACCCAACCCCACAAATATGCCACTGCAGACCACGACCCAAGCCCCAAGGGACAAGAGAAAGTGGGAAGGGAACCAGAACCAGTGGGGACAAAAGAGGCCATGGCACGGACCACCCCGCCCTCAAAACTTTGCAAGGCAGCCTCTTTTCAACCCGACAGGATACACTCAGCCAAGACCCAATCTTTGTCCCAAATGTAACAAACCTCACAGCGGAATCTGCAGGGCCGGAGAGATGACTTGTTATACGTGTGGAAAGAATGGCCACATCGCCAGGAATTGTCGTAGTGGACCGCAAGGAAGGAGTGCACCAACTAACCCACCAGCACAACGTCAACACCTGCGAGCTCTACAGGCAAATACTCAAAACAACCCGCACCAGGCCCCGCATCCACAACGACAGAGCCTCCCAACACAGGCCAGGGCGTATGCATTGGGACGAAACCAGCGGAACAACAACCATGAGAATCTGGCAGGTATGGGCACCCTACTGAACGTACCCGTTGTTCTACTATTTGATACTGGTGCTTCGCACTCCTTCATATCAACCTCGTGTGTAGACACCTTAGAACTCACAACAGAACCAGCGGAACCTAGAATAACGGTGTCCTCACCAGTAGGGGGAATTATAGAAATAACACAAAGATGCTCGAACCTAGAAATTTTGCTTGGAGAATGTAAGGTTGTCGCTAATAATTTGGGAGTAATGAAAATGGAAGATGTCGATATTATACTAGGAATGGAATGGTTGACCAAGAACCACGCCACCATCAAGTGCAATGAAAGGCAGATTTCTTTTCAAACTTCAGGAGAAGGGCAAGTTTATTTCCACGGAATCACGATGAACAAGCGAAAATCCATAATTTCAGTCTTACAAGCAGCCGCACTGGTTAGAAAAGGATGTCCCGCCTATCTCGTCTACTTGAGCGATGAGCAGAAGGAAGAAAAGAAGATTGAGGATGTGGAGATTGTGCGAGAATTTCCAGATGTGTTTCCGGACACACTGCCGGGGCTGCCCCCAGACAGACAGCTGGAGTTCACCATTGATTTAGAACCAGGGGCTGCGCCAATATCCAAAGCACCGTACCGAATGGCACCAAAGGAACTGGGAGAACTCAAACTACAATTGCAAGAACTCTTAGACCTGGGTTTCATCAGACCCAGTGTGTCGCCATGGGGAGCTCCTGTGCTATTCGTTAAGAAGAAAGATGGAACCTTGAGGATGTGCATAGATTACCGAGAACTGAACAAGGTGACACTCAAGAATAAATACCCACTGCCAAGGATAGATGATTTATTTGACCAGCTTAAAGGAGCCAGTGTATTTTCTAAGATTGATTTAAGGTCCGGGTACCACCAACTAAAAATCCGGTCTGAAGACATACCTAAGACAGCTTTTCGCACCAGGTATGGTCACTATGAATTTGTAGTAATGCCTTTTGGATTGACCAATGCCCCTGCGGTGTTCATGGATTTGATGAATCGCATATTCCACCCATATCTCGACAAATTCATTCTGGTCTTTATAGACGACGTCCTTATCTACTCGAAGAACAGAACAGAACACGCGGAGCACCTGAGAACCACCCTCGAGACGTTGAGGATCGAAAAGCTCTATGCTAAATTCAGCAAGTGCGAATTCTGGCTCAATGAAGTTAACTTCCTTGGGCACATAGTAACAGCGGAAGGAATCCGGGCAGATCCAGCAAAGGTGGAAGCCGTGCAAAACTGGAAATCGCCAACCAGCCCAAACGAAATTCGGAGTTTCCTAGGTCTGGCCGGTTACTATAGAAGATTCATCGAAGGATTCTCAAAGATTGCAAGGC
The DNA here is from genome assembly GCF_023119035.1 of Salvia hispanica. Lineage (NCBI taxonomy): Eukaryota > Viridiplantae > Streptophyta > Magnoliopsida > Lamiales > Lamiaceae > Salvia > Salvia hispanica. Next base: position 40,084,952 of record NC_062970.1, read on the forward strand.
CGATGACACAACAACTCAAAAAGGGCATCAAGTTTGTATGGACCCCCGAATGCGAAGCTAGTTTCCAACTGCTAAAGGAGAAACTAACCACCGCACCCGTGTTGGCAGTGCCAGAACCAGGAACAAGTTACGTAGTCTACACTGATGCTTCAAAAAATGGACTCGGGTGTGTCCTAATGCAGAACGGGAAGGTGATAGCTTATGCTTCAAGACAACTCCGACCCCACGAACTGAATTACCCAACCCACGATCTGGAATTAGCAGCTGTAGTCCATGCACTGAAGATTTGGAGGCACCACCTATATGGAGTTAAGTGCGAGATTTTCACTGACCACAAGAGTCTAAAGTACTTTTTCGAACAAAAGGATCTGAACATGCGGCAGAGGAGATGGCTCGAGCTGGTGAAAGATTATGATTGTAGCATAAATTACCACCCTGGTAAGGCCAATGTGGTAGCCGATGCGCTGAGTCGAAAATCTCAACAACTGGCGGGCCTGGCCATCCAAGAGGAAGCACTGATACGGGAATTCACCAGAATGAGGATAGAGATAGTGCACGCACCAGAAACGGTGGAAGCAAGGATCGCCACTTTGGTACTAGAACCCGATCTGAGAAAACGAATAGTTGACGCACAAAGAGATGATGAGGCTCTGGAGAAAATACGAATGAAAGTGCGAACCGGTGAGCAAAGCAATTATAAGGAAGAGGCAGACAACGCTCTTACTTTTGAAGGAAGGCTGTGCGTACCGGCCAACTCGGATCTAAGAAACGAAATATTGAGTGAGGCACACGATACCCCGTATACCGCACACCCCGGAAGCACAAAAATGTACCAGGATCTGAAGAGGAAATTTTGGTGGGATGGCATGAAGAGAAGCATCGCATCATTTGTCGAAAGATGTTTGACTTGCCAACAGGTCAAGGCATTGCACCAACGGCCTTACGGGAAATTACAACCCTTGGAGATTCCCGAATGGAAGTGGGAACACATCACTATGGATTTCGTAACAGGCCTGCCTAAAACCAAGCGCGGAAATACTGCCATTTGGGTAATCATTGATCGACTTACGAAGAGTGCCCATTTTATTCCTATCCCCATCACATATGGATCAGAGAAACTAGCCCAGTTATATATTCGAGAAATCGTGCGTCTGCATGGAGTGCCTGTGTCCATCACGTCAGATCGGGACTCGAAACTTACATCCAGGATCTGGCAAAGCATGCAAAGGGAATTGGGAACGAAATTAAATTTCAGCACCGCATTCCACCCCCAGACCGACGGACAATCTGAGAGGACAATTCAAACCCTGGAAGATATGTTGAGGGCTGTCGTACTCGATAGAGGAGAAAACTGGGAGTCCATCTTGCCCCTGATAGAGTTTGCCTATAATAATAGTTATCAAGCCACCATCGACATGGCGCCGTACGAGGCACTATATGGAAGAAAATGCAGGTCTCCACTCTATTGGGACGAAGTAGGGGAGAGAAAAGTATTGGGCCCAGAATCAGTGGCGGAGATGATTGAGATCGTGAGACAAATCCGAAGTCGGATCAAGGAGGCGCAAGACCGGCAAAAATCCTATGCCGACGAACGTCGAACCGATCTGAAATTTAACGTTGGAGAGAAGGTCTTCTTGAAAGTATCTCCAACCAAAGGGGTAACAAGATTTGGACTCAAGGGTAAGCTAAAACCACGATTCATTGGACCCTATGAAATTCTGGAGGAAGTGGGCCCAGTAGCATATCGTTTAGCACTACCGCCCAACTTCGGAAACGTACACAACGTATTCCACGTCTCCCAACTTCGAAAGTACATGTTCGACCCAAAACATGTGATTCGTCACGAAGAAATCGCTCTGGAACCCGACCTGAGTTATGAAGAAAAGCCGGTGGCAATACTGGATAGGAAGGTGCAACAACTCCGAAATAAATCGATTTCTACGGTGAAAGTTTTGTGGAAAAATCACGGACAGGAGGAGGCAACCTGGGAGCTGGAAGAGAAGATGAAGGAAAAATATCCCGAGCTTTTTCCTAAGTAATTCTTAAATTTCGGGACGAAATTTCTTTTAAGGGGGATAGTATGTAACGACCCGCTAAGACGTTACGAACTTGGACCGGTTTTTCCTACACCAAAACAATTCAAATAGATGAGTAAACCAAGATTCTAAATCATGATTAATACAAATACATTATGTAAAGAGCCGGATCCTAGAGGATCATCTTTTCAGCAACATTTAATGCTGCATTTATTGATATGGCAGGAGAATCATAACTCTCCTGACAAAAAAATATACTGGCAGAAGAATGTCAGCCAACTTGGCTTCCTTACACATATATACCGTCACTTTCACTGCCACACTCTTTCACAAACCAAAATATTCACCTCTAAAAAGGCAACAAAGGCAACAAGAATCCTTCCAAGAAAAGGACGTTTACATAGAAGAAAATCCAGCTAACAACAAATCCTTCTTTTTTCCACATCACAACAAGGTGAGTACCAAAAATCCTTACTTTCCTCCCCATATTCACAACATGACATATAGGTTTCAGCATGACATATAGACCAAACATGTCTCTGCCAGAATTTCAAATAGGTAGAACCCCAATTTGGCATCCATGAATATTTTACACATAGGCAAAGACGTCTCTGCTCAAGACACAAATTTTTGTATCCAAACATGTTGCACGTAGGCTTAAAACAACCTCTGTCCCAAAATGCTAAATTAGTATTTGATGGAATTAGCACCTCAAGAACTTAGTTGCTATAGGCTCTCAAGAACTTAGAAATGGCAGACTTTAAGGAGCACTAAGAACTTAGCTTAAATAACATAGAAATTTGCCGGAGAGACTTCCGGCAGCGAACTCGGCACTCCGTCGCCGACAATCGACAGCCCACGCTCCGAAATTCGCCACTGTTTTCATTCCTTAAAATCTGAAATTTTGAATTTACAAGTTCCAACTTCAAAAATAAAATCTTGGTAAATAAAAAGGGGGGGAAAAGAGGGAAAAAAATAGATGAACAAGAAGAAGGTTGATTACCCTATCTGTCGGAGAACGACCTCGGTGGCGGAGGCGGTGCATGCCGGCGGTGAAGGGAGGAGGACCGAGAGAGGGAGAGAGGGAGGCCGCCACGGCGAGCCGCCGTGCTCTCAGCCATGGCGGATCCAGAAAGGGGTCGGCGTCGGCGCTGGGGCAGAACCGTGGTGGCGGTGGCGTGACGGCGGGCCCGAGGTCGACGGCGGCGGAGTGGGGGAGACGGAGATCTGTAGAGAAAGGCGGAGAGAGAGAGAGAGGGAGAGAGAGAGATGAGAAAGGAGGGGGGGGCGGAGACGCCGTCGAAATCGGCGGCGGTACGATGGCGGCGCCGGAGGGGTGACGTCCGGCGGGGTCAGTGGAGGCAGGAATTGCAGCTCTTCTGTTTTAGGAGAAATGAGGGAGGAAGATGAAGTTAGGGTATTTGAGTGTGGGTTTGTTAATTGGGCTCATGAATAAATTGTTTAGGTTATGTAAAATATAACATCAAGCCCAACTGCTTTTAATTATTTAGGCTTGTAGTTATAATGGAAGTAAGCCCAACTTTGAATTTAAATATTCTGGGCCTAAGAGTAAATGGTTAAGCAACATATTTAGTAATGATCCAAGTTGCTATAACTCGTGGAATACTATTAAGACATGGAACCCAATTTTAATCAGAATCGGAAATAACAAAAGAAATCATAACCGATAATGTAAGTTTAGAAATTTCTTAAGGATAATAATAATAATAATAATAATAATAATAATAATAATAATAATAATGTTAGTATTAGTAATAGGTTTAAGCGTGAGATCTTCATTCTAAATTGGATAAGTTTTAAAACTAAACTAGTACTTTCTCATTGTAAAATTTTCAAAAGGGTACGTTCGCAAGTCGAGTTGGAACGAAAGATTCAAGTAAGAAAAACTAAACGACCAAGGTGAGCTTTCTTATACTAAAAATACAAACTTTATTTTATGAAAACTCGAACTTATGTTCGTGATTTGATATTGTCTTGCCATAAATGTTTTGTGTATGATGCCTATCTGTTGGCTAAGGCCAAGTGAATTATGAATGATGATATATAAGTCGAATTCGGGTCCCAGTGAGGGTGGTGTCCCCGCTCGGACTAGTGTACACGGGATACCTCTGACCGTGAACGGACGGCAGAGAAGGTGACCGTGGAAGGTGGCCACCTTCCCGGCACAAGGATACCTCTGTCATGATGGGCAGGGAAGGTGACCGTATGAGAACACCATCTCAGCGGCACAAGATGATCAGATATGGCTAAGTACAGGAAAAAGGGGCTGCAGCCCAATGTGAATAATTTTAGTAAGCTCGGGTCTTTTAATAAAATCCCTGAGTGTTACTGTAGTAATGGCTTGACAATTTTTTTTTTTAAATGTATATGTGTATTTTTTTTTTTTTCGGCAATATGTTCACTGAGTACCTTCGTACTCAGCCCTGCATATATTTCTAAATGTGCAGGTTGATCGTGGAAGGGTGGATCAAGTGCTGTGGAGGGCAGACTAGTAGCTATATAAGAATAAAACTCTCGGAGGTTCATGTCTCCACACATGAACCGTGTTCTTTTGTTTCCGCTGTGCCGTTGATAAGGGCTCGCTTATTGTTAAATTTCTAAACTCTGATAAGTCGAACTTGTAAGAACAGTCTCTCGAGTCCCCTTGATCGAATATATTTTGTTATAAGTAATATCCTTTAATATTATAATCGTGTGTCTCCTTATGTCTCGACTTTAATCTCCCCTAATTTCTATCCCCGCTTCTTATAATCCCTCCTTAGTCGCGATAAACCGAGTTATGCTATCCTTAGCTAATTGCGGTCGTGACAATATTTGACCCGAAGGTCCCTCTATATTTTCAAATCCAGTGCAAGACTGTCACAGATCCTCTTTAATCGCGTGATTCATATAATTTCAATACCATATGTAAATTTCATCAGTTGCATCAATTTCATATCCATATCCCATTCAATCATCTATATTAAATAACATCACCATATCAAATTCACATCACAGATAACCATAAACAGTTTCATATCTATATGTATATGCCTCTTTGTTCAATTAATTATTATGTGATAAATCAAGCCTGGTATCTGCCCGGGATTCCTCTATGAACCGAAGGTTCCTCTGTAATTGGACTCATAGGTCCCTCTGTATTCGACCCGAAGGTTCCTCTGTATTGGACTCATAGGTCCCTCTGTATTTGGACTCATAGGTCCCTCTATATTTGACCCGAATGTCCCTCTATATTTTCAGATCCAGTGCAAGACTGTCACAGATCCTCTTTAATCATATGACTCATATAATTTTCAATATCATATATATATAACATATTTATTACACCAATCACATACCCATATTATATTCCACCATTAATATCAGAAAACACATAATCATATCATCTATACGTCATATTCACTCTAAGTCAATAAATATCAATCAACCACGTCACATATGTATAATTAAAATTGTGATCATACAAACCTGATTATAATTGACTATATAATCGAACACCAGATTCAGTAACACCGATCCTTACCAAAACTTTTCTTCTTTTCTCTTCGTTTCTTTTTCATCTTTTATTGAAGGTACATACATACTTGCTAGCTGATATTTTAATTCCGGATACCTCTATTTTTCTTTCTTTTATTTCCTCCCTCTCCCTTCCTTCTTCTTTTTATCGTCTAACAGTACATATATATCCACACTTTTGAGTCGGCAACTATATTATTTATTTAAAGCCTTTTAAAATGATTTTCCACAATAAATATAATATAAATGGTACACACCCATGCAACGTAGAGATTAGTTGCATGAGATTAGTGGCTAAGTGGTCAACACGTATATGCAACACAATTATACTATGCATTACATTTATTTAAATATATATTTTTATCATTTTCTAAATGTTATCACAACTTTTAATAAATTCAATAAATTATTCCAATTTACTAGTATATAATACTACGTTCAAAGCTATACAAAAATCAAAATATATAAGAGATGTGATTTCAAATCTGTCGAGTTTCCATTTCACGTGTCCTCATTAGATTTTCATATATAAACAAAAATCTTGTAAATAGTTAAATATGTAACATATATGAATTATACACGCATGTGTATACAAAGCGACTCATATATTTTTACACTTAATATTACATAAAATTATATATGTATACATTTTTGGTCACGGATGTTACACATCGTCCGGCCCATCGTCCACAGTGGCGAACGATGCGACGGACGATGGGGTAACCTCCCCGCATCGTCCGCGGACGATTTATCGGACGCGGACGATGGTTAACCCATCATCTGCGATGCTATGCGACGTACGATGCATCGTCCGGCGCATCGTCCACACCATTGCGGATGTCCTTAGTTACCCCTCAAAATTGATGATCTTCAAATTTGACATGAAAGTCACCTACTACATCCCTAACTATATATACCAACATGATAAGTGATGGTGTCGCCCATAGGGCAGCGCAATTGGCAACAGAAGGGCAGATCTTGCTGCAACGTTAAGTGATGGTGATGCCTGCAGGGGTAGCGTAGTTGGCAATGGAAGGGCAGATCTTGCTGCACGTTAAGTGATGGTGATGCCTGCAGGGGTAGCGCAGTTAGCAACGGAAGGACAGATCTTGCTGCAATGAGTCTGGGTTCAAATCCCATTGCTGTCGTGTAGTTGTTTCCATCTCTCAGGCACAAGTGTGAGGCTGGATTACTGGGTACCTGATTGAACTTGCTCACATGATGTCGGGCCGAAGTATAGGGGCCGCCGATACAACGAAATTGCCATTTTTTTTGCTGCAATGATAAGTGATGATGGGTCCCATCTAGGCCTGTAAATTCGGGTACCCACTGGTACCCAAAACCGAAAATTCGGGTACCCGAACCCGATATTTCAAAAATATCATACCCATTACCGGACCCGTATGTGAATTCGGATATCCTAATACCCGTTGCGGGTACCTGAACCTAACTAATCGGGTACCCATAAACCCGAAATTAGCGTATTTCAAATTTATTCTTTTATATAAATTATACCGTGATGAGAATAGAAATTAATAAAAATAACACAATAATAGTACTATTTATTGACTATTATTAAAAGTATAAACTTCAATTCAAATGCTTTAGCTTTCTCTAGATTATGATTCTATGACTATATATATATATATATGTAGTACTATATAATAGACATTAGACAAATAGACACTACTTAATTTCAAAATAATTTTTTTTTTGGCATAAATCTACATGTGATTAAATAAATTTACCCTAAATTTTTACTACGGGCCATAGGCCCTATACTAAATAAAAATATTTATCACAAATACATAATTAATCGGGTATTAGTCGGGTATCCTAATACGGGTTTCGGGTACCCTAAACCCGAAAAATCATAACATTAACTACCCAAACCCATACCCGAACTCATAATTTTGGATTTCGGATACCCAAAACCCGTTGGGTATTGGATCGGAATCGGGTATACCCGAAACCCGCGGACTAAATTTGCAGGCCTAGTCCCATCACTGTGTTTAGTAGGAGATGAGTAAGAAATGAAGAAGTAACTAATCCTCAAATAAAATTTGGGTATAAAATTAGAGGTAACTGCTTTTAAAGTCACCAACTTTCCATGAATTCCAATTTTTCCCACAAACTTTAAAAAGTTCTTGTAATGTCACGAACTTTATTGTCGGTTGCCATTTTCCCATATCAGGTTTTTCGGTCTGATTCAAACTGTTCATTTCCTATTAAGACAATGTCCAAATTATTTTTTCTTACTATCGTTATATTCGTCTTTGAAATAGCTTCGTGTGGGTACCTTGTACGCTCAATCGGAACTCGGATGAAGAAGTTATGGTCATTTGATGAAGGCTGCGACCTTTGTGCGACCTTGTGCCATCATAATGGCCATAACTTCTCCATCTGAGTTCCGATTGAGGCGTACAAGGTACCCACGCGAAGCTACTTCAAAGACGAAGATAATGATAGTAAGATAAAAGAATTTGGACATTGTCTTGATAGGAAACAGACAGTTTGAATCAGACCGGAAAACCTGATATGGGAAAATGACAACCGACAATAAAGTTCATGACATTACACGAACTTTTTAAAATTCGTGGGAAAAACCGAAATTCATTGAAAGTTGGCGACTTTAAAAACAGTTACCCTATAAAATTATTATCAAAAGCAGAACAAAAAATACACGCATCCCCTTCCCCAAAATTTCCCTTATACAATATGCATTATGCATATTTTCTCTATCTATTAACTATGGAAATCATATCATATCTAGTAAAAGAAAAAAATAAAAGAAGATTTTCACGAGACTTTCAGTTACCAAACAAGTCGAAGTTATTCCATATGCTTGCCTGAAGAATTTAGTATACATTTCAATAATATTTTTGGTTATCGAGCAACACTAAATTCCAAGGTTTTTCAATTAGGCAGTTCCCTTTTTTGATTTCGAAAAGCAGTAAAAGAGTTATTGAATTGCAGTATTTGCAAGGTGCATGCATATATACTTGTTTTTCAATTAGGTATATTGGATTGGATTGGATTGATACCCTACCCCCAAACTCACTCACCTCTCACGCTACTCTGAATCATCGTTTTTCTTAATTTGATTTGCAATTATTGTGTTCATCCATCCACAACTGTAGCTTGTTCCAGTTTCATCGCTGATTCCTTTAAGGTCAAAATTTCAGTCAAAATCTCAATTTCATACATAACCTACTTGAAATCGTCTTTTGTTTTGTTTGGAGAGGGCAGATGATGGTGGTGTTTGAATTAGTCGCGTGAATTGTGCTTGTTTTAGGAGGCGGTAGATGGACAGCAACAGTTGGCGGTCAGCGCAAGGGCAGGTTCCGATGCCCGGTCAGGTCATCGGCGGCGAAGCAGTGCCCGCCGCCGGTATGGAAGGCGGCGATTGGAGGAGTCAGCTGCAGCAGGATTCCAGACAGAGGATTGTAAACAAGATGTAACATTTCCAGTTTTTCCCCTTTATTATTTGGTGTTCTTGAGCTTGCCCCTTTTTGTTGGTTTATTAAGATTCTTTACATGCTTTCGAATCCCCTCCTGAATTTTTGTGTTGGTTGGGAATAGTGGACCAGCAGAGGTGTGCATTGCTAAAGAACATGTATGCTAGTTTATTAGTTAACTGCTGCTTTAGCTTGAATCCAATCACGGGTTGGTCAAGAGTAGTGCTACCAAAACCTGAAACAACAGTTTCTTCTCTTAAATGCTGCATGACCATGGCTTAGATGCCTGGTACATGTTTGACAAAACATGAGGTTTTAAATTGGTTGTCCGAAGGAAAAAACATGTTAATGGTCATTCATTCCTGTTCTCCCAAACTGGATTTACCCATTTGTTTGCCAGTAACAAACATTGCTTCTAAGTTTATGTGAAAAAGTTACAACAAATGTTGAAGGAGATTATGAGATCTGTATGGTGTATAACCTTCATAGAGTGTAGACAACACATGCTGGACCTCTCATATATTTGAACCGTTAAGGTTAATTTTGTGGTTTAGCTATCAGTATCTCAGGCTCTACAAAATTTGGCTGCATGCATATGCCAGTTTCGATATCAGTATTAGAAAAAAAATGAATTTTTTGTTCATCATAATTTATGGACATGGCCATATGGGCAACCATGAAAACAGAAATGTTTTGTTGATTTTTGGATGTTTGAATCCTAAAGTTGATTTTGTCGTTTAGCTTGTGTAAGCAAAGATGAAAATATGGGTATGTTAGTTTTAACAAAATTTTGGTAAATATATCAATTTCAATGGGAATTTCAGGAAAAAGGTTTTTAATGAGTGACCCAAAAACTGAAATATTGGGGAACCTTTGAATACTTCAATTCTTGCTTCTAGGTGTTTCAGATATTATACTGTGTTACAACTTGGCAATTGTTAGTTGATGTGGCATGCCACTTGAGAAATAAAAGTTTAACCATAAACGTCTCATTTGTTAAGGCCCTTATTCATTTAAGTTCCATTGTTTAGATTGAACAATACTTTTTAAGGAGTCTCCTTGATTCTCTCTAATCCCATATCATGGGATTAGGTCATCTAATATACTGATAATATTGAGGATTAAATGTGAATTAGTAGGCAGCTGGAGCTAGAAAGTCAGTTAGATCTAGTTATCTGGTCCCTGTGGTCTGTGAAACGTTCAAGTGCAGATGAGAATCACGAGGAAGTAGACGTCTTATTTGTAATTCTGGTTCGAGATGCCAATTCTGTAGAGTGTGGTTTTTCTAAATAAAACAGATAATATTCACAAGCCTATGGTGCTTTTGCTATACATTTGGAGAATAGATTGATGGGGTAAGTCAATAGAAAACATTCAATATGTAGTTGTAATGCATTGAGTGCTGACCTTGAGAACTTCTGAAAGTCGAGTAAATTCCTTTTGATATGGACTTATGTTGGCCAATTTTTGTGAAGCTTGCCTTCTATTTTGAAATCATACTTTCTTACCTAAAGATCAGTACAAATGTATCTACATAAATAAACTTTCATTGCCAGCTCATGTCGTCAATTTCAGACTAACAATATGATGCTCAATTAATAGAATGGAGACTTTGAAAAGACATCTTCCTTTCTCTGGACAAGAGGGACTGCAGGAACTCAAGAAAATAGCCATCAGATTTGAGGAAAAAATATATACTGCAGCAACTAGCCAGGTATACATCTCACATGGTTTACCTTTTAGCTATTTAAAAGCCAATGTTGCAATTGACTGCTTGGTTTCCTTTTACTGAAATTTACTGTAACTTGGACCTTTCTCATTTGTTTACAGTCGGATTATTTAAGAAAAATATCTTTGAAGATGTTGACAATGGAGAACAAATCCCAGAATCCTATGGCGAATTCTCTTCAGTCTAATGCTGCAAGTAATAGCAAAAATCCTCAAGATCCTGGTAAAGGAACATCTGTTTCTATTTCTCCCCTGATAGTTTTTACATTTTTGCCCAATTTGTAATGTGAACTATCATGAATATTTCCTGAAAAATGCAAGTATCGAGAAAATATACCGAATATTTGGATATCTCAGACATTGCTTTACTTTTTGATGACTCTAATGGTATTTAGACTGTAGTACATTGTGCAGTAAGTCGGTAACTGTGTGGATTGAAACTCACCCAGCTATAGACATGTTAATTCTTATGACTCTTAGCCTTGTCAATTGGAGTATTTTTAAAAAATTATAATCTTGTCAAATATTAGTATCTTTGAAAAGTCAAATCAGTAGAAATAGTGGAATTGAGGATTACTTGTAATTTATCAAAAATTGTCTCAGACACTCGATTCGATGGTTTAAATCTAGCCTTTATAAACTTCTCTTGCCATCTCATCTTAAACATTATTTCTGGATTGTTCTTGACCCAAGTATTTCAGTCTTCAGTCATTAGAACTTCTGTTACCTTAACAGATGGGAATGAATAGTGTGTATATAACTTTGCAAAATATTTTAAACAAATTCCACCTTTAGAACCACGATGATCAAACTTATGACATAGATTCAGTGGGAAAAGTCAAATTTATTCAATTTAATCTATTATTGATGCATTAAGCATGGTTTAGATTGCTTGATTACATTAATCATAATTTACTAAAGCACTTAATCAGGCTAATATTGTTTGACAATTGAGTGCTGTCCGTCCTGAACTACATACCGGTGTAGATCTCGTCTCTTATGTTCAGTTCCTGTTCTCATAAGGTAGCCATTTTCAGTTGTCCTGGTACACTTGCTTCTCACTGAAGCACTGATACCTATACTCTGAATTGACATGTAATATAGCTCTCTATTGTTACTCAATAGAGTTGCTATAGCTTCTTAAAGATTGATGATTTTTCCCATAAGCGGATTTCATTATTCATCAATATAACATGCTTCCATACTCTTAACATTTGATATACTTGTCCTGATAAATCTGTCCTCTTTGTGTGCATCTTCGGCAGCTTCTCAAAGCATGCAGTCCCAAATGCAAAATCAGGTCCAGCAACTACCAATTCCAATGGTTTCTAATCAATCCCGGCAACAGATTTTATCCCAAAATATCCAGAATAACATCCCATCAACTGGAGTGCCGAATTCTGCTGGTTTGACACCTTCAATGCCCTCTGTTGGCGGCATGTCCCAGGGTACCATGCCCAATGTTTCTGTTCAGAATCCTAACATGCAAAACATGTCTAGTGTAACTCCGAATGCAGTAGGGAATTCAATGGGGCAAGGTGTGCCTGCTAATATGTATGCAAGCTCCCAGAGACAGATTATGGGTAGACAGCAGCAGGTTGTTTCACAGGATGGCCAACAGCAGTCTCAGAATTCACAGCAATATCTTTACAATCAGCAGCTGCAACAACAAATTTTGAAGCAGAAATATGGGCAGGGAGGTTTGCAACAATCTATGGTGCAGTCTCAGTTGCAGCAGCAACAGAACCTATTGCAGCCAAATCAGCTGCAATCCTCTCAGCCAGCTGTTATGCAATCTTCTTTGAGGCAAACATCAGCGTCATCGACACTTCAAAATCAACAGACATCTCTTCAGCAATCAAGTCAATCTATGCTTCAACAGCAACCACAACCAGTCCTCAGACAACAGCAGCAGCAACAACCACAACAACCTCCCGTCATGCATCAGCAGCAAAGTTCTATGTCACAGCACCCAATGCTCTCGAGTCAGCAGCAGCAGCAGCAGCAACAGCAACAGCAACAGCAGCCTAGTACCCAACAGCCAAGTCCTGCAAACATGCAACAAAATCAGATGATTGCCCAACAGAATAACATGATTGACACACAGCATCAGCAAAGAATCATGACTCAGCAGAACAACATCTCCAACATGCAGCAGCATCAGTCTATCAATCAACAAAATAACCTTCCAAACATGCATCAACAGCAGTCAAGTGGTCAGCAGAATAACCTCCCAAATATGCATCAACAACAATCAGGTGGTCAGGCAAATCTTTCTGGTTTCCAACAGCAGCAAATGGGTGGAATCCAACATGTTAACTCCAGCTTGCAATCAAATCAGCAACCTGTCCATATTCTACAACAATCTAAGCTTGCAGCTCAGCAGCAAATGCAGCAGAACATGGCAAACATGCTGCCTAACCAAGCTCAACCATCCCAGTCGCAGCCAATGCAGCAGCAGTTGATGTCACAGATCCAGTCACAGCCAGGGCAGCTGCAACAGCAAATGGGTTTGCAGCAACCGTCAAATACATTACCGAGAGACATGCAACAGAGAATTCAATCATCTGGTCCCATGCTTCAACAGCAAGCTACAATTGATCAGCAGAAACAGTTGTTACAATCTTCGAGAGTCATGCCAGAGGTTCCATTGAGTAAGTTTTTACTCTTTATTCTTTAAAGATATCAGTTTTTCCTTTTTACCACTTCAGTCCTCTTTTTAAGTAGTACTACATAATTAGGCCATGTTCACATATAACATTTATTCTACTATCATTGTATTTACCGGAAATATTTTTCCAAATATATCTAAAGTGGTTGCTCTTAATTATGCAATAAAAAGGTCTTCTCGTCTCATTTGATGCTTTGTTAAGTAATTGTTTTATTGACTACTTTTAGGCTACTAATTTAAACTTTGTGAGCATTTGTGAAGTCTTTAGAAGTGTCTTGACTAGTAGACAGACTATGTCCGACCATCTCTCGAAAACCAGTTGCTTGATTGATGGATTATCAATCTATAGAAGATATCGTCTTGTATAACATATAGACAGGCTTAAGAGACAGAATATAAGTGATTTTGCCTCTGATTGAATAGTACTGGTTAGTACATAGCTTTTCGCTTGAGAAGATGATGAAACCGTTTGCAGTTTGTCTTTGTTGCTTCCACAATGTAATAATTTGGCATTACAGATGTACATTCATTCTTAGCAATTGATATGGATGCAATGCACATATTGAGATAGTAAGATTGTTCAGTCTCTAGTCATCATAAATTCCTCGCATGTGCTGTTGCTACCATCTGTTTGTAAGGTTTTGCTATTCTTATCTTTTCACCTAGCTAACCCATGATAACTGTAGCATCTTTAGATTCCTCCTCACAGACTGGGAATGCAAATGGAGGGGAATGGCAAGAGGAAATTTATCAAAAGGTATTGTTGGATGCAGTTTTTTCTGTTCTCAATCTAAAAGATTTTTTGAGGTGGTTAATCACATGGCATTCTCTACTGATTTACTAATTTGAACTGTTATGCTTCACCCGCTGTTCTTTCGTTGCAGATTAAATCCATGCATGAGCTGTATTACCCTGAACTCAATGACATGTACCAGAGAATGGCAGCCAAGCTGCAGCAGGTAAGTGGTTGGTTTACATAATCTCATATTTACCTTAAAAAGGGCTTAGATAATGGTGAAAAGCAAGGCAGTCAAGCTACATAATTTTATTACATCAGTCATGTGGTTCCCATGAAAATACGATGAAAATAAATTTCAATTTTGCACAACGCTCTTGTGATCCTTACCCAGATAGCACTGTTTCTTGATTTTGATTCTCTCTGATGTATATGTATCTACTCTGTTGCAGCATGATTCTCATCCTCAACAGCCTAAGAACGATCAACTTGACAAACTTAGATTTCTTAAGGTTATGTTAGAACGGCTAATTATGTTTCTGAGGACAAATAAGAATGACATTCAGGCCAATCTGAAGGAGAAGGTTGCTGGAGTTGAAAAACAGATTTTGAATCTTATTACCTCAAATAGGCCCAGGAAGCCTGGTTCTTCATTGCAAGGGCAGGTCACCCAGCCTCACATGCATGCCTTGCAACAACCTCAGCAACAACAGCCCCAAATGTCTCAAATGCACTCGAATGAAAGTCAAATGAATTCTCAGATGCAACCAATGAATATACAGGGTTCTATGATGCCTACACAGCAGAATAATATGACCAGTTTGCAGCATAATACCTTATCCTCTGGCTATGGTGTTTCAAATTCTCGTCAGAATATGCTGGATGGGCTGCCGCCTAGTTCAAATATTGATCCTGGGCAGGGAAATGTACTTAACCAGATGCAGCAACAAGGTTCCATGAACTCTCTACAACAAAATCCAGTGGGTGTCTCTCAACAGATGGCTAGCTCTATATCTTCACAAAATGGGCTGACATCACTCCAGTCAAATGTCAGTTCCTTGCAATCAAATTCCAATACTCTTCAGCCACAGCAAATAAAACAGGAGCAGCAAATGTTCTCATCCCAGCATCTAAAGCAGTTCCAGCAAAGGCAGATGCAGCAACAATATATGCCAAGGCAGCAGTTACTCCAGCAGCAGCAACAGCAACAGCAACAGCAACAGCAACAACAACAAATCTCTCAGCAGCAATTGGGACAGTTTCCTGGACAGCAAATGACGCAACTTAATCAAATGAATGACACAAATGATATGAAGACGAGACACCAGATGGGTGCAAAACCAGGAGTTCTTCAACAGCATAACTCTTCTGGACATCGAACTTCATATCATCACCAACAAATGAAGCCTGGAACACCTTTCTCCATGTCGTCGCAGAATGCTCTTCAGGCAACATCCCCGCAGATTGGTCATCATTCTTCTCCACAAATCGACCAGCAAAGTATCCCGACTTTGCATAACAAGGCTGTAACTCCACTGCAATCTGCAAACTCACCATTTGTTGCCCCATCTCCTTCGACTTCCATGGCTCCATCCCCGATGCCAGGCGACTCAGAGAAAATGAATTCTGGTATATCATCAATCTCAAATGCTGGAAATGGCATGCTTCATCCAACCACTGTAGTGTCAATGCCAAACCAGTCCCTTGCTATTGGAACTCCTGGGATATCTGCCTCACCTTTACTTGCAGAATTCCCCAGTCCTGATGTCACTCATGGAGTTGCACCAACCATTGTTTCCAGAAACTCTAATGTTGTGGAACAACCAGTTGAACGGTTAATCAAAGTGGTATGGTAGAACTTGCATCACAATATATGGCAAACCAATTTAAAATCAGTTTTCTCTAAGGGTTTTGATACCTCTTCATTGCATCTTATCTTGTTATGCTTTGTTATTGCCTTTTTTTTGACAGGCGAAGTCTATCTCTCCCAAAGCTTTGAGTGCCTCTGTTAGTGACATTAGCTCTGTAGTTAGTATGGTGGACAGAATTGCAGGATCTGCTCCGGGTAATGGATCACGTGCTGCAGTAGGTGAAGATTTAGTTGCTATGACTAAATGCCGCTTGCAGGCCAGAAATTTCTTCACTCAAGATGGGCCGAGTGGTGCCAAGAAAATGAGACGTTATACTAGTGCAATGCCATGTAATGTTGTTTCATCTAGTGGGAGTGTTAATAATGATAACCTCAGACATTTAAATGGTAATGAATCTGATGGAGAATCTACTGGAGCATCGAATGTCAAAAGACCTAGAACTGAGGTATGTCGATTCTCAACTCTCTTCTATTTGGAGCAGCAGGTATTCAAGTATTACTTATTTATGCTGACCCTTCTAACAAACTTTCACAAGCTACTATGTTGATAAGCTCAGGGAATATTAAGCAACAATATGACTGAATGGTGCCAAAAATATGATGAAGTTCGGGTTGTAAATCACCGCTAGCATCTCACCCATCCCCTTTCTGTCAAACCCTAAAAAAAGAAAAGTTCTAGATCTGGGTTTCTTGGAAATGTAGAAGGACTAGAAATGTAGAAATAAAGGAAAGTTTCTTAGTTTCTTTAGAAAAAGAAAGTTCACTAGTCTTATATCATGGTTCCTTTAGAACTAGAAGTTCACTAAGCTTATATGTCATTGCTCGCCTTAATATATGATACTCCCTCCGTCCCTAAAAAATAGACAACATTTGAAATGGTACGGGTTTTAATGCACAATTGGTACACCTATTCTCCCAAGTGGTCATTTCCTCACACACCTTTCTTCCATTTCTATTCTCCCATCTATTCAATATTTTGTTCCATCTTTTTGTGGTATGGAACAGCTATCTTTTTCAGTGTAATGTTTATTAGTGTTTTTATGTAATGTGTTTTATGTTATTTTTGTAATGTTTTAGTTTTCAATTTTAATTGTGTTTTTACAAGAACAAGTCTTGGGCTAATTTTGGAGATTCACATCAAGATTGATTGCTATGATGCTATTTAAATTATTGTTTAAGCAATATCTCAATACTTGCTAAGCTATGTTGGTGCACTTGTACTTTATGACTTTGCAGGTTGCCTATTAGTTATTAACTTTAAAGATGAACTTTCATTATTGCAGGCTAACCATGCACTTGAAGAAGAGTTGCGGGATATAAATCAAAGGCTTATAGACACTGTTGTCTATATCAGTGAAGATGATGTTGATCCAACAGCAGTTGCTGCTGCTTCTGAGGGTGGAGAAGGAACTATCGTGAAGTGCTCTTTCAGTGCTGTTGCTCTTAGCCCTAATCTAAAGTCACAATATGCTTCTGCACAAATAGTGAGATTTTTGTTACTTTTTATCCTTACCACCTTTTCTCCTTTCTTTTACATACTTAGGTGCGTTTCACCAAATTGCAGTCTCCAATTCAACCTCTAAGGTTGCTGGTCCCAAACACTTATCCAAATTGCTCTCCTATACTTCTGGACAAGTTTCCAGCTGAAGTCAGGTGAGTTTATCTTCAAATTACTCCACATTAGTGTATCCTGCTTACTATGCTGGTATTCTGTTATTTCTTAAGTGGCTAGAACCCATAACTGGATTTGGAAGGCAGATTTATTTACCTTTATATTTATCTATTGAGAAGGCAAATAAAGGAAATTCAAATAAAAAAGGAATTCACAAGGGTACCAAATATTCAACCGATGCATCTAATATTTGTAAACAAACTATTCGCCAGACAACAAACATATGTTCTGTTGCAATCGGTCTTATTATTTTGAGTTTCCGAGGGAAAAGGTTACTACTAATAAGCTGTAAGGTACATACACTCGTTTCAAATGTGCATTCTCTTTGAAGCCTAATTTGAATGGATATATCATGCTTCGTACTTCGTAGTAGTGTAAGATGGAATGAATATAGAATAGCCAAGGACCATCCAACTAAGTGTGGTCTGATGCATTCCAATTCTCTCAGCTAAATGTTACTACTATAAAACTGGAAATGCTTATTGATGAAGAAAAAATCTTTCTTTTAATAACCCTCCGGGTGTTATTACTGTGAAATTTAGACTAGTTAATAAATTAAAGAGGAAATATAAAAATTAAGATTTTGGCTTCTACACATCAGCCTTGGACCACTTCCCTTTTTGTAGGTGAAATTACCTTCTCAGTTTGAAAATGGATGCATTAATCTTCTTTTTTGACTGTCTACAGTAAGGAATATGAAGATCTCTCCATAAAGGCCAAATCTAGATTTAGCATCTCCCTGCGAAGCCTTTCACAGCCAATGTCACTCGAGCACATAGCCAGAACTTGGGATAATTGTGCTCGTGCTGTTATTTCTGAGTTCGCCCAGAAAAGTGGTGGTGGAACCTTCAGCTCAAAATACGGAACATGGGATGACTGCCGGAGTGCAGCCTGAACGAATGGAATCTTGAGCCCAATGGGATGTGATACTCTTGCTGTAAAATGTAGCTTCGGCAAACTCTTGAGATGTGGGTTTGCTTCTGTAAAGACGATTGTCGAAATTCGTTCTGGTCATTCATGTATGAATAGTTGTGTATTATATGTGATGTATATTTTTGTGCTTACATGAAAAATGTTGTCTGGTTTTGAGAATGACAAAGAAGCGTTGGCTGATTCAGCAAGTGCATATGTATTGCCGGATGTTGAATAATTGTGTGTTGTCTGATCTACATCAGATTATATTTAATGAGTATATTCTTGAAATTATATGAAAAGGCAGTTATAATAGTTTTTTAACAATCCGACACATTGTATCTTTCTCCTGATTAGGATATTGTATGTTTGTATCGTATTTTGAGGAATCTTAATTTTTATTCATTTGTTTCTGAATCTTTTTATTTACTATTTTAGCAGTATTTTGGTAAGACAAAATTGTGGCAAGGGGGGCTGGAAACAGTATGAAATGAGTTGGAAAACCAATTATGTTGTCTCAATCAACTATCACAATGATATTTTTTAAAAGAAAATGAGCATGTACAGCCGAAGATTTTGCTTAGCTTTTTTCGAAACAGCAATTGAAAATTCAAATATTTAATTTAATGAATGTCACTTTTATGTAGTACTACTATTATTATATGCTAGCAATTTGCAATCTGCCTAGCATTTAACTACAGCTTGTGAACCAAAACACAGACACAGTCACACAGCAGTATCTAAGCAAAAAAAATCCTTCGTCTGAAGATTGAATATACCTTTTTCAAGAATGGTATGCAGATCTTTTTTCTGTTCCATTAGTTTGGCATGAGTTTTCTCTATGATGAATATGATTACGGGCTCATGGCAAAAACATTAAATATTTATTAATAAGTAATCTTCTATAAAATGTCAAAGGGAGGTGAGATTGAGAAGGTGGTGGTGATCCAAACATGTATAGATTTGAGTTGGAGTGAGATGAAATGGATGCTCAATGCTTTGCCCATAAATCCTGGAGATGAGATCATATTTCTTGGAGTTCTCCAACTCACTAATTCTTCTACTTCCTCTTTCCTTTCTGCTGCTAAACTTTGTGAGCCTCTCTCTATCTCTATACATATGTGTGTGTTTGAATTTGAAATAATGGTTACAACATCAAAAAGAACATATATCAGCATGATTTAGATGAGTAATATCATTATATAATCTAGAATGATGGTATACAATGTGTGTGATATTTCAGTGGGATACAAGGGCAAAGAGGATCCACATGTAAATGGTTCGATGAGAAAATTTATGGAGGACGAAAGACGAAAGAAGAAGGAAGAATACAGTCAAAACAGTGGGATCATCAAGCTGCAAGAGAAGCTTCAATCAGAGAAAAAGGTTTGTAATACATTTACCAAATATATAAACCTTGATAAGACCTTTTGTGATTGACTATACAGCACTTCACTTTGGCCTTTATTCCATCCAAACTTTTTATGAATGATATTGTAAAAGGCCAAGCTGTGTACATTGTTTTTCTAGGTGAAAGTGAAGGTGGAGGTAGCCGTTTGTACGTCTCGTAGGGTAGCTGCAGTTAGAGCTGTGAAAAGGTTGGGAGCCACTTGTATGATTCTAGACAGGTATTTACATTGCCTGATTAAGCTCTTACAATGGCATTGACAATGTTGGATGTAAGAGAATCGGTGTTGCCTTTGTAGGGAGATGAAGAAAGAGAAGCAATACTTCATGGATAGAGTGTCATGTGGGATCTCAACTATGAAGAGCAACAACACCATTGTTCAACTCCGAGGTCCCATCATTCGACATGTCTCATACGACGAGATGATACCTTCTTACTCGTGGGAACACATCTCTCCCACAAGTGATCAAACCCTTCACACTTCATCCATATATAGTACTACTATTAGTACTAATTCAACTTCTTGTTCCACATCAAAGGAAAACAGAACTCCCAAGAATGAAGCAAATGGATTAATATACAACCACCACAAGTTTGTTGCTGATCCGATCTGCTCCCATTGCAACAGCCAACGGCCTAGAACCGGGAGCCACATGGAGTTCAGCTATGAAGAGCTTGATGAGGCGACAGGCGGCTTCTCAGAGGAGAACTTCATATCGGAAGGCGGATTCGGGCTGGTTTTCAAAGGGAGGCTCAAGGACGGGCGGAAGGTGGCCGTGAAGAAACTCAAGGCCACAAGCCTTCAAGGGGAGAAAGAGTTCAAGAGTGAAGTTCACTTACTGAGCCAAGCAAAGCACCAGAATGTGGTGATGCTGTTGGGATCTTGCACGCAGGGAACTCACAGACTCCTCGTCTATGAGTTCATCTGCAACGGCTCCTTGGAGGACAACTTGTCGGGCGAATGCAAGCCTCTCAACTGGGAGCAGAGGATGAAGATCGCAAGGGGGGCCGCCAGGGGGCTGGCCTATCTGCACGAACGCAGCATTGTGCACCGGGACATGAGGCCGGGGAACATACTCATCACTCATGACTATGAAGCACTGGTCAGAACTAACTAACTAACTAACTAACTGAATAACTGAATAACTAACACTCTTTAGATGAGTTGTTGGTGTGTGCAGTTGGGGGATTTCGGGCTGGCGAAGGAGGATGATGGGACCGGGGCTAACTCGGGTGGGGTAGTGGGGACGCTTGGATATGTGGCGCCGGAATATGCGGAATCCGGCAAGATGTCAGACAAAACAGATGTGTACTCATTTGGGGTGGTGCTGTTGCAGCTTATCACTGGCCTCAGAACTACTGATGAGATTCCAGGTGGAAAGAGTCTAGTGGGATGGGTGAGTAATAACTTTTCTACTTGCTGTTTCTTTTGCTATATTGATTTGTGGGCGCGCCTGTGCTGTACACCAAGGTTTCGATTTTAACTTTTTCTTATATATTTCTTTTATATACATAATGGGAAAAAATAATAGTCGATGAAATGCTCTATAGAGCTCCTAAGTAGTGGATGTATGAGTACGTAGTGTAAAAGTGGATGTGAAATCCATGAATAGTGCTTGTGAAGTGCTCATCATCGTAAATGCCCTTATGATACTATAATAAATACCACTATTTTTAATTTTGGATATATTTCAAATAATTCTCAGAGTAGGTCCACACCTTTTCCTGATTCATTCTCTTTATAAAAATTTCTTTTTGATCCATCCCTAGGCTTAATCAAAGGAAAGACTGAAATCCCTTGTGTTCAACTATTTCTTGAAATATCTCTTTTGATTTAAACTGCGTTGTAACTTGTACTCTTCTCACATTTCTCTCATGGACTGAATCAATAAAACGTATTTTTACTCAAAATGTCTTATTGAATTAATTTATTGTAAGATGACAGGCAAAGCCACTTTTGGAAGCAAAAAACTATCCAAAACTCATAGATTCAAGGATTTTGGAGTGCCATGATGTCCACCAGCTATTTTGGATGGTGCTTGCTGCTGACAGCTGTCTCAAACAAGATCCTCATCACAGGATCACTATGAAACAGGTTTGTATCATCTAATGTTTCTTCATTAAATTTCCAATTACACCATCAAATTAAATTTCCAATCTATATTATTATGCAGGTACTCAATTACTTGAACTGCAATAAAGAAGGCAACACCAACTTCATTATTGACTTATCTAATTGAGCTACAATGTGTATGAATCTGCATCTTAAATTCAATTAATAAATAAATGTAACAATTCGACTTAGAGTGAGATTTATTGTTTTATCAATTTGTTTTAGATTCTAAATTTATTTTAGATTTAGAGTTTAGTAAAAAATCTTAATTAAATTACAAAAAATTAATCCGCTCGCTATTCGATTTAAAATCACTGAATTATTTTTGCTTTGAGAGATTCTGTGTGTCACACTGAAACAGCCCCAACTCCCAAAAGCTCCTCCGCCCACATAATCCGCCGCCGCCGCCTCAATTAGCTATCGGTGCTTTCTCTATCTTCTCATTTCATCTCATCTCGCAAATTCCGCGACAACAATGCTCGCAAATTCCAATTCCGCCGCCGCCGCAAAGCCGCAGCTAGTTTCCCGCGCCCGATCCCTCTACGCCGCGCGCCGGCCATGGAGCCTGCTCCTCGACGTCTCCTCTCTCTCCCTCCCCTACAGCTACGCCGAGGCCACGTCTCGAATCCGCCACAATTTGAACTACTTCCGCGTCAATTACGCCCTAATCGCCCTAATCATCCTCTTCTGCGGCCTCGTCTACCACCCGCTCTCCATGATCGTCTTCCTCGTGGTGTTCATGGCCTGGCTGTGGCTCTACCTGTGCCGCGAGGATCCGGTGATCGCTCTAGGCAGAGTTGTGGATGATCGCGTGGTTCTGGTGGCGCTGGCGGTGGTGACTGTGGTGGCGCTGGCGTTGACTCACGTCGGATTCAATGTGCTCGTCGCGCTGATTGTGGCGCTGGTGGTGTGCGCCGCCCACGCTGCCTTGAGAGGCACGGAGGATTTGTTTTTGGACGAGAGCGACGCGGCGGAGGGCGGCCTGCTCTCGGTTGTGCGTTGAGCCCTAGATTTTGAGCCAATTTTATTGTTCTATGTAGTTTGTAT